>NC_058131.1:601512451-601644123 GCF_016433145.1 Gracilinanus agilis | reverse complement strand
CGGGGGCGGCCGGCCGGCCGCACCGGAGCCGGGGGTGGGGCCGCGGCTGTCCCCGCCCCGGCTCCGGGAGCCTGGGAGAGGCGGAGCGCTGTCCGGCCTAGGCGCCGGGGCGGAGCGCGGCGCAGCGCGACAAAGTGAGGCTGCTGCTGCGGGGCGCGCTGTGCGGAGCGCGGAGGCGCCAGGGCCAGTGGGCCCCGGCAGTGCCTTTTTCCTTCCTCTCTTCCCTTCTTCCGCCTCCCTTCTTTATTCTGCTCCCTGCTCCGGACGCGAGGCTGGCCGGTCGACGCTGGGGATGTGAGAGGCAGCGAAGCGGGCCGGCCCGGGGCCCGGAGAACCGCTGAGGAAGAGGCCGGAGCCCCAGGACGGTAACGTGCCGGCGTCCTGGGCCCTCGGGAACGGACACTGGGTCGTCCATGGAGTAAAGAAGCGGGTTGGGGGCGCCGCACGGAGCCATTTGGGGGCAGGGGTTGCTACGAGGGAGGTGAGGAGGAGCTGCTGGTGGAATGCCCAGACGACTGGCAGGCGGCGTGGTGGAGGTCAGAAGTAGGGGCACCGAGGGTTGCCTGGCAGGAGGCTGCCGAGGCATTGCATGTTCCCAGGTGCTCTTTGAGAGCCACACAGCTAGAAGATGGATCTCTGGGGTCTTGGACGAAAAGAGAAGAGAGTTCTAGGAGGGTGGCGGGCAGGGGTAGATTGTGGGATGGGAGGATTACAGGTGCCTCAGTAATCAAAGTCTGTTTTTCCCAGCGCCACCCCCAGCAGCTCTGGTCCTGGCCCTGGCCCAGCCTCCTAGGGCTAAAAATAATGCCTGGAGGCACCAAGCCTGGATTAGATTAAGTAGGGCACAGCGCCTTCTTTCCTGGTGTAGCCAGGAAGCTCCCAGGCTTTCCAGGCTTCTGGGTCCACACCTGATCCTGTACTATCTCAGTCTATGTGCAGTATGAGCACCCAAGCCAACAGTTTTGTCCTCATACCCCAGCTGCTGGGAGAGATCTGGCATGGAACCGATCTCACTCCAAAATAGAGGCTATACTGGGCGCACCACCTCCCCTGAATAAGCTTTTAAGCTTCTCAGAAACTAGATTTGCTTCCAATGTCAGAGATGGTGACCTGGCAGGCCAAAAAAGGCTTTCCTAGGTAGGACTAACCACTATTCCACCTGGAACTTCTGTCAGACCCTGTTCCGTGCTTTTAGCATCACAATGTAGAAGGAAATGATAGTAGATGTGCTTTGTTCTGGAAGTATGCCAGGCAACTTGTTCAGTATTTTCAAGAGAGCCAGCATGGTATCCCATAGTAGAAATAATGCAGGTGAGATCTGGGATTGGATCCTGGTTCCCATACTTAATAATTATGTGACCTTAACTCAAACTGAGCTATCAGGAAAGCCTTGACTCTTTGCCCTCCTGTGTCTCACCCCTAGGTGGGGAAACAAAGGGCTCCTTCTTAGGCTTTGACTAAGAAAGATGCCACACATTTGTGTCTTGGTTCTTGTCCATGAGAACAGGATCAGTGGAGAACTAGGTCCCAGGCCAAGTCAGGAATTAATGCCTTCCTCTGCTGGGGTATCTGCTTTGCTTGGGGCTGGGAAAACAGAACTGACTTGTTGGTTGGATTTCTCATTTCCTCATCGGGGCACTTGTTGGGAAGACAGGAGCTATGGGGTACATAAACAGTGTCTCCCTTTCTGCAGGTGTGTTCAGGGGGAGCGGTATGAAGTTGAAGAAACAAGTGACAGTGTGTGGGGCAGCTATATTCTGCGTGGCTGTCTTCTCCCTCTATCTCATGCTAGACCGAGTGCAGCATGATCCCACCCGGCACCAGAATGGTGGCAACTTTCCCCGAGTGAGTTCTGCCCCCAGTGAGGAGGGTCCCTATTGACCAGGTTCTTGAGGTTCAATTACTTTCCACATTATGGGGATATAGATATATGAAACTGCCAGAACTAGTGACCCGGACTCTCAGGTGATTCCCTGTTAATTATGTCTAAAATCTCCATGGATGTTCTCTGGTGTCTCATGGTATAGAAATGGTCCTGGGTTCTTGAAGACTATGCCAGCTTAAGCTCTAACAGATCCTCCTCACAAGTTGTAGCACTGCTAAGAGACTGTGTAGGTTGTTCAAGGACTAGTCAAGTTAAGTTTGAAGGTACCAGATTGACCACAGAGTTGATTCCTTTTTGAGGGGCTACAATAATTCTCAAAGACCATCTCCTAAATCCTCGTGGCGGGGGGTTCAGTTTGCTTCAGAAGAGGGAATATTCATACCAAGGAAAGAATTTTTTTTAATACCTTCATGTCTTAGTATCCATTCTAAGACTGAAGAGCAACAGGGGCTAGGCAATTGGGATTAAGTGACTTGCCCAGGCTCACACAGCTAGGAAGTATCTAAGGCTGGATTTGAACTCATATCCTCTCAGCTGGCATTCTATGCTCTGTGCTACCTAGTTGCCCCTTACCAGAGGAAATATTAAAGGAGTCAGGTCCAGAATCTGTGAGAAGGTCCTAGCCCCTGTGCAATATCATCTTTCTCTGAGCTGTCCCACTCTGGCATTGGGCCAGAAGACCTCAAAATAGAGTTCTGTGAACTGCATGGTTTGTAGGCTTCAACTGAGAGTCATTTTGAATAGAGGCCATCTTTCCCTATATCCTTGTGTTTCTGTGTCCTTATTGGAGCAGAAGGGATCCTGGCCAAATCCCAGGTGGTTGCCATGAAATAATTCTCATTCCTGGCCTAGGACATGGTAACTAATTGTCCATGATAACTGATTGGCAGAGCCAGATCTCAGTGCTACAGAACCGAATTGAACAACTGGAGCAGCTGTTAGAGGAGAATCATGAGATCATCAGCCACATCAAGGACTCGGTGCTGGAGCTGACGGCCAATGCAGATGGCCCTCCTGCTCTGCTCCCTTACCACATTCCCAATGGCTCCTGGGTGGTACCGCCTGAGCCCTGGCCTAGCTTCTTTTCCATCTCTCCCCAAGACTGCCAGTTTGCTCTGGGGGGGCAGGGCCAGAAGACAGAGCTCCAGGTGAGCATCAGGGAGATAGTGAGATGGTTGGGGGGTTGGTGGGAGTGGAGATCAGGCATAGAAGATACTTTGCTGTTCCCTTGTCCACCAGATGCTCACCTTGTCGGAGGAGCTGGCCTTTGACAATGTGGATGGCGGTGTGTGGAAGCAAGGCTTTGATATCCCCTATAGCCCCCATGACTGGGACTCGGAAAACCTCCAAGTGTTTGTGGTGCCCCATTCCCACAATGACCCAGGTAAGGGTGGTTTTCCTTTCTTGTCCCTGTCGTCCATAACGGATGGAAGTTGGCCTGACTAGGCTCTGGGTAAGGGAGAGAAGTGGGGGATTATTCTTCTCAGGCCTGGTATAACTGGGCTTCTGGAAGTGCCATTTAGTCCTAGTTCCCCTTTGCTCAGAGATTGTATTGTGATGGAGAATATATAACATAATATAATGTAATGTAATACGTAATAATCTTCATAATAGTTGTTGTTTAGTCATTTCACTCGTGTCTTGACTCTTCATGATCTCATTTGGGATTTCCTTGGCAAAGATACTGGAGTGCTTTCCATTTCCTTCTCTAGTTCATTTGACAGATGAGGAAACTGAGGCAACAGGGCTAAGTGACTTGTCCTGGGAGTCACAGCTAGAAAATGTCTAAGGCCAGATTTGAACTCAGGAAGATGAGTCTTTCTGACTTCAGGCCTGGTACTCCACCTACTATGCTACCTTTAGGGTGTTAATCCCCTGTCTTGATAGTAATAATAGCTGATATTAATATGAAATTTTACCCTTATAAAGCATTTCACGTGAGTTATTACTTTTTTTTATCTTCACAATATTACAAATGAGGAAATTAAGGCTTGCCTAAGGTTACCTACCTAGTTATTGTCAGACTCCATCCTAGATCTTTTAACTCCAAGTTCCTCGTCTTCCCCACTACAGCACAGCCACACTGATCTTTGGGAATAGTCTTTAGTAGAGCAATTCTCTTGTTGTTTTTTACAGGTTGGATAAAGACCTTTGACAAGTATTACACAGAACAGACACAACACATCCTTAACAGCATGGTGCCCAAGCTGCAAGAGGACCCACGGCGACGCTTTCTCTGGGCTGAGGTCTCCTTCTTTGCCAAGTGGTGGGAGAACATCAATGCTCAGAAGAGGGCAGCAGTAAGAAGGCAAGTGTACAGGGACCTGTTGGTGGCCAGAGGAAAGGAATAGAGCACACATAGCTAGAGAGAGGAGAGCACACTGGAAAAAGGCCAAGGGAAAGGGGGGATGAAAAGAGTTTCTCCTAAACATTGTGTCCTGTAGGAGATGGGAAGGAAGTGTGCCAAAGGAAAGGTGACAAAGGTGGTCAAGGAGACTTTTAGAGAGGAAGAGTTGGCCAAGTAGATAAGTGTTGCCCATGGAAAGAGAGGAATCAGAGTTGAATGAACATCAAGGAAAATAATGTTCCAGATCTAATAAAAAGTTGACATCAAAGAACTAGGGAGAAGAAGCAGTGGAGACCATAGGGTGGGAGGTTGAAGGAAATCTTTAGTAGAAAGGAGAAGCTCAGTGTGGGGAGCAAGGAAACAATGAGTGACCACTGTGAGGTGAATTCCTCTTTCTTGCTCCTTGACCATAACTGATGGAAGTTGGCCTGTTTGGACTCTGGCTCTAGCAGGCAATGCTAGAATAGGGATGGACATTGGGACTTTGAATCATCCTGAGTGAGGGCCTTGACCTACAGGTTGGTGGGAAATGGTCAGCTGGAGATGGCAACTGGAGGCTGGGTGATGCCTGATGAAGCCAATTCCCACTACTTTGCATTAATTGACCAGCTCATCGAAGGGCATCAATGGCTGGACAAAAACCTTGGTAAGCCCAGGTTGGAGTGTTAGCTTTTTTAAAAAAAATTAAATTGGGGGAGGAGGGCAGCTGGGTGGCTCAGGGGATTGAGAGTCAGGCCCAGAGGCAGGAGGTCCTGGGTTCAAATCTGGCCTTAGACACGTCCTAGCTGTGTGGCCCTGGATAAGTCATTTAACCCCCATTGCCTAGTCCTTACTGCTTTTCTGCCTTGGAACCAATACACAGTATTGATTCTAAGATGGAAGGTAAGTATACTTCGTACTCTCTCTCTCTGCCTCTGCCTCTCTCTCTCTCTCTCCCTCTCCCTCTGCCTCTCTCAGTCTCTCTCTCTTTCTATCTGTCTATCTGTCTCTATCTCTCCCTCTCTCAAAACAAGAAAAACAAAACCCTTGAACTGAATGTGCATAGTCAAGCAAAACAAATTTCCATCTTGTCCATATCCAAAAAATATGTCTCATGCAGCATCTTGAGTGTGTCAACTCTCCCTCAGGGTTTGGGGTAGTATAAATCATCAGTCCTCTGGAAATAAGTTTTTCCAGAGACTTTTTCACTTCTGAACAGGGTGAAAGCATGATTATACTAGGCATGCGTATTGATGGGAAGGGGTCAAGAGTGGAGAGTGTATCCAGGGCAGGGTACCTTCCATAGAAGTTTTTTTTTAACTTGGGGTAGCATTCATTCAGACCATTTTCAGAGGCTTAGGTCTCATTTCACAATTGGTGAGAGTATTGAGGAGTCCAAATGAAGAGACACAATTCAGAAAGGTAATCAGCACTTGTGGCTTTCCCTCCCCTTTCCTGCTCAGGTGTGACCCCACGCTCCGGCTGGGCCATCGACCCATTCGGATACAGTTCCACCATGCCTTACCTCCTTCGTCGCTCAAACATAACCAGCATGTTAATCCAGAGAGTGCATTATGCTATCAAGAAGCACTTTGCTGCAACACACAGCTTGGAGTTCATGTGGAGACAGACGTGGGGTAAGAGTTGGTGTGGAGTTGAGTCCTAAGAGAGGGATGTCACTGTGGCCATTTAAAAAAAAAAAAAAGGAGGCTCTGTTTAGACAGCAAAAGGCAATGTTTAAGTCCCCTTTCAGCCGTCCCTGGGATCAGACGATGGGCAGCATGGAGGCCTGTTGCCAGAGCCAGTTTTCTGTTGCCAGAACAAATTTTCTTCTGTATATGAGCTTATCATGTTGGCTCTTCCTCGGTCCTCCCTCCTGGCCTTCAGGTAGTCTTCTTCTGGCCTTGATTTCCTGAGAATTTAAGTAATAATAATTTATATATAAAGCATTTATATAATGTTTTAAGGTTTGTGCTTTAATATATTATCTCATTTGAGCCTTGCTGTGAGGTAGCTGCTATTATGGTCCTCGCTTTGACCGATAAGGAACCTGAGGCTAAGAGAAATCAAGTGGCTTGCCCAAGGTCACACAGCTGGTTATTGTCTGTGGCAGGGTTCACATTCAGGGTCCAATGTTTTATCTGCCAGGCCACTCAGCTATTTCATGAAGTCTTGTTATTGTAGTTGTTTTTTTGTTTTTTTGTTTTTTTAATAAGCCTTACCTTCTGTCTTAGTATCAGATTCTAGGACAGAAGAGTGGCAAAGGCTAGGCAGTCAAGTTTAAGTGACTTGCCCAGGGTCACACAGCTAAGAAGTATCTGAGGCCAGATCCGAACCCCAAGTCATCCCAACTCCAGCCCTGGGGCTCTATCTACTGTGCTACCTAGCTGCCCCTTCATGACCTTCTTTCCAAAGGATATGCTTTGGCTGGCCTATCTGTCCCACTTTGCAAAGTAAATTGCCAGGTGGTGGATTAAAGCTTTGACTTTTGGAGGGCTGGAGTGATTCTTTGCCTGAGGCAGTCCACTGGAACTGAGGAAATAATTGCTGACCAGTCTGCATTTCTCTGCAGCCTCCTAGTCCACATTCTCTTGACTTTTTCCCCATTCTTCTTCGTCTGGGGAAGCTTCTTGCTTTCCTCTGAGTCTTCCGTTGCCCGTGGGCAGCCTCACGGCTTCCCAGTCTTTGCCTCCTCTCTGCAAGCAGTGCCTGTCATAGGATGAAATTCTTAATAAGCACTTGTCGCTTATGCCTTCTCCAGACCCAGATGCCAGCACGGATATCTTTTGCCACATGATGCCCTTCTACAGCTACGATGTGCCACATACCTGTGGCCCCGACCCCAAGATCTGCTGCCAGTTCGACTTCAAGCGTTTGCCGGGTGGGCGGATCAACTGCCCTTGGAAGGTGCCCCCTCGGGCTATCACGGAAGCCAACGTGGCCGAGAGGTACCCGTCTGCAGCTCAGGGCATCCCTTACCACATAGCGGGGCTGCTTCTGCTCCTGGGATCTGTTGTACATCCTCGCTGAAGCTCTCTGAAACTTTCCCAAAGTGCTTCTCTGCCGGGAGAAGGGATACTTCTCCCAGGAGACGCTAGCAGAGCCTGCTGACCGGCTCTGAGACAAAACATGTCCAGAGCTGGAACACTTCTGCATAAACCATTCATTTCTAGTTATCCTGAACCTCCTCTTGGGGAATCTGGATCACTGGGGCCTCAGCATGCAGCAGAACTAGGGGTTCTGTTCATTCTAAGATTGGATTTCTTTAAAAATGGAAATGAAAGGCTTTGGGACCAGGTGTATTTTGTTTTAAACTCTCACCTTCCATCTTAGAATCAGTACTGTGTATTGGTTCCAAAGCACAAGGGCGATAAGGGCTAGGCAAGGGGGGGTTGAGTGGCTTGCCCAGAGGCACCCAGCCAGGAAGTGTCTGAGACCAGGTTTAACTCAGGGTCTTTCATCTCTAGACCTAGGCCAGGTTGGTTTTTTAAACAAAAACCAGACCTTTTTTCCTTTTTTTTTTTTTTTTTTTAACCCTTACCTTCCATCTTAGAATTAATATTATTGAATTAATAGTATTAATAATTAATACTAATTAAGTATTGGTTCCAATAGAATTAATACTAATTAAGTATGGATTCCAAGGCAAAAGAGTGATAAGGACTAGGCAAGGTGGGGATGGGAAGAGCGTTAAGTGACTTGTCTGGGGTCACACAGCTAGAACGTGTCTATGGTCGTATTTGAACCTGGGGCTTCCCATCTCTAGCTGGATCAGGTTCATTTTTAATGAAATAAGACCCTTTTTTTTAAACCCTCCCTTACATTTTAGAATCAACTAAGTATTGGTTCCAAGGCAGAAGAATGATAAAGGCTAGGGCCAGTGTCCAGAGGAGTGATCACATGTGCATAAAAAGCACTGCTATCCATGTCTTATTGTCTAGAGCAGTGATTCCCAAAGTAGGCGTTACCGCCCCCTTCTGTCCCCCCCACCCCCTACTCCCCCACCCCCGGTGGGTGCTGCAATGATCCAGGGAGACGGTGATGGCCACAGGAGCATTTATCTTTCCTATTAATTGCTATCAAAACTTTAGAAAAATTAATTTCCAGGGGGCTAAGTAATATTTTTTCTGGAAAGGGGGCGGTAGGCCAAAAAAGTTTGGGAACCACTGGGCTAGGCATAGGGGTTCAAGTGGCTTGCCTGGGGTCACACAGCTAGAAGTCTCTGAGGTGAAATTTGAACCCAGGACCTCCTGTTTCCTGGCCTGGCTCTCTATCCACTGATCCACCTAGCTATTCTCCAAAACAAACATTTTTGAGGAAACTTACATGGACTGATCCAAACCCAAGAGATTTTCACCAGAATTAGACCATAACTTAATTCTAATTTCTAATTAGACATTAGAAGAGGTGTTCTTCACCTGGGCTCTAGAAACTTGTTTTTTAAAAATATTTTGATGATAACTGCATTTCAACCCAGTTGATTTCCTTTGTGAACCTATATGTTTTATTATATGCATTTAAAAGAATTATTCTGAGAAAGGGTACAGATTGTAAAAGGGATCCATGACACAAAAGTTAAGAACTTATTCAGCTTTCTATTTTTGGATTCCTGCCATGCATCCATCAGCGCCATGGATTCCATCATTCCTCCAGGTGTAGCCTCCCAAGTCTCCTTGCTTCTCCTCCTGTGCTAAGGGTCTATACTCGGCCCTACAGTCTTATCTTCACCTCCCCGCAGGGCAGCCCTGCTTCTGGATCAATACCGGAAGAAATCCAAGCTGTTTCGAAGCAACGTGTTACTGGTGCCCCTCGGCGATGACTTCCGTTACGATAAACCCCAGGAATGGGACGCCCAGTTCTTCAATTACCAGCGACTCTTCGACTTCCTCAATAGCCAGCCTGACCTCCACGTGCAGGTGTGATGGTTGCAACGAAGGGCTGAGGGTTAGGGTTGAGATGGCCAGGTTTGCACTGGTGCAGGGGGGCAGTCAGTACTGCTACATCCCTGTTAGGAACAGCACACCCTGCCACTGATTCAGAAAGAAGGAACTAGCTTTCATGGGGTACGTTTCCCAGTTTCTGTCAAAATAGCCAACTGTCTCCCTGGGAATACCTGGTTGAGTTGGTCTATCTAGAAGGGAAACACTAAGCTTCCTGAGCTATGTGTAGGTGATTAGAATTCCCCCCGGAGCTCTGGTCCCTGCGATGCTGATGGGAGCTGGGATTGTATGTCCCCACAGGCCCAGTTTGGCACTCTGTCTGACTATTTTGATGCCCTGTACAAGAAGACAGGGGTGGAGCCTGGTGCCCAGCCTCCAGGTTTTCCTGTGTTGAGTGGGGATTTCTTCTCTTACGCTGACCGGGAGGATCACTACTGGACAGGCTATTTCACCTCTAGGCCTTTCTACAAGAGTCTGGACCGGGTCCTAGAGGCCCATCTGCGGTGAGAGAACAGGCTTAGCAATAAAGGAACGATTGGAATCTGGAATTCAAAGAAGAGCATAGGACTGAGGGCCAGGCAGACCATCGGAAAGTAGAATGAAATAAGGAGTCGATTAGGGGGTAGTTATAGGATGGGATCACAGAATTTCTAAACTGGAAGGGACCTCAGTGGCCATTTAAATAATCAGTGAGGTCCTAAGGATATGGAAAATGCAAACCATGAGATGGAAATTCATCAGGGGTAAGGTTGGAGCCAGAGAAGGGAGGGACCAGGTAAATTGGGAAGATGGAAGAAGCCAGGAAATTGTGTGGGTGATATCAAGGGATGGTAACATCTCTCTCTGGGGCAGGGGTGCAGAGATCCTGTACAGTCTGGCACTCGCCCACATCCGGCATTCTGGCATGACCATTCAGTACCCGCTCTCAGACTACGCCCTGCTGACTGATGCTCGTCGCAACCTAGGGCTCTTCCAGCATCATGATGCCATCACTGGTACTGCCAAGGAGGCAGTGGTGGTAGACTACGGAGTCAGGTGGGATCCTGGTACTTGCCCTTGGGGGGCCAAACTTGGTGTCTTACTAGATAGATGGGTTCAGTGGGAAGGAGGCAGGCTCAGGGGAAGAGTGGGGAGCTTGAGATCAAGACCCTTCCTTGAACTGATTTTTTTCCCTTCTCTCCCTTTTTACCTCTCCTCCCTCTGCCCCATAGGTTGCTGCGTTCTCTTGTGAGCCTGAAACAGGTCATCATCAATGCTGCTCACTACCTAGTGTTGGGGGACAAAGGAACCTACCATTTTGATCCCAGCACACCTTTCTTCAGCATGGTGAGACCTGCTCCTGGGCTGTTTATTCCCTATTTCCACTGTTGGGAATCCTGTCCTAAGAGTGGCATGGTGGAGTTGCCCTGTCCTCATTACTCAGAGTTGTTGGGATTTTTTTCCCACATTATCAATGTGTTTGATTATTTTCTCCCAATTTTTTTTTTACAGTTACACATAGAAGCAATTTTTGACAGTTTTTTTTTTTGACGTTTTAAAATTTAGCTTTCTCCCTCCTTACTCTTCTCATCACTCCCTGAGACAGTAAATAAGCTGAGATATGTATATATTTATACACATGTGTGTGTATGTATTCCTGAACGCAGAGATTTTCATTTTTGTCTTTGAATTCCCAATGCCTAGTACATAGCAATTATTAATAAACCACATATATTATATAAATATATTTACTATCTAATAAATAAAACCATATTAAATAAAATAATAAACAATATATAAAATAAACAAATTTTAAAAATTGAATAAAATAAAATAATAAATTAAATAATGAATTGTGCATGAAATATATATAATAAAATGAATCAATAAATGATATGTATCTATAGATGTATCTCCAAATAGTCTGATATATCTCCAAATAGTCTGATATAATTATAACCATACTTTCTTTCATGTAACACCTATTTCCATATTGCTCATGTCATGATAGAAGACACATATCACACATACAATGAAAATCTCACAAAGAAAATATAGTGGAAGACAACTGCTCAGAATTTTGAGCAAGTATTCTGGGTCTATCTGCCCTTATCTGGTTAAATAGTTATAAAGCCTGATGCGAAGCTGGACGTGGGGTAGATACGGGAGTCTGGTCTGATCTTGGCCTTTTCTTTCTATGTAGTTATTGACTTAATTATGCATTTATTTACTTATTTTTTAGACCCTTCCATTCGATAATAAGTATTGGTTCCAAGGCAGAAGAGTGGTGAGAGTTTGGCAGTTGAGGTTAAGTGCCTTGCCCAGAGAGGGTCACAGAGCTAGGAAATGTCTGAGGCCACATTTGAATCCAGGACCTCCCAATGCCAGACCTGGCACTCAATCCGCTGTGCTATCTAGCTGCCCCCCAATAAGCATTTATTAATTACCTGCTTTGTGCTGGGTACTGTGCTAGTCACTAGGAATTCAAAGACAAAAATGAAGGTCTCTGCCTTCAGGAAACTTCCATTGGGGGAGGCTTGTATACATATAGGCATATATGAAATAAATATAAATAAATGTAACTTCATTCCAGGATGACACACGCCTAACCCAGGATGCCCTGCCTGAGCAGACGGTGATTCGGATGGATTCCTCACCCCGGTGAGCAGTGAGACCAGGCTTCTCTCAGAATCATTTTTTGCTCTTAACAGCCCAGATCCCGTCCTCTCCAGCACTTTCCCATCATCAGAGGCCCCCCTCCTCTCATGTTTAACTCTTTGGAAAGCCCCTTCACCTTTTCTGCCTTTCCCCTCCGGACACATTTCTTCTCTGATCCGGCTTTCACCATCCGCCTGGCAGGTTTGTGGTTCTCTTCAACCCCCTGGATCAGGAGCGGCTCAGTGTTGTCTCATTGCTTATTAACTCTCCCCGGATCCGGGTCCTTTCTGAGGAGGGCCAGCCCTTGGCCGTTCAGCTCAGCGCCCACTGGAGCTCTGCCACTGACATCGTCCCTGACGTCTACCAGGCAGGTGCCCGGGGGAGGGTCCCGGGGGCCTGGGGGGAGCCAAGCGTGAGCTTCACGTTGGGATGGAATAAATGCCTTCTCGAAGTCTGTGTCTTGTGATCCCATGAGGAACGCTTCCAAAGTGCCCAGCCTGTCCCTGCTAGCTCCTGCCTCCGCTTCTCCCCCCTTTTCCCCCAGAATCGCTTGGTACCTTATTGGAGGGCAGCCCGTGGGCCCCTGGAACTTGCCCTAGGGAACGGCGAGGGGGCTTCTCTGCTCTCATTTGTCGCCTGGAACCGGGCAGGTATCTGTGCCAGCCCGCCTACCTGCCTTGGGCCTCAGCATCCTGCAGCTGCATCCGGGCCTGGATGGGCGCCGCACCCTGCCCTCCTCCGTGCGTATCTACCTGCATGGCCGGCAGCTGTCTGTGAGCAAGCAGGACGTCTTCCCTGTGCATGTCGACGAGGCTGGGACCAGTGACTTTGCCCTCAGCAATCGCTACATGCAAGTCTGGTTCTCGGGCCAAACTGGGCTCCTCAAGGTAAAAGAGAGGGCTGAGGAGGCAAAGGGAGGGAAGTGAGAGCTGAGGAGGATGGGGCCAGGAGAGACAGTTAGCGTTAAAGGGGGGTAAGTCAGAGATGTCCCCGGGGTTGGGCTGGGGGGCACTGACGGGACAGTGGAGCCTCTTTGGGCACTAGCTGGGAGGATGAGCACAGTGTGCGAGGGAATACTCGGACTACAGTCCCTTTGAGATGACTGTCGGTCTGTTCCCTGGGTGGGCAGGTCTGATATTCACGGATGGGGCCAGGGGTCAGGGCTGTGTTTGTTGGCAGAGCGTCAAAAGGGTGGATGAAGCCCAGGAGCATCGCTTGAGCACCGAGTTCCTCATCTACGGCACCCGGACCTCCAAAGACAAGAGCGGCGCCTACCTCTTTCTTCCTGATGGTGAGGCCAAGGTAGGCATGCACGGTGGCCTTATGGAGATACTATGGGCCATCGAAGGGGCTCGGGGCATCGAGAGCCAGGCCTAGAGATGGGGTCCTGGCTGTGTCGCACTGGGCAAGTCACTTCACCCCCACTGCCCAGCCCTTACCCCTCTTCTGTCTTGGAATCGATATCTAGTGTGGATTCTAAGATGAAAAGGAAGGTTTTATAAACAACCATGCCAACAAGGTATCGAGCCGAAGCTTCTCCCTCCTCGCTTGGAGAGTCTCTAGTAAAATCCCTGCTTACCACCACACTTCCGTTTGGCCTTGAGGGGTCTGATTAGGAAGTGGACCAGGAGAGGCCCATGTGGTGGACACAGGCCTGAGGCTACTGCTGTCTGGTCCTGGGCTTGGAATCAGGAAGGCCTGAATTCAAAATCCTGCTTCAAATGAGTACTGCCAGTGTGTGACCCTGCGCGAGGTACTTTACCCATTCATTCGCAGCCTCAGTTTCCTCAACTGTAAAATGGGGATTGAAAAAAAAAAAAAAAAAAAAAAAAAAGCCCAAACTCAGAGGTTTGATTGCTGTGAAGAACAAATGAGATAACACCTGGGACTGATTTGACCTTTCTCAGCCCATTGTAAAGGGAGAGAACAAGCTCACTGATCACCACTAGAGACCGTGTGGTCTGGTGGAAAGAGCCCTGGATTCTGAGTCAGAAGACCCGGGTTCTAATCCCTTCTGCCCCTTCCTAATTCGATGAATGCCTCGCCTGTTTCCTTCTCTGGAACGGGAGGATAAGAATGTCCACCTGTCTCTCAGAGGTATGGTCAGGATGCAATTAGAGAACACAATGTCACAGACTCCACGTGTAAGTCATCGTCGTCATTAGCCAGGTCCTCTTGGGTTAGTCGCTGGGCCGTGATGCTCAGCCCCTGCCCCCTCTGTTCCCAGCCCTACGTCCCCAGGGAGCCCCCCGTCCTCCGGGTCACCGAGGGCCCCTTCTTCTCAGAGGTCGTCGCCTATTACCAGCACATGCAGCAAGTGGTGCGGCTCTACAACTTGCCAGGTGAGTGCCTGCCCGGGGAGAGGGGGAGCAGCCTCCTCAGGGAGGAAGAAGGGCCTCCATGGCCTCCGAGGTCCGTCCCCGCGGGCCTCGCCTCTCCAGGTCTTCTCGGCCTCGTGCCGGGAGTGTGGCGATGACTCCTTGTTGGCCTCGCCTCCCCCAGGGGTCGAGGGGCTCTCCTTAGACGTCTCCTCCCTCGTGGACATCCGAGATCACGTGAACAAGGAGCTGGCGCTTCGCATCCAGACAGACATCGAAAGCGAAGGGACCTTCTTCACGGACCTCAACGGCTTCCAGGTACGTACACGGCCCCTTGGGATGGGGCTTCCCGAGTCCCTCTCCCTGGACCAGGCTTTCCGGCTCTCCTGCGCCTACTGAAGGCACGAAGGGTGCGTCACCCGGGGCCTGTGAGCTTTTATTTTAACCCATTACTAATTTATTTTTAACATTTTTTAAAATGTTGAGTTCTGGTAAAAAATTGGCTCTTCCCAGCTATGCAATGATCTGGGGCAATAATGAAGAACTTATGACGGTGAATGTTATCCACCTCCAGAGAAAGAAACGCTGGAGTTGGATGGATGTGAATCAAAGCAGTATATCTTTTCATATCAGTGTATTTACAATTTTATTTGGGGGTTTTGGTTTTTTCCGAGTGTGCTCTTATAACAAGGACCAATATGGAAGTGGGTTTTCCATGATGATAAAAAATAAGATTTTTTTTTAAAGCTAAAAAGATGATAAATGTTGAGTTCTAAATTCTCTCTACTACCCCTGCCCCCAATGAGAAGGCTAGCAACACGAAGTAATTCTACAAGGGAAGTCGTTTAAAACATAAAGTAAGACCTCATTTTACATGACTAATGTGTTTCGAGACCCTTCTTTTAAATTGAAAAGCATAATAACAAACCCCAGTATTACTTCTTTCTTTCTATTTTTTTTAAGCCCTTACCTTCTGTCTTAAAAACAACACTGCGTATTGGCTCCAAGGCAGAAGAGCAGTAAGGGCTAGGCAATGGGGGTGAAGTGACCTGTTCAGGGTTACACCAGCTAAAAGTATCTGAGGCCAGATTTGAACCCAGGACCTCTAGGCCTGGCTCTCAATCCACTGAGCTACCCTGCTGCCCTCTCCCTAAGTATTTCTTATACAAACATTCCTAGGTACTTTATGATTTTTCTTGGGCTTATCAGAGCTACCAGAGTCACTCCTCTTGTACTTTGGGGCCATTATTAATAAATAGTGTTAATGAAACAAAGAAAGCATTGTTCTGACACAGACACAACTTGTTACAAGCGAGAACTTTAGACAAAGACCAATGCAGGAACTAATGTTTGGCATAAAACAATGCAATGACTCACACTAATACTTCTCAGAGCGAGAATGGGCAGAATTGGGTGAACTACTGCAAGACTTTATGCCTCTTGAGAAAATGGCATAGGTTTAGCATTCAACTAAGAATTTTTATTTTACATCTTTTTTCTGCCTTTATTTTTTCAATTTCCAATAATATATACTTGAATTTGTGTGAGTTCACATAAAACAAGTTCCTACTGTACTTCCATATCACCCAATCAATAGGCTTTTAGTTGTTTTTCATTTTTATTTTAAATTACAATTTTATTTATTTTTGATTAATTTAAAAACCCTTACCTTCCAGATAATTGGGGTTAAATGACTTTTCCAGGGTCACACTGCTGAGAAGTATCTGATTTAAACCCAGGTCCTCTTGGCTCTCTATCCACCATGCTTGAATCAGCTTTTTAAAATTTTTTGTTAACCTCACTTTAATTGGTTTCCTTTATAATTCTGTATATTTTATTATTTAAAAGAAAAAAACAACTTTATTCTTAGAAGAAATTCACAGGGAGCAGCCAGGTGGCTCGGGGGGTTAGAGATGGGAGGTCCTAGGTTCAAATATGACTGACCTCAGATACTTTCTAGCCGTGTGACCCTGAAACCCCAAATGTCTAGGAAGGAAGGATAAGTTCACAGGCTTCCTCACGGGGCCAGAGGATGGATCCCCAACTCAAGAAAGGTGCAGAGCCTCTCGTGCAGGGAATAAAAGGCGCGGGGAAGCTAGTCTGAATGGGAGCTTCAGAAAAATACTCAGCTGCCTCTCAGGAGCCGTGTGTTGTTATCCTCTCCAGATCCAGCCCCGTCGGCATCTGAAGAAGCTGCCACTGCAGGCCAATTTCTACCCCATGCCAACCATGGCCTACATCCAGGATGGCCAGAGCCGCCTCACCCTGCACACCGGCCAAGCGCTCGGTGTGTCCAGCTTGAGCAGCGGTGAGTAGACACGCTTCAGGATGCCCTGGAGGGCCCTGCGGCCGCTCTGGCAGAAGGAGCCTCCGGGAGCAGCGGCTCTCGCTAGTGTGTGACCTGGCCCAACTGAATAAGAAGCCTCCCCTCGTTTGCTTCTGAGCACGTCTTTGGCCCGTCGTGACTTTTTTGCTTAGAGGGTCGGGAGAAAAGAGCCTGGTATTTGTCTGGTGGTGTCATCCCCCATCCAGCTGTGTTGACCGGAAGCAGATCCGTGAGGGGTGGAAGAAGGAGGCTAGGATGCATTATTTTTTTTTTTTTATCTGCAAGTCAGGAGGTCTAGGCTCTATGCTTGTCTCTGCTAATAATGACTGTTGTGTGATTGCAGTTAATCACTTAACTTCTCTGGGTCTCATATTAAAAATTAGGGGCAGCGAGGTGACTCGGGGGATAGAGAGCCAGGACTAGAGATCAGAGGTCTTGCCTTTAAATCTGGCCTCAGACACTTCCTAGCTGTGTGACCCTGCACAAATCACTTAACCCCCATTGCCTAGCCCTTACAGCTCTTCTGCCTTGGAACCAATACACAGTATTAATTCTAAACCAGAAGGTAAGAATTTAACAACAACAACAAAAAAAAAATTAGCTCTTCTGCCTTGAAACCAATATACAATATTAATTCTAAGCCAGAAGGTAAACGTTTAAAAAAAAATTAAGAGTTGCCCTCGATGCCTTTGGAGGGTCCAGTTCTAAAATTGTGTTTTCTGAGATTTAAGTGAAGGGTTAGACATTCAGGTTGCAGATAGGAGATAACCCCAAACCTCAATATTAAGGGACTTTCGGGGCAGCAAGTGAGCTGTGCTGTTCATCTGCCCTTTATTGGCTTCTGTCCCTTTATGACTTTGTAAAGATATCTCAAGCCCGGTGAACAGCTACCCTTCTCCAAATTCACATCACTCTGCCTGCCTCGCATGGCTGTTTGGGAGCTTATTTTACTCTAACAAACTCAGCGGACTCATCATTTATAATGGGCGTGCTCCACTTCTCTGCTCCCTCTGGGATGCAACTATAAATGTTAATTAATTATCTTGAACTTTATATAGGAAAATCTATTTGTTGAATCTTCTTTTCTCCTTCAGTGATGTTAACAGGAGAAAAGAAAAAAAAAAGAATAAGGATTAGGTCCATAAAAGCTGGAACATGCATGTAGATGCTGAAATTAAGGGAGGAAAATTCAAGAGGATCCTGTGTGTAAAGGTTAGGGAGGCTGCATTAAGTTACTAAGATGGCTGTGAAGATTAGCAGAAAACTTGACTTCTTTTATTGAAGAGCTATGAGAAAATAGGGAGATATCGATTCTAGGCATATGTCTATCATGCAGACATAGGTTAGTTTTGCAAGGACATCTTTTATTAAAAAAGAAAAAAAAGAAAAACCCTTACCTTCCATTTTAGAATCAATACTTTGTATTGGTTTAAAGGCAAAAGAATGGTAAGGGCTAGGCAGCTGGGGCTAAGTGATTTGCCCAGGTTCACCCAGGGAAGTATCTGAGGCCAGATCTGAACCCAGGATCTCCCGTCTCTGAGTCTAGCTCTAACCACTGAGTCATCTAGCTGCCCCAGATATCTTTTGTTTCTATATCATCTCAGATTTCTTTGCATCAGTCTCTTTCTCCCCCTTTCAAAAAGCCATGACCTTTTTTTTTTAAAACTCTTACTCTCCGTTTTAGAATTCATACTATGTATTGGTTCTAAGGCAGAAGAGTGGGGAAGAGAAGACAATGGGGATGAAGTGACTTGCCCAGGGTCACACAGCTAGGAAGTGTCTGAGGCCATATTTGAACCCAGGACCTCCCATCTCTAGGCCTGGCTCTCCAGAGTTACTGAGCCACCCAGCTACCCCCAAAGCCATTATCTTATAACAAAGAATTAACCTAAAAAATAGGGAAGGAAAAAAATTCAACAACTCACAGTGGAAAAATTCTGATGTCATACGCAATGTTTAACATGATCTCGTAAAGGAGATCGGGGTGGTAGGAGAGATTCTTCTCTTACCTCTTCTTTGGAGCTAAGCTTGTTCTTTATAATTCTGTGACTTTCAGCTTACCTTTCCATTTCCATGATTATAGTCATTGTGCAGATTATTTTCCTGGCTCTGCTGACTTCCCTTTGTAGCCTCTTATATAAGACCATATTTCCCTGTCTTTGGTCTGTTTCTTAGCGCACCTTAATAATCTGTTCCTTTCCAGTACCATGATATATTTTAGCCTTTCTTCATTTGACAGGCATTTACTCTCCAGGTCTTTGCTCCCATCATTCTTTTTATAAATGACCTCCTAAGAGCATATGCCTAGTAGTTTAGCCTCAGGGTCAAAAGGTATGGATATTTTCATCCTTTAATTTACATCACACCCTCTCGCTTTCCAAAATATTTGTACTAGTTGTAGACCGGAGCTCCACCAACAATATTGTAGGCATTTTCACTAACAATGCAGTTATTAAGAATAAATAGGAAAGAATATATATTAATTAAGAACAAATAGGAAAGAATATATATTAAGAATAAACAGGAAAGAATATATATTACTTAAGAATAAATAGGAAAGAATATATATTAAGAATAAACAGGAAAGAATATATATTACTTAAGAATAAATAGGAAAGAATATATAAGAAGAAGAATAAATAGGAAAGAATACTGGATTGTGGGAGAGTAGCTCTGCGTTCTAATCCCATTGTCCTGGGCATCCCCTTGTGAAAAGGGAAGGAGGGAGGGAATGCCAATTGGAGAAAGAAGGAAAGGCTTTTTTGAAGATCTTTGGAGGCTGCTGTGAGCCTGGAGTTCTAAAAGGCAGAGGCATTTTAGGCATGAGGAACACTCTGTGCAAAAGAGACGGCAGGTCGGGGTGGAGGAACAGCCCGTAGTAAGCAGAGGGCATGAGAGACATCTCCGGGAAGGTAGGTGGAGCCAGATGGTGTGGGGCATCAAATACCAGGCTGAAGAGTTTGAATTCTATGATAATACTTGGATAATACAGATCAAATTATTTACTATCTCCAGAAGGTGGGAGGGAGGGAAACGATTTGGATCTGATAACTTCAGAAAAACTTGTGTGGGAAATTGTTATGATATGTAATTGGGGAGATAATTTTTTTTTTTAAAGAAAAGTTTGCCTTTTACCCTAGAGGTAGTATGATGCCACTGAAGATTTCTGAATAGGGAAGTGACGTTAAGATCACAAAAAAGACCTCAGGGACCATTTAGTCCAGCCTCTTCATGTTGCAACTGAAGAAACCGAAGCCCAGGGAGGTCGAAGTGGTGATTTCTGACCCAGGAGAACATGGAATATCATGGCTTTGAAGTGGTGATTACTATTCAGGTTGTAAACATCCGAGGGGGATTTGAACACAGGTCCTCAGGCTCCAGGACGGGGACTCTTTCAACTGTAATAATAACACTTTCTATGTGCTAAGTTTCTTACAATTAATTATCATCTCATTTTTTCTTCATAACCCTGGGAAACAGGTGCTATTATCCCCATTTTACAGATGAGGAGACGGAGGCAAACAAGTGACTTGCCCAAGGTTACCCATCTAGTACAGGTCTGAGGTCAGGATAGAATTCGGGTCTTCCTGACTTTAGGCTCCAGGTTCTATCCACCACACCATACTTGCTGTATTTTAGTAATGTTAATTTGGCAGTCATGTAGAAGATGGATCAGAGAGGCCAGAGACTGGATGAACACACAGCTAGGAAGTATCTGAGGGCAGATTTGAACCCAAGTCTTATTGATTCCAGGCCTGGCACTCTATCCACTCTGCTGCAGAGCTACCCTGGCAACTGCTTTCTAAAAGGAAGGGAGACGCAAAGGATGTTTCCCAGGTGGTGAAGAGAGATGGGATAATGGAGGCAAAGAGCAGGCTGAGTAGGTTTTAGGGGAAATAATGCTTTTGAACCTAGGATCAACATCTGCCTCTGACACACGCTAGCCACGCAACCCTGGGCAATCTTACAGAACAGCTACCACTGTGCATTGCTCACTAGGCTCTCCCTACGCTGCTGCAATCACAGGTTAGAAACAAAAGTGAAAGGCTTTGTAACTATTGAGCCCAAGACGACATTTGGACATCCTGGCAGAGATGTTCAGAGCCGAAATTCAAGAGAGATTGAAGGTTGGAAAAATATTGAGGGGTCAGCTGCAGAGAGATGAAAATAGAATGCTGGGGAGCAGAACAGAGCAGAGAGAAGGCTGAAGACTCCAATTTCAGAGTCATCAGAGTGAAAAAAAAGCAGCAAAGCCATGATATTCCATGTTCTCCTGGGTCAGAAATACATGATGAGCAAATTAGGCTAAAAAGGAAGTCATTGGAATGGGAACCGAGAAAAGAGCATCTAAAAGGAGGGTCACGGTCTCAGCAGCCCCAAAAGCTGCAAAGAAGACTGAGCGAAGGTCATTGGATTTAGCAGTTACAAGATCTTTGGCATTCTTCTAGAAACCAGAAGCAGCTCTAATCTTCAGCCAATAAAACAAGTGATTCTTGAAAGAGATCTACTGGGTTATTGGGAACTCAGAGAGGGTAGTTTACTTGCATGGAGCAAGAATTCCTGAGTGTCTGCTCAGTCCTCTGACTCTTCTATGGTCCCAAAACAAGCCATGGAAAAAGAAGCTTGTGACTTTGTAAATGCAAAAGTTCTCCCACTTTGCTTATTTTCAAAAATAGTTGTTTCCCCCACCCACCCCCCCAATCAAGAAACTTGGGACAAAAGTTCCCAAACAATAAGTATTAAATATTTATTAAATAAGCATAAATAACAATTATTAAATATAATACAATAAGTATAAACAAATAAAATATTATTATTAAATATAATATGCACTATTTATTAAATAAGTATAAATAAAATATTAAATCCAATAAAGTATTAAATATTTATTAAATAAGTATAAATAAAATATTGTTAAATCCAATAGAAGTATTTATTAAATAAGTATAAATAAAAATATTAAATCCAAAAGAAGTAGTAAATAAAATATAAATAAATTAAAATATTATTAAGTCCAATTCCATAAGTATTAAAACACTTTTCAGGCATGTCAACTTTAGTAATTCATGATAGAGTGGAAAGAAAGGACACTAGACTTAGCAGGAGTATGGAATCTTGGTTGTGCCATTGAATAACAGTTTCAATGGGCCTCAGTTTCCTCATCTGTAAGATGAGGTTATTAGNGAGAGAGAGAGAGAGAGAGAGAGAGAGAGAGAGACAGAGAGACAGAGAGAGAGAGACAGAGAGAGAGAGACAGAGAGACAGAGACAGAGAGAGACAGAGACAGAGAGAGACAGAGACAGAGAGAGAGAGACAGAGAGAGAGAAGATGCAGTGGAATTGCTTATCAACTCTGGGAGGGGAGGGAGACAATAAGAATCATGTAACCATGGTAAAAAGAAAGATGGAGGAAGAAGAGTATCCCAGTGTTAAGTCCCTCTTCTCTAACTCCCAAAATGTACTGATCTCAAAAAAGAAGCCCTTATAGGCCAGATAAATGGAACATAGACTCATTGTCCACAGCTACTTTTATATAAGATCTTTGACAAACTTAGCAAAACTGAAACAACAAAAACCTTGTGGCTTATTGGGTAGATAGAGAGAGGGATATATTCAGAAATAAAGGTAATATAAAAACAAAAGATATTCATAAAAAGATTTAAAAGATCCATAAACAAAAGAAAGTTTATATTTTATGATGTCTGTATGCTAAGATTTCTTTCATGGGTATATCTAGTACTGATCCTAAGAGCTATCACTGGAAAGGATCTTAGAAACCATCTAGTACAAGCTCTTCCTTTTCCAGAAGACAAAACTGAGGCCCAAAGATTAAGTAACTTGTGCCCAAGGTCTCAAAGTGGCGGAGCCAGGAGTTTTCTGGCTCCCAATTCAACATTCTGTCTGGTATCTGATGCTCTCATTCTGGTGCTTGGCTCATGCCTCCTCTTTCTACAGGTGGCCCTGGGGAGCCTTTTCCAAGGGTTGGACATGAGCTTCCTGCAGCCCACTTCACTGACATTACTTTATGCACTGGGCTCACCTTCTAACAGCATGGACATCCAGTTGGAGCCCATGGAGATTTCCACCTTTCGCCTCCGCCTGGGCTAGGACCCTTCACAGCCAAGTGAGGAAGTACATCCATACAGACCACCTTTCAAGATAAAGCTGGGATGGACAGCTGCACTGGGTGCCCCAACCTACTCCACCTTCCCCAACCGTGACAGACTGAGCTCTGCCCCGTTGTTCTCTATTTATTGTTGCTCCTGTGCTTGGGGGGCTGCCCAGAAGCCCAGGATTAGACAGACGGGGCAAAATACAGGTAGGCTCAGGAGAGGCGGTCCCTGTGTGCCGGTGCCAGTGATGCTGGGCAGTGCCAGGAGGTGCATGAGTGGCTGCCCACTTGGACATGAGGTTCTTGCCCTCAGTTCCTATCCTGTCTCCCTCCCATTAGCTTTGGGGATTTGGGAGACCAAGAGCAAGCATGGAGAAAACTGAGGGAGGCAACAAGGAACGAGATCTAGGCCGCTGCCCGGATGGAGGCAGGTATGCGAGGAGAAGGGAATCACAATCCCTCCGTCGGTCAGAGCTGGCTCTGAAATGAAGTACAGATATTTACTGTGATGATCTAAGAATGGAGTGTATAAGAAGGAATCTGCATTGAGAATGGTTTTAACTTGGGAGAAAAGGAAGCATAACGGGGATAAAGGGAAGATTTCTCTCTCCTGGGAAGCAGAATCCTAGGTGAGCTGCCAATAGCGAGGCCAGGCAGTGCTGCCCTGGCTAAGGGGATATGCATCAAGCGGGTGATTTTGTAGCGGTTGATAAGAACTCTTTGTATGGAACTAGAGACTGTGACTTTGCCAGAGTTCACAGGACACTTCAGGTAACAAAACTCATTTCAAACTAGTGACCTGGTCTGTGTGTTGCTTTGAGATCTTTGGGGGGGCGGGGGATGGCCTTCGGTCTGTCCTGCTTGCATTTCCGTGGCATTCCATATTGTTTGTTGTGTTTCTTAGCAGCTGGATGGGCCACAGCTTCTTCCTAGGGTCAGCAGCCAAACTGCTCCAATGCAAAGGGGCGGCAGAACCTTCTTCTAACAGAAAGGATCATGAGAAAGGCGACATCTTTTTCCAGGGAAGAAACTTGAAGCTATTACATCTCTTCCTCACCAAATCCCTAGAAATGCTTTTAGCTATTATTCCAGAACTTACCTGGTTGGGGGGGTGGAAATAGATCTGATCTGGAAGCAGTCAGGCTTTGGGGACAGACTGGGGATGGAAATAAAGCCCTGTGCGCCTTCACACCGGGTAGGACACCAGCAAAAAATTCTTACCCTTTTCCTCCCTAGTGATGGTTACATTTCACCCAGGCAAATCCTTTCATCTGATACACATTCCGTAGAACCAGTAATAACAGGAGATCCAGAAAATAATTCTAGCTTCTGTCATAAATCTTGTTGGGGGGCTTATTCCCTCTAAATTCTAGGTTGAAGCAGGTTTGAGCAGTAGAAAAGATACTTTTGAAGCCCTGGTCTATGTCCTGAATTAGGGTACTCTTTTTGGATATGGAAATCACCAGCAAACTCACTATTTGTATAGCTGTTCTCAGCCCAACAGGAATTCTTCAAAATATGGCAACACAATTTCTCCAGAATCCCTAGAATGGTTACTGACTCAGAACTACCTAACTCACATCAGATCTTTGTTGAATTAAACCTAAGGTATTTAATCATCCCCTTTTCCAAGTGTCACAATTCAATTAAATAATTATAAGCACCGGGGGCAGCTGGGTAGCTCAGTGGATTGAGAGCCAGGCCTAGAGACGGGAGGTCCTAGGTTCAAATCTGACCTCAGACACTTCCCGGCTGTGTGACCCTGGGCAAGTCACTTGACCCCTATTGCCTACCCTTACCACTCTTCCACCTATAAGTCAATTCACAGAAGTTAAGGGTTTAAAATTTAAAAAAAAAAAAAATTAAAAAAAAAATTAATTATAAGCACCTACTGTGTGCCAGGCACTGATAAAGGCAAATATATAATATAAAGGCAAAAAGAAAACAGTCTCTGCCCTGAAAAGTCTACATTCTATTGAGGGAAATGTTTACAGAAAAGTGGTGCAGTAGAGAAAGCATGAATTCCTCAGGATATGGCAACACAATTTCTCCAGAATGTCCAGAACAGTTACTGACTCAGAACTGCCCAACTTGCATCAAGTCTTTGTTGAATTAAATCTAAGGTATTTAATCTCCTTTTCCAACTGTCACAGTTCAATTTAATATTAAAATTACTATAAATTATTACATATTAAAAATTAAATAATTTATTATGAGCACCCTACTATGTGCCATATAAAGGGGGAAAAAAAAACCAGTCTGCTTTCAAGTTTATATTCTATTGGGGGAAATAACATGTAAACAGTAAAGCAACTAGGTGGTATAGTAGAGAGAGCAAAGAGCTTTGAGTCAGTGAAGACCTGAGTTTATGGTTGGCCTCAGACACTAAATGTGTGTCCCTGGGCAAGTCATTTAGCCTCAGTTTCCTCATCTATAGGATAGGGATAATAATAGCACTTACTGAGTTGTTGAGAAAAATCAAATGAGCAATGTGCTTTACAAACTTTAAAGCACTATATCAATGTTACTAAATACAATGTTATTTTAGGCAGCAAAGCATGAATAATTAGGGATGGAGTAGCCAAGGAAGGTCTTACAGAGGAGGTGGGACAAAGGTCAGGCTGAAAGAAATTAGGAATTCGAAGAGACAATGAAGAAGGCTCTGACAACGACAGCAAGAAACAGTAAGCTTTTGAGGTTTATTTAATGTGCTGAGGACAGCAACATCTGTTCAGGGCCTCAACCAAAAAAATTTCCCAAGTGAAGAACCTTGCCACAGAACACATACCTGTTTTGGAGAGCGCCTAATAGTCTAAGATGGTAAGGAACAAAACAGCGAGCTCCCCAACCCCAGAAACACACAAGAAGCCTATGTGGATCCAACTTCCCCATTCCACCTCACTGTGCTCCCATCTGCTCCGGGGCACATCCAACTCCATTGCAAAGGTAAGGATTCCACAGCTAATAGCTAGCATCTTTGATAACTCCCTAAAGTGGGCTGCTGGGGTCCACTTTGCCCACTGCTGCTATTACCAACAGGAGGCTCCCCTAGTTCCCTAACAGACTTTCTGAGCACAAATCCAAATTTAAAATATATATATATATATATATATATATATTTTTTTTTTTCCTTTTTAAAAAGTTTTTTTTTTTAATTAGCCTTACTTAACAAGGGCCTTTTTTAAAACTTCTCTTCCATCTTAGAATCAATACTAGTACTGGTTCTGAGGCACAAGAGAGATAACAGACAATTGGGGTTAAGTGAAGTGTCTAAGGTCATATTTGAACCCAGTACCTTCCATCTCCAAGTCTAGCTTCATCCACAGAGTCACCTGGCTGCCCCCAATAAGAGACTCTTTACATGAAGCCATTTCAGTACTTGCTATTTCTTAATTATTTATTTGTCCTTATTTTCGTCATTTATTTATTGCTATTTCTTAAGACTTGGCTTTTAAGAAAATTGTTCCTGGGTAAGACATTGGGGGGGGGGCCAAGAAAGAGCCCTGGCCCCAGTGTCTGAAGACCCAGGCGGGAGCTCTCCTGGGAGCTGTGCCCATCATCAAAGCTTTGTGACTGGTCAGGACAAGACACATCTCTCTCTCATGAGATGTCGGGTCCTCCAGAAGCAGAGTTCTATGACCATCAGGGAGGCATTTGTTGTTCAACATTTTGCAATTGCTTTAATTATGACAGGAAATACCAGTTAATATTAGAAAACAAAATAATCTATCCCCATCCCTATTTTACCTTCAAAAAGATGAACTGAAAATGGACAGCCCAATCCAGAACACCCACTGATTTATATGAAGGTCTGTCACCTTTTGCCTCCAATAAGCAAAATACCTCTGCCTTCCTAGTGTATATATAAAGGGCACAAATGGCTCATTACTAATATATCTCATTTCCAAAACCCACAATACCACACTATCTCCCAAGGAAGCAATTCTAATGGCCCTTAGGGCTAGTCCCTTCCTCTCTCCCCTTCAGCCTATTTTCCAATATATTATTTCTAGAATCTTCATTTTTCCAAAAACTATTCCCCACCATTTCCTTCCAGACTCATATCTCCAATTTGTTGGGCCCTTCCCCATCACTAGGTCAGGGAGAACTAAGTAGCACAATGGTTAGAACATGGGCTCTACAGCCAGGAAAGCCAGAAATTAAAATCTAGCCTCAAACACCGATTAGCTGTGACCCTGAACACAATCACTAACCTCTCTCTGTTTCTTTTGTAAAATGAGGGTACTGATAGCATCTATCTTCCAAGGTTGCTCTGAGGAGCAAATGAAAATTTTGGTGTTTTGTTTTTTTTTTAGTTTGTTGGTTTGTTTTTTTTCCCATGATTACATGGTTCTTTATTGTCTCCCTGCCCTCTACCCTCCCTGCTCCCAAAGCTGACAAGCAATTCCACAGGGTTATACAGATATCACTCGAAACCTCAAATGACGATTGTTGTAAAGGACTTTCTAAGCCTGAAAGCATTATATAAATGCCACCCTAGGAAGAGTCCCACTTCATCACCATCTGCCTCTCTACTGAAATCTTGCCCCTGGGCACTTTAGGAGCTCTGCTCTGTTAGAAACAAACATCTCTAGCCCCCAAACGTTTCCTTGATTGCTTCTTCCATCTCTTAGCGCACTAGGTAAAACCTGGCTCTCTGTCAAGGGCATCCTCTATTCCTGGCACCTACCAAATGAAAACTCATTTTTCCCACTGCTCTCGACTCCAGGGCTGAGGCAGAAGAATTGGCACACTCCTTACTTCCCTCTGCCATTTCCAGACCATTGTTTCATTCGGTCAACTCTCTCTCCTTTGCAGTTAATGCCATCACGTTCTAGTTTTCTTTGGCATCTTCCAAGATACTCTCCCTGCTAAATGATTTGAGCCCCGGGCTCTGGCTTCCTTTCTTTTTTATCCTGGGCATCATCTTCCGCAATATTAATAGCTGTATCAATGGCCTAAAGTCTTCAAATCCAATAATGGGGCACTGACTCCACGCAGAGGCAAGGGATAAGAAAAGAAAGGAATAAGTAGTGGAACATTTGAGTTCTCACGGACAGCAGACTCTGTTTATATTGGAGATTTGGTAGGAATCTGGGAATTGCCAACTAATTGTAGGTGAGCAATTAAAAAAAAAGTCACATTCTAAGAGATGTAAAAAAGCCCAAAATAGGTTACATCCTCCCTCAGGAGTCTCAAGTGATGGCATCGTCACTACAATGAACAGATAAGGTAAACTGGCACTGAGCCACCAGCGTGCCAGACAATCGAGGAGCTCTATTCTAGCAAATGTGAAGGGAAGAGGAATCTTACATTAATTTGAAGAGAGGGACCTATATGCGTATCTCTGCCCGTGGTAAGTGACAGCTGTATGTGCAAAGAATGTAATTTGGTATCCTTCTGGCTGGAGAATTCTAATTCTACTTCCTGGATGAAGAGGAAGAATGAAGAGAGTTGTTTTAAAAAGCTGCGAAAATAAATAAGAAAAAGCATGCGAAGAGGGCAAGGAAAATCTTAGCTTGTATCGGGAGGCTGGAAGAATGTAACAGGAGGAAAGGCTGAAGGAGGACTACTAAACCTTGAAACTATGTAATATCTACGAGGCTACATGAGGGGAGAAGCTGAACCCTCTGAAAAGAAATCCTCTTCCTGAGGACGGACGACCTTGTGAATGCACAAACGACATTAGGAGGGAGGTCCTCCAGGGACGGTCGGAGGAAGAAGAGACATGGCGGAGTGGTTGATGGCTCCACTGGGAGATACCAAGGTCGCCACGTTTGACTTGACAGGTCTGTTAGAGGATACCATCTTCCTAGATCATTTATCTGAGACATTAAAGACGGTCTCTCAAGACTGGTCAAACCCAGCAACCACAATGTTTCTGAAAGTGGCCTAGTGACAAATAATGCCACCAGATGAAATCTAGAAAACATTGATAAGGAGTACAAAGTCCTATGCATGTAAATGAAGACTTTAGGGACATTGGTGATATTTTTATCACTGCTTAAATTAAAAGGTAGGGGCTTCAGAAGACAAAAGGAAACTTGTGAAGTGAACATTTATTAAAAATGATCTCTAAAAACAAGGCTCTGACTTCCAATAATAAATTCTTGGCAGAGATGGGAGAGGTCCTGGGTTCAAATCTGACCTCAGACATTTCCTAGCTGTGTGACCCTTGGCAAGTCACTTAACTTCCATTGCCTAGTCCTTACCACTCTTCTGCCTTAGAACCAATATACAGTATTGACTCTAAGACAGAAGGTAAGGGGCAGGTTTTAAGTTCTTGGCTAGAGAAGAAATATATCTAATTAGGTTTTTTTTTTTAATTCAGAATCATAAAGCTAGAAAGCATCTTAGTGGCCATCTACTCCAACCCCCAAATTTTTCAGATGAGGAAACAGAGGCCCAAGGACTTAAGTGACTTGCCCAAGGTCACACAGAATGTGACAGTGACAGGATTTGAAGCCGCATCCTCTGACTTCAGAGACAGTGAGTGCTCTTTCCACTGTACCACAGTGCTTCAAGAGGACTTTAAATGACAAGATCAAGCCAGATACCAGAGTTGAAACAAGTATAACCAGGAAGAATATCGTCTCAAAAAAAAAAAAAAAGAAAAAGAATATCGTCTCTATTGCACTCCCTAGTCTTCTCCGCTTCTAAGAGACCTTTTCTTTATTCAAAGCTCAGCACAGGTGCTAGGTCTTTTATGTAGCCCCTACCCCAAACCCCACAAGTTTAAAGTGCCCTTTCCCAACCTTTCCTTTGATCTTTCCCATGCCCCTACCACTCCTCCTCAATTTTATGTTTATTTGTGTACAAGACACACCTCCCTCCCATCCCATAAGCTACTAGATGACAGACTGTCCTTTTCTCTCTTTGGATCCCCAATGCCCATCAAAGAACCTTGAACAGAAAAGACACTTAATACACTTTTATTAAAGGAACTGAAACCAAAGAATACAGACTGCACTTAACTGAGCAGGTTCTGCCACAGCTTCTGCAGCAAAAGGGTGGCAAACCAAGGCAGAACTATCACAATCTGAAAAATGGGTCTCCTACCTCCATCAGGTCTTAGCTTAGCCTCCTCTTCTCTTACTAAAAATGAAAACAAATCAGCAGGTCTTGGGAAAAATCTACCATCCAGCACCAGGGAACAGAGAAAGTGACTGAACTACATCTCTCAGCCATTCCCTGTTTTCACTTAGGAACATGAAATGCTTTATGCTTGTGGCCCACTGGAAAGATGCTAGAGCTCTCATAGTTGGGGAGGAGGAAAAGGGAGAAGTCGCAAAAATGAGATGCTAAAGCAGAAGTTCTCAAGGTTTTCTTTGTCACAGGCCCCCTTTAGTAAGCTGGTGATGTCTACTGAACCCCTCCAGAATGTTTTTAAATAGACAAAATACATTGTTCCAAAGAAAACTAATTCTAATGCAGTGAACAAATTTGTAGCTGGATTCAGGAAGATATGAGTTCAAATCCTTCCCAGTCATTTACTATCTGTGTGTCCCTGAGCAATTCACTTAACCTCTCATCCTCAGTTTCCTCATCTATAAAATGGGAATAATAATAGCACCTATATCACAGAGTTGTTGTAAGGGTCAAATGTGATCATGTATTTAAAGCATTTTGTAAACTTCAAAGTGCTATATATAATATGCTATTATGATTATTCTTATTAATTTTTTCAAAATATTTTCAACCTCAGGTTAAGGACTAAAGAAAAAGCAAACAAATTGTTATTAATCTATGAATTAAAAATCAACACTTCCCACCTTAAAGACATTTATTTACACTATATTCAAAGACAAATCCTACAGAAAAATACCAACATTTTCTCTTTCACCAATATGTTAACTAGTTTTATTTTATTTTTTTAAAAACTCATCATTTCAACAACAAATGCTTATAAGGCACTTTATAACTTTCTTCCACAGAGCCTTGGAAAGTAGACAGATGTAAGTTATTCCCATTGAACAAATAAAAGGCCTAAGGTGCAGAGGAGTTAAATAACTTCCCCCACGTCACAAAGCTGGTACGTGGCAAAGGTAGGATTTGAACGCAGGTCTTCACACTCTAAGTCCCAGGCTTTTTCTATCACAACACAATCAAAGTAAATAAAACATTACTCTTCGTGGCTCTACCCCTAGGATGAGAAGCCACAGACACTTTGTGGAATCCAATCACTGGTGTAAATGCTTTCTCGAGTGAGAACAAACCTGAACTATAGGGATGTCAAAAGCACCCCAGTGTAAACACAGGGAAACCCACAGCTTGGTAGATGAAGAAGGTTCTTTCAGGATTATAGATTGGTAGAGTTGAAAATTTCTGAATTGTCAACCGATCTGGAGGCCTCTGAAAATTCTTGCTGTTGGGAAAGAAATAAAGTTGGTTGAGCAAAGAGGGTAGAAAGCACATTCGTGGCTCAGGCAGGGATCTGGCTCCCCGCTCCTAGCACAGTACATGCTCTCAGGGGTCCCAGGCTTTGCAGCCTGTATGGGGTCCCCCAATGGGACGCAGGGCAAGTGCCGGGCACTCGCATGGGCAAGGGCTTATGTTAACTCGAGGGCAATTACTCTGTGCCTCCAGACAGGCAGGGGAAAGAGTCATAGGCGCACGGGCCTACTCCAACCACGATTCCGTAAAACAGAAAGGCTAGTTTCTAATGAAAAAATAATGCACTGGGGGCAGCTCGAGGGCTCGGTGGAAAGAACACCAGGGCTGGACTCAAATCTGGCCTCAGACACCGCCTCTCTGTGTGACCCTGAGCAAGTCTCTTCACTCTGCTTCCATCTCAGAGTTGTTTCAAAGGCAGAAAGTAAGGGTTAAGAAAATAATAATAATAATTAATAATAATAAGCGGGCGTCCAAGGAAGCAATAAACACAGGCCAGAGGCCATCTCTGGAGCTGAGAGCTGCTGCTGCTTTGATTTGATCTCGTGCTAAAGTACACAGAATGAAAGACTTAAATAGGTGGCGTTCCACAGAGCAGCTAAAGCTGGATGAGGCCCCCCAAGGGGGTGGCCGCAAGATCCCGTGGAATAATTCCCTGAAGATGCTGGGATTTAACTTGACCCTGAAGGAACAACACGAGACCTCGGCTAACTTCTGACCTATGGATCGGACAGCTGCCAGGTCCTGGATGGAGCTGGCCACAGTGCCAGGAAGACCTGGGTGCAAGTCCCACCTTTGACACAGGCTGACTTATGTTCTCAGGGTTCTAGGTAAGTCTCCAAAAGCTGCAGAGAAGGGGCTGGCCTGAACTAGTAGTAGGAGATTCCCGTATCAATGAAACCATACCAAATTAATGGGTAATGGCTTTATTTACAGAGGCTTTAACTAAGCTTGAGCCTCGCTTCCTAAAAGTCCAAACCAACCAGCTCAGACAAAGATGCCCTCCATGATGTCGTGGCTTTTAGATGCTTCTAGTTCAACTCAATTCAATACATATTGCTTATGTGTCCATTAAGTGGTCAACACAGGGAATTAAGGACGAAGCAAAGAAACTGTAGCACCAAGACTGGAATGGATACGAGGAAGATCCAGCCCCCAACTGGATATGGGGATGAGGGAAAAGGAAAGGTGTCTAGAGATATCTCGGATGTTTTAAACCTGGATGCCTATAAGGTTAAGTGACCTCCTCAACAGAAATAAACAGTTCTGGAAGAGGGGTCAATTTGGGGGTAAAGAAATTAGTTTTATTTTGGATGCGTTAAATTTGAGATGCCTACAGGACATCCCGGTGATTTCCGGCAGGTGATACAAGACCGGAGTTTAGGACAGAGAGTAGGGCTGGATATAGACTTCTTTTAAAAACCCTTTCTCTCTACCTTAGTAACAACTTAAGACAGAAGGGCTAGGCAAACAGGGTTAAGTGACTTGCCCAGAGTCACACAGCTAGGAAGTGACTCCAGTCCCGGTGCTCTATCCTCTGTGCCACCGAGCTGCCCCCTGGATAGACAAATGTTCAAAATCATTTGCATAGAGATGATAAGGAAACTCCTGATGAAAGAAGAAAAAGAAAGAAAAGCAGCATCAGAAGGGAATTTTAAGGGCTCTCCATGGTTAGGGATTTGGTCATGGATGATGATCTAACACAGGAAACTGAGGTCAGTAAAAGAGAGCTGGGAGAGAAGAATTAGCACAAAAGCGGAAGGAAGAGAACATAGCACTAAAGAACCAAGTTTCTCCTAAAACTTTACTCCAGCACTCACATAATGGGAGACCCAAAGATCAATAACATGGATTCACAGACCAACAGCATCAGGAACAAAAGGAAGAATGAAACAGTGAGGCAACAATTTAGCAGAAATGGTAGTAATACACTAGCCAGAAAAGCATCCTCAAGGATGGAAAAGAATGGCATTCAACATATATTATTTTTCTTTATCTTCTTAATTAGTTTTATAACCTATAGGGCTGGAACTTCCTAGTAAGCCAGACGAGAAAGTGATAATGACCAAATCACATCAAAGGGCAAAATTTCAGTGTAATGCAAAATATTCCAAGACTATAAGAAGACTGGGAATGTGGCAGCAGAGTCAGGGCTCCATCACAATATATAAAAAGAGTGATCCAGCAATCCCATTGCATTTCTTTAGTGTAATGGGTGCCCTTTGTCTTCACATAGGAGTCGATGCAGCCCTCCCTGCATCTCCAGATGGAATACTTCGTCATGGTAAAGCAAAATAACTAAGCAAAAACATCTGCTTCAATGACCCTGATTGGCAATATATACAATATTCTATCCTAGTGGTCTTCCACCTCTCTGCCCTGAGGAGGAAACTATATTTCATTAGTATATGATTATTATCCATAGTTACTTCTTTATGCCATTCTTTGGATGGAATTCAGTCAGAGCGAGCTTGGGGAGGCAACCTTTACAAGATAAAACTGACATTAAGATGCTTTGGCATGTCTAAGCAGGGCTGAAAAATCTACATAAAATTGGAACAACGTGTTCCTACAGAAAACCAGATTTTAAATGTTAAAACTAGAGTTTTTGTTGTTGGTTTTTCTAATCCTAGGAGGCTGTCCTTGTGAGTCAGAGGGGAATGGTTCTTATAAAGCTAAACTCAGATGATAATGAAATCAACAGATATTATTCCATCAGTCTGAAAGAAAGGACATTCAAGGGCTGCCATATAAGCCTGACATCTGATGAGAAGCTGGAGGGAAATTTAGTTCTTTCTACCAAAAAAAGGACTGAGATGGTGACCAAGAACAGCACTAAAAATACCAGGAACCACTGAAAAAGGTATATAGGTTCTCTTCCTACAGCCAGCCTATCTCAGAAAGATTCAATTCTGAAGTTGTTTTTTCTCTTTTAAATTTTTACTAATTTTATATTTTTGTTTTTAAATCATCTTCATTTCCAAATATATCTTTCATCCTTCCTCTACTAAAAGAACCATCCCTTAAAATAACTAATCATCTGAAGCTGACAAGAGATGGATTCCACATTCAAAGTCGTCCCATCTTTGCAAAAAGGCAGAGACGGATCTTTTCTCGTCTCTTCTTCAGAGTCAAGCATGGTCATTGCAATTACACAGCATTCATTTTCCATTTTCCCTCTCAGAAGTTAAACTGCCAACTTCGTTTCTGCACACAGCTTTTCAGTCCCAGAGATGGCATTATGCGTCATCAGGAGACTACCCATCCTGCCCTGTCTCTGTGTGTTCCCCAAAAGCAGGTAGACAATAGAAAAGGTGGATTACCGCAAATGCAGAATAGGTTCTGGCAATCGAATTAATCTGGAAGTTTCTCTGGAGTGAGGATAGCCGAGAACATCCATTATTCAGAATTGTCTCATCCAATTCAAAGGTTCTGTTGGGATCCTGTGGGCTGGCATTCAATGTCTTTTGCACCAGGGAACCAATATTCCAGGATGATTGGCCAAAGGAAGCAGAAGAATGAAAAACAGGTGAGCATGACTAAAACATTTTAAAAAGAGAGCTGCCAGGTACGGTGGCAGTAGACGGAGCACTGACAGGCAGGCCTGAGTCCTTCTAAGAAGGGCTACCATTAACTGGGCAGGTCCCTCATGAGACAAGGGTCACTTGACTTCCCTGTAGCTTCCTCGTCATAAAAGAGAGTTATCTGCCCTACCTCAGCTATACGGAACTTGTTGTGAGGCTCAAATGAATTAAAAGGTGAAAATATTAATAAACAATATTCATGTGTATTTAGGTATCCTGCTCCCCATTCTGTTGTTTAAAATGAAAATTACTGGAAGACTGAAATTTTACACATAAAAAAAGCATTATTTCATTTCTCCCATCATTCCTTCAGATGTTCTCCCTGCTACCAATACACTTCTATCTTTATTTGTCTTTTCCCATTTCATTGATCAGTTCCCTTATGGAGAAAGGGAAGCAAAATAGGAGTGGAATAGTTCTGCTCCTTCCTCGGTTGTCTATTAAAATTTTCCCATGAGAAAGGTGAAACTCTTTTTGAATTTTTTACTACCTTCAGCTCATTATTCCAGGCTTTACTGCCTAACAATCTAATAAGTCTGCACCATCCTCTTTTAATCATCTTTTTTAAGCTTAATATTAAACATTGATATAAATAATTAAATCTTGCTTAGTAATGATTTACATTTTAATGAATTTCAGCACAAAATATTAACACTTTTTTTAAACCCTTTTTCCCAAGTCTCTGTATCAGAATTCTTTATCCATTCAATCTTACCATTCTATCTGTGGCCTATCTATCTCCTCTCCTGCCTACTCAAGCAGACCAAGAAAATACAAAATGTTTTTAAAATCTCCCCTCCCCCTTTAAAAAATCTAAACATATTAAACTTTGCTTATTCCACCTTTTTATTCACTAATCACTGAGATCCAATGTTGAAAAATGGAAAATTTAATATTGAAAAATAAAATTGAAGCTTTCCCTCCCTCCAGAAAACTGACAAGTTTTGTATAAAATGTTAGTGTACTGAGATAAATTTACAATCTAAATTGGCTTTTTTCAGGAACAAAAATTATGTTCCACATACAGGTTCTATGATAAAATATTCACTATATATAATGTTGTCAGTAGACTTGCAAACGAACAAACAAATCTTGGCTAGCAGCTGGCATGTCTCATTGATACCCAAAGAACTTTTGAAGTTTGAAGCAATCTTTTCATTCAGAACAAATGTGCCATGCCATAGTGTGACAAATTATGTGACTCTGAGACACTGACAGGTAAGAGCTGCGTAGAAATTATAAAATCCACATGCAAAGTAATTCTGTACAAAATGCATTGCATGCAAAGGCCAATTGTGCACTGTTAGGAAGTTGTATAATAGAGTTGAGGAGACAGCATAATAAAGTGGGAAGAAAAGTATCAGAAACTAAGAGCTGAGGCTTAGTCTTAATTTTATCACTAACTAGCTGTGTGGTTTCAAGCAATTGCTTTCCCTTCTCTTGGCCTCAGTTTCCTCACCTAGAAAATTAGGAAACTGAATAAGATAAACTCCATGGTTGCCTCAAGTGAATTCAACAAATATTTATTTAATGCCTTAAATCATACAAGATAGATACCCTGCTAGATATAACATCCTGCCAGGGATAAAGATGCATGCAGCAGTACTTACCCAAAAGCAGCTTACGATAGCAAGGGAGGGAAAATATGAACACAAATAATTGTAATATAAATTGTAATGTGATGAGGGTATAGGAAAGGTAAAAAGTGCTGTTAAAGATCTCAGCAAAGACAGATCATTTCTAGATTTGTGATAAAGAGAGATAAAATCATGGAAACCTTCACAGATGAGGTGATGTGTGAATTAGACACTAGCAAATGGGAAAGATTTCATGAGGCAGACATTGATGTAGAGGACAGAGACCAGTAATGTAGAGAAAGCTGCCCAGTGTGGCAGAAAGAACACTGGGCTCGGAATCAGAATAAAGCCCTATTTCTCCAACATTTAGTTGTCGTGTGACCATGGACAGTCACTTGACTTTCCTGAGCTTCAGTGTCTTTGAAGTAGACTGAATAAATGAAATAGGTTAGAGAATAAAGTAGAAGTAGATTAATCCATTCCTGCATTATTTAGGAAACTGACCTAATCCCTTCAGGAGGCCAAGCAACCTAGGCAAATGGTGGGTCAGAGTCATAAATCCCCCCTTCAGATATCAAAAGGACACCAGTACAAACAAATGGGTCAGGATGGAATACAAGGGAAACACTCATAGTTAACTGGGGATGAGTGTTTAGGTACCTACAAATAGGTTAGGATAGAATGTAGGGCAAACATAGAGTCAACTAAGGTTGAGTGTTTAGGTATATGTGAAGAGTAAATATCCTAGTTTTAATATCCTAAAATAAAAATATTACTACCAAGGTTTTGTGATGAGTTGTGTCTAGACAAATAAGAACCTGGATGTGAAAGGGAATAGCCTTGTATCATGTAAACCTATATAAGCTGTATTGTAATGTTAGTCTACACAGTTTTCCACTAGGGGAGACTGTCCCCGCTGGTAATGATACTAATTTTTCTCTTTTCTCCTTCTTTAACCAATAAATAATGGTTCCAATTATTGAATTTCTGGGTGTCTGGACTCGTGTTATGAAGTATCCCACTTCATCTTCATGTGTAAAATCGGACGTGCTCAGATCAGTAGAGAGGAAAGGCCAGCCTTGGAGTCACGGAGACCTGGATCAGTCAGGCTTGTCGCTTAACCTCTGAGTGCTCCAGGCAACTGCCAAAGACTCTGGAGTTTGCTGAGGTGCCTCAGTGGGCAGGAGTTTCCACAAGATTCAATCATACATCTGGATCCCTCCCCTTCCCAAACAATAGCCTTTACCAGCATATCTCATAGGCTAAAAATATAAAATGAAATAATAACTATAAAGTGATTTATAAACCTTAAAGTATCACATAGATATCAGTTATTAGACAGTCTATAAGAGTCTAGACAAGAGGTGATGAAGGACCAACCTAAGGTGGTGGCAGTAGGAATGGCATTGTGAAGACATTGTAGAAGGAGCCTTAACAAGAACCAGAAACCACTGAGATGAGGAAAGAAGGCAAAAGGGAAGGACAAGTCCAAGGCAGGACGATGCTCAAACCAGAAATTGGGAGGCTAGTGAATATCATGGTTAATGCCTGCAGAGTGTTGCCAGAGGGGTACACCAGCAGGCTTTTAACAGTCCTGATTTATTCCATCATGTTTCTCCTCCATCAGGCTTCTTCTCTCTCTGGCAAAATGAGAAGCAAAATGTACACATCCCCTCTACCATGAGAACCGAGCAACTAATTGTCATTGTTTCCCTAAACCAGTGATGGGCAAACTACAGCCCGTGGCCAGATGCGGCCCCCTGAAATGTTCTACCCGGCTGTGCGACATTATTCCTAATCTGATGAATACAATGAGTAGGACAGAGTGAAAATTTGGCGAAAACAAGGAAGAAAAACCTGACCAAAATTTACCAAAGTCAATGAAGACCTAAATTAGGCTTTCAAAATTACTGGCTCACAGAATCACCAATTAAGGACCTAAGAGGTCATCTAGTCCAACGCCTTCGTTTTACAGAGGATGCAGCTGAGGCTCAGAGATGTTAAGTGACTTGACAATGATCACATAGTTAAAAGGTGTTAGGTAGAAATGGAACTCAGGTCTTTCCTGGGTCCAAATCCATAGTGTCGCCAGTTTTTTGGATTTGTTTGTTTTTAAGGGAAAGGAAGATAGAGGAGATAGGTCAGTTGGTGAATGTTATGTATGGGCATATGCATACACAGGCAAAGAAAGATGTAAGTGAAGAGATAGTGGAACACACCAAAAGAGTTGGAAGACAGTCACGTTCCTAGTGTCTTGGTCAGTTAGTAGAATCATGGAAAACAGTGGTCTAATCCTGTGATGGACAAACAAACTACAGCCCACAGGCCAGATGCGGCCCCCTGAAATGTTCTATCCGGCCACATGACATTATTCCTAATCTGACGAATACAATGCGTAGGATACAATACAATGAAATTTAGAAAGAATTGCCTTAGAAACCGACTGTCAGAGGAGCATTTCCTTTCCTTTGGCCCCCTCTTTAAAAAGTTTGCCCATCACTGCTCTAGTCGATTAATACAGCATGATGAGACAAAAGCCATTTCAAAACCCAGCTGGTAGAAGTTAACTGAGAATTTCAGGAAAAGCACTAAGAGTCTGCAAAGACTTTCATCTATTTCTAATCAAATTAAAGTACCGTTCATTAGCAATTATAAGGAGTACCAATAATATGCTCAAAGGAAAACAATTTCTTCTAACTAACATCACTCAGCTGTGTAGGCCTGGAAGGACCTCGATGGCAGCAGCTTTAGTAGGAGGTAAAAAAAATCTTGGCTGTTGCCACCATCTCCCCAGTGCGACTCATTAGTTCCTGAAATCAGCTGCCATCGCATTCATCACTGTTACAATTTATTTGTTTTCTATCCATTCCCCAGACTTCAAGATCCGGCACATCAGTGTGGGAGAACTATTTCATGACGAGAATGTTTAGATTAATTTAAGCTTCTTTTATGTAGCATCTCAACTGGAAGTTATCTGAATGGAAGCTACAAAGTGCCCACTCATCATTACCTTCAATCCAAAGCAACGCAAACCCTACACAGAAAAAAACAAGAATCTTTTCTTGACTAGAGTCCAAGAGCCAAGAACCCTACCCACCCCAAACCCTGTTTACCTTGATAATTCTGCCTGTCATTTTGGATCCCAGGCCTTCCCTCTTGCTAGGAATTTTAGATGCACAGCCATAGAACATTTCGACTTCTATCTGTTGATTCTTCTTTAAATGCTAAAGGAGAGCCAGAAGAAACAGAATATCACAAAAAAAGGTTAGAAATGATATAGGAGTGAGTGGAAGATGAATTGAAGGGCAGGCCTAGAAATAATATTGATAGAAAGATAAAGCATTTATCAGGTGCTTATAATGTGCCAGACATTGTGCTTATTTTTTTTTTTAACCTGATATCAAGGGGGCAAGCTGAGTGACTCAGTGGATTGAGAGCCAGGTCCAGAGACAGGAGGTCCTGGGTTCAAATCTGACCTCAGACACTTCCCAGCTGTGTCACCCTGGGCAAATCACTTAATCCCCATTGCCTAGCTGTTACTGCTGTTCTGCCTTGGAACCAAAACAGAGTATTGATTTTAAGATGGAAGGCAAGGGTTTAAAAAATCTGATATGAAAATATACAGTAACAAAGAACTAGAAACATCCCCTTTGGTGGGGGAACAGCTAAACAAATTGTGATGAATTCAATGGGTATTACAGTACTGTGAGAAATGATAAATATTGGAGCAGCTAAGTGGCTCAATGTATAGAGGCAGGCTTGGAGAAGGGAGATCCTGGATTTGAATTTAGCCTACTAAGACACTTCTTAGTTGTGTGACCCTGGGCAAGTCACTTAACCCTAACTGCCTAGCTCTTACTGCTCTTCTGCTTCAGAAATGATAGTTGGTACCCATTCTAAGACAGAATGTATGAGTAAAAAAAAAAGATAAAATGGAAGGAAAAATAAAGGAAAAATGTGAAAGATGTCTATAAACTGATGCAAAGTGAAGTAAGGGCAAGCAAAAAAACAATATACATGATAACTTCAGCAACATAAATGGAACAACAACAAAGCAAAGCTAAATGCTGCAACATTATGAACAAGGTTAACTTCAAAGAGGAGATAGGAAGGGAACCTTTCTCCACATCTTTGCAAAAGTGAGGTATGATGGTGTATTGCATTGTGGCTATCAGATTTTTTCAGTATGTGGTTTAGTTTTGCTGTACTGGGTTTTTTCCCTTTAATTTTTTCATTACTGAGAGTTTTGGAAAGGAGTTTGGGGAGTGATGAATATATAGGAATGAAAATGATTAAAAAAACAACTATCAATAAAAATTTATTTTTTTAAAAAATCTAAAATCAAATCTTTAAGACAAAAATAAAACAAAACAGGACAGAAACAAAAACAAACAAACAAACAAAACCAAAAAAACCCCCAGCAACTGAAAGCCTTGGTTGGCTTCTCTATCACCAGAGTTCCTAGCAGAAATATTATAATACAGTTCATTATTTGAAAAAACAAACAAAACTTACTATTTTTCCTCTTTCCCTGTTTTTATTCAGACTTACTCTTTCCTGCTTGGCTTTCTCTTTCTCCAAACGATGTATCTCCCACTGTTCAGTCACATACTCCATGAATTTCTGCCCATTCACCAAGAAAGTCTTTGAATGCTCTTGTTCCCACAGGTCAATCTGTTCTTTCAACTCCTCTTCCAACTGGGACCAAAATAAAGAGAGGTTACTGTCCCTAACTCTTTGACACAATGAAAATCCCAGATTTGTTTCCTCAAATGAAAACTTCTGTTCAGGAGCTTCCCTGAGGTTTCTCTAGCAGGAACATGTAACTCATAGCAAAGGACGTCCCTATCAGTGCCTGGACTGTTCAGATGCTAAACTTAAACGTCGGGTTCATCCATAACACATTGCAAAGGAATGAAAACCCACAACCGTTCACAATTTATAAAAAGTTCCCACTTTGATGGTCCATGGTGCTACAGTACTTATTTCTTAATCTCATGCAACTGAAATAAACTCTGAGGCTTAAAAAGTAGCTAGAGATGGAAATGCTAGTCCAAGGATCTTGGGAGCATCGATTTAAAAAAAAAAAAAGAGGGACTAGGAATCTTTGGAGCTAAAGATCCTATCTTAATATCTCCCTCTCAAAGATGTACACAACTATTTTTGTTATATACATAATTTCACAATTAGTATTTTGTAGAGGAAAATGTCACCATGTTCAAGATTTATTGGTTGAACTTCTGTACTCAAATCAAATCTCTCTCCATTAAAGTACATCTTCCACTCATCTAACAAAGTTTTCCTTAAATGTGATTCTATATCATTCTCCACAGTTCAAACGACTATTAACTACAAAATAAAATGTAAAATCCTGTTTGGCTTTCTAAGCCTTTCCTTACTTCCTTTTGAATCTTTTTATGTCTTATTCCCCTCCATGCATTTTATGATCCAGTGACACTTGTTGGTGTCACATAAAACATTCCAGCTTACAACTCTGCATATTCACTGGTCATGCTCGGTTTCCTGAAATACTCTTCTCTTCCCTGTCTCTACTTCATGGCTTTGCTGGCTTTCTTCAAGTTTCAGTTAAAATACCAGCTTTTGCAAAAAGCCTTTTTTTCTCTGGTCCTCCTTAATATGTTCATGCTCTGCCCTCTGAAATCACAGATCTCATCTGCATATGACTGTTTGCATATGGTCTCTTCCATTAGACTGTGAGTTCCTTGAGATAACGGCCCTTACGTCCAATTGACAACCAGAGGCCTGGATGGGAATTATTTATGTAAATTAGACAAAATAAGTAAACCCAAGGCTCTCACAAAGGTGAGAAGACTCATCCCTGAGCTAGGCAGAGAAAGTCTGCCCCATCTCCAAATGTTCATCAACATTAGGTTATTATAAGGGAGACATTAGTTATAGAGCAAAATCTTCCAAGAGTATGATTTTCTGGAATTAGGGACCAACCAGCCAAAGACATGACACTACCTTAAGGAAAGTTTTTTGAAGTTTGGCTCTTTGTTTTTCCTCCTTCAGGAGGTTTCCACCACGATTCATAAAACGACTTGGATCTGAAGCTTTCCTCTGCAAAGACAATTACACTTCAATTAGAGCCAGTATTCACAGCATAGCAAGAGTTTAGTTCCTTGGAAATTCCTTAATCTCAAAGAGCTATACTCAGAAGGAACTAGAAAGGAAGGAAGTCTGATGTTTCTTCCCCATTCTAATGTTCAGTTATGGCAAAATGAAATCCATTATTAAAAAGAATAAACAAAAAAATTGAAAAGATATTTTGAAGTCTGGCCATCTGGCAAACCAGAGAATTAACAGAGGTAATAATGATGATGATGATCTCCCTCTTCTGATTTCTTAGCTTACATTTTATCCATCCCAGATTTGCTGACTTGTCTCCTCAAGCCTAGAATGCTCTCCTTCATCACCTCTTAGAATCACTGGCTTTCATCAGGATTCAAAGGTCACCTTTCGAAGGTGGTCTTCTCTGGTCCCCTGGGTTGCAGATGACTTCCCTACTTCCCAGTTAGTCCATATAGAGATAAATATTTACATGTCTCTCTCATTGAAATGTCATCTCCCTGAGGGCAAAGATAGTTGTGATTTTTTTTGAGGGGAGAAATGAATTTTGGCTTTCTCTCTATCCCCAGTTTTTAGCACAGGGCTTTGCACATATCAAGTGCTTAAAATTTTCCTGTCTCTGGCTCTGATTCAAAACCCAAAAAGAGTTGTTACATGTTACTACAGGAACATGTAATTCATAGCAAAAGATATCCCTGTCAGTGGCCAGAAATGTTCAGATGCTAAACTTGAAAGTCCTGGTTCATTCACAACATGGTGCAAAGAAATGAAAACCCACAATCCTTCACTGTTTCTAAGAAGTTCCTGTTTTGGTGGGCCTGTGATGCTACAGTGCCTTTTATTTCTTAATTTTCATGTAACCAAAAAACACATTGGGACTTACATTTTTATTGCCTTTTAAAAAAAAATCTATGCTCCCAAGGTCCCTGGACTAGCATTTCTATCTTTAGCCACATTTTATTTGAGATTTCTCCCCACATTAAAGCTATACTACCTGAAAAAGAATCCAAATAGTCCCAAATTTAAACTGATACTCAGCCAGTTTTATGAGATGTCATTGGGAGAAAAAAAGCATTTTAGGAAAACTGGGAGTCTTAGGTGGCAAAGTGTCATAAGAAAACTTTTCTGGTTAATTATTACTGCCATTTGCTTCAAGACAGCCAGCTGTTCTTTGACATAGATTTTCCCCCCTCCCTTTCTACCTTCTATAAAATCCCATTGTGTTCATCCTGCCTATATAAGACTATAGAGAGATTATATATAACTGAGACCTATATAAAGTTGCCAAAACTGTTGCTCAGGACTTACTATCAGTGAATCCCGGGACAATAATTATAGCACAAGTTTCAGAGATTTTTGCCAAAGCTATGCAACTATGCCCGGGGTAGTTTGACATCCCTGGCACCTCAGAGGTGGGAAGATCTGGAATTCTGTCACATACTGGTTGGGTGATTGTGGACAATTACCTTAACCTCTCACTGCCCAACTCTCTAAGCCTATATGTGGCAGAGAAGTTGGCCTATTTTGTTGAAAGGAATTTCTTCACCTAGGAATCCCCGAGAAAGTCCAGGTCCATTCCCCATCTCTATTTCCTGGGCTGCATCCCCCCTCCCCCACCTTTCTCTCATCCTGCAAATACCAGGCGTATGGTATGGTACCTCAAACTCCAAGAAAAGTTTCCAGTTTTCTTCCCACTTCTGGATGCCTTCAAAGAGCTCCCTGTGCACCTCGTAGTAATGTTTCAACTGCACCACCTCGGTATCATGGAGCTGGAGCAGGGTCTCTGTGTAGTCTTCTGCATGATCGTGGTGGTCAGGATCCAACAGAAAGGGAGGGGGGTAGAAAGCCCAAACTTGCCTCCATTAACATTTCAATGCCTTTAAATAGTCATCACCCCCACTTTCCCAGTAATCTCCTCACCTTTCCAATGAGAAAGAATACCTTCTCAATTTTCATACATATTTACTTCTATATAAGATATATAGATAAGATATAAGACATATAGATTAGTTACTATATCTATATAGCATATATAGTATGCATACATAAATATATATGATATATAGACAAGCTACTCATTTTCCATATAAAATTTGTGTTTTTGTTCATTTTTTAAAGTGAAACCTTTTAACTATAGTTAAATTCACATGAATTGTTCATTTATTTTCTCATATTTGGCTTCTTGTGGGACAAAAAGACAGAGAAAAGCTTCTTGAGGGGCAAAAAGATAGAAAAACACAGAAAGGTACGAGAAAAAAAGCAGTAATGTATACAGGAGGCATACAGATTTTTATAAAGTAACATATAAAGCTTTAGCCCAGGGAGTAGACTACTGCCACTAAGGACTTTAAAGTCATGCTGTATTTCTGTAACTATGGACATTAATGAGGGTGTCATCCCTTGGCGCTTTTCTAGCAACCGCACAAAATTTTGCTGAACCCCAGATTTTGCACATTGGCTCAACGCATCTTTTGCATCTACCCCTTTCTCTCCACTCATACAGCTACCACCCTCGTTCAGGCTCCTCTCACCTCCTGAATGAATTACTTTGTTAGCTTCATCACTGGCATCCCTGCTTCCAGCCTCTTCCCTTTCCCAATCTATCTTTCAGACAGCTGCCAAAATAATCTTACTAATGCACAGGTTTGAGGCTACCAGTCCAATGCCTCCAAACCTCCACTAGTTCTCTGTTGAAGATAGAACACAAGCTCTTTAGCCTAGGATTTGAGGGCCTCTCCATTTTGGCTCCAACCTACTTTTTTAGCCTCATTACATATTATTTCCCTTAATGAATCTTACAGTCCAAATAAATTACCTGAACTCTCATGCCTCTGTACATTGGTATAGGTTGTTTCTCATCACTGAAATGAGTTTTCTTCCTCATTTCTACCTACTGAAATGTTTCTCTTTTGTGAAGGTTTAGAACAGTTGCCCTCTCTCTCGTGAAATCCTCCCCAATTCCCCAACTAACAGTGTTGTTCTGTCCTCTCCTTAAATATTCCTAGAGCCTTTCAGACTTCTCCTTTTACCCTATCATAATGTATAGAGCACTGGACTTGGACTCAGAAAGACCTGAATTTTTTTTTAAACCCTTACCTTCCATCTTAGAATCAATACTGTATGGCAGCTGGGTGGCTCAGTGGATGGAGAGCCAGGCCTAGAGGCAGAGATATCCTAAGTTCAAGTCTGGCCTCAGACACTTCCTAGCTGTGTGACTCTAGGCAAGTCACTTAACCCCCACTGCTTAGCCCTTATTGCTCTTCTGCCTTGGAACCAATACATAGTATTGATTCTAAGATGGAAGGTAAGGGTTTAAAAAAAAAAAAGAATAGCTACTGGGTCTTCTGAGCCATATAAGCAACAAGATGGCAGAGTAAACATTTTCTCTGATTTCCTATGATCTCTTAAAATCCAAAACAGAAATTATATACTAAAGATAAAGCAACTTTCACTGTTTTCATGATCTAAGATGCTCAGAATCCAAAAAAAAGTGGGTTTTTTGGTACTTTAATTAATTTATTTAAAATATTTGTCCATGGTTACATGATTCACATTCTTTCCCTTCCTTCTTCCTCCCCCCCACTTCCAGAGCTGATGAGCAATTCTGCTGGGTTATTCATGTATCATTATTCAAAACCTATTTCCATATTATTAATATTTGCAATAGAGTGATCAATTAAAGTCAAAATCCCCAATCATATACCCTTTGAACCACATGATCAATCATATGTTTCAAAAAAAAGTTTTTAAAAATTCCCCCCAAAACCCAGAACTGATGCTCTGAGCCCACTTAGCAGCCCTCTCTTACCTCCCATGCTACCAGTGATGAGGCTGCACTTGAAGACATGTCAAAATCCACCCCAGCACCCTGGTCCCCACTCCCTCATTACAGTGCTGTAGAAGTTTTCCTGAACTTAGACAATCAGCTTTCCTCTGCCCTTCAATAGTAAAAGCCTGCTGCAAAGCTCTGGGTTTCTGGTGCCAGGCCAGAGAACTTAGGAACAGAGAAAGTGGGACTGGTCATCAGGACCCATCACTGTATTAGTGGGGAGCTGGGCAGTAATCTGCAATAAGCCTGAGGTAAAGTTCAAAGTGTCCGGGGGGGTGGGGGCTACTTCTGACCATCCAAAAGTCACTTTGGCAGAGGATGGTGAGCTATCGAATGCTCTTTGTGGGAGAAGACCACCATGTTTTGAGATCCCATCCCTAAGGAAACCACAATTAGAAGGCAGTCAAGAGTGGGCAATAAGGAAAACAAGGGGAGAGAAAGAAAGGCTGATAGCATGAAAGGCTGATAGTACCAAAGATTTCAGGAAGTAGAAAACTCAAAAACCTCATACATAAATAGATAAATCAATAGGAATAACAATAACAATGGAAGGAAATAGGGAAATGAATAAAAATGAATCAATACTTAATGATTCAAGAAGATCATGTGGAATTTGAGGAGAACATGGAACTACAAGATGCTGTTCCTGAATGACTTAAAAAAGAAATGAAAATTATGAGAGCAGAATTTATGGCTTGCACAACAAAGATAACCTGAACCCACAATAGCAAGTCTTACCAAAGGAACAAAGGAGAGAACAATAGACTGGGAATTTAAATACACAGAACTGAAGGAGAACAAAAATAATCAAAAACAATAACATTTAAAGAAAATATGCTTATCATGCAAATAAAACATACTGAATATCTTTGAAGATGGGCTACACACAAAGACAACCTAAGCATTATAGGTCTCCCAGAAGAACACAATAGGACAAAAGACACCATAATGAAGGAAATAATAGAAGAGAACTACACAGAACTTCTGAACATAGAAAATGAAATCCAATTAAAAGAATTCAAAGATCACCTCCAGGAAAATAACCCAAACCTGCAAACTCCAAAACACTATGGTTAAATTTAATAATTGAATTCAGAAACAAGTTCTGCAAATCTTCAGAAGAAAGACCTCCAAATACAAAGGAAGGAACACTCAAATAATGTAAGACAATTATTCTGCATCCACTAGAAGGAGGAGGGAATGGAATGTGTTCCAAAGAGCAAAGGAGCTCAAGATGCAACCCAGGAAAACCTATTCTACAGATCCAAGTTTCATTATATAGGACAAAATTCTCTCCCTCTGCCTTTGTGTCTCTATTTCCATCTCCAACTACAATGTGCTTCAGAGCTTTGTCCTTGGCCCTATTACCATTCACAAAAGGTATGATTATAAAAAAATCTATAGATGGTACCAATATAAAAGGGTGACTAATGTTAACATATCTAATATGATAGATGACAGAATCAAGATTTAAAATACTCTCAAAGAAACAATGATTTTGGACTTAAACCAAGAAGGTAAAATTGTAAAGTGAGAAATGTGAAGGCTTATATTTCAGGTTCAAAAAAGACCAGCTAAAAATTACAGAATGGTAAAGCTTGGCTTTCAAGAAAGGGAGGAGAGTGGGGGCAGCTGAGTGGCTCAGTGGATTGAGAGCCAGGCCTAGAGACAGAAGGTCCTAGGTTCAAACCTGACCTCAGACACTTCCTAGTTGTGTGGCTCTGGGCAAGTCACTTAACCTTAACCCTCACTGCCTAGGCCTTACCCTTCTTCTGCCTTGGAACCAATACACACTACTGGTTCTAAGGTGGAAGGGTTTAAAAAAAAAAGGAAGAGTCTTGGGTGACCACAAGCTTAATATAAAATATTAATAAAAGTCTCTTGAGTCCAGGGACTATGTCTTTTACATTTTTCTCTCTCCTAAACCACCTTATACATGGCTCCTTGCACAAAGTATTAAATAAATATATTAGTTGAAAGAATTCAGCCACTATAAAATAGGCCAACTTAGGCTACAGTGATAGAAATAGAACACCCAAATTTTGACAAGTAGACCGTACTGGCCAGATCATCTTCTTTAGAGGATTGTTGGGGGAATCAAATGAAATAATGTGGACAAAGCACTTTGCCATCCTTCAAGTGCTAGGTAAAAATATCTTGTTATTGTTATTCCTGATGCTAGTTCTTTATGAGAACAGTGTGGTGCAGGGGAGAGAGGGCTGGCCTCCAGGCCAGGAACACCTCAGGTTCAAGTCCTGACACTGACACCCCAGCTATGCAACCCTGAGCAAATCATTGAACCTCTCAGCGTGCTCTCTAAGAGTACAAATTACAGAAAATATCCTGACCTGCATCAATAAAGGGAAGATGTTGTCACCCGGGAGGGAGTTCTACATACCGATGAAATCACAGGTCCAGTCCCTATTCCTGAAGTATTTTATTTATTATAGTCATTTAGTTCTAGATACCCAAAATTTAAAAGTTATGACAAAACAGAGTTCATGCAGAAGAGGAGGACCAGACCATGATGAGGAAGGGGAGATCCAGAAACTCTCTCATAAGGAGGAATGGCTCACAGAACTAGAGAGGCCATGTTTACAAAGAAGGATTCGCATTTATCCCTGGGACAGCAAATGACCTTAAATCCTGGTCTAACCTGGGGTAGGTGAGCCCAGGGAAGACAGAGGGGAAAGATATCAGGCCTCCCATCAAATAACTGGAATACTATTATACAAATGAAGGATCCAACTTGTTCAATTCTCCTTCAGAGGGCACGACTAGGACCAGCATGAGGAAGGAGAAAGATTTTAGCTCATGAGAACAAAGTATTTTCAACAGATATCTTCTAATACAACATATCACCTCATGGGGCAGGGAACTTTCTGTTACTGAACATATTTACATAACCCCACAGGTGGCAGGGCCCTCAGAAATCACCTACTGCTACCAATAATCCAATTAGAATTTCCTGACACCATCCTAGGCAAGTATTCATACTATCCCCACTTGAAGACCTTCAGCAAGGAGGAACACATTTCCCAGGGCAGTCTATTTTACTTCTGGACAAGTCTAATTATTAGGAAGTTTCCCCTAACATCACTGAGTCTCAATAATGTTCTCTGTAAACTTTAGGACCAAGCAGAGTGAGTCTAATCCTTTTCCCACAATCACAATCATCCAAAGAGTTGAAGACCCATCATGTTTTATGTGTTTCTCTTCCCACCAAATCCTCCTTTTTTCCAGGTTTCTAAATTCCTTTAAATAATTATTGCTGCAGCTTTGTTTCCAATCCCTTTACAATCCTAATTATCTTCCTCTTGGTGTTCCACTTTGTAAAATATGGCACCCAGAGCTAATCCCCATATCACATAGACTGATTTGAGAGGCAGGATGCTATTGGGTACCAGCTGAAGTCAGTAATTCCTAGATATGAATCCTGCCTCTGACACACACTGGCTATATGGACATGTACGAGGTCCCTTCCAATGCCAAGCCTGTGATCTCATGAACTAGAAAAGGGAGGTTACAGGGGGCGGCTGGGTGGCTCAGTGGATTGAAAGCCAAACCTAGAAATGGGAGATCCTAGGTTCAAATCTGTGTAACCCTGGGCAAGTCATTTAACCCCCATTGTCTAGCCCTTACCACTCTTCTGCCTTGGAACCAATACACAGTATTGATTCTAAGACAGAAGGTAAAGGTTATTTTAAAAAAAAAAGAGGGAAAGGGGAAAGGGGGAAGGGAGAAGAGAAGAGGCATGTTGCAGATGATGTCCTTTTATAAATGTGTAGACTTATTAGACAAATAAGATAAAACAGGATGAAGAGAAGAGAAGGCAGGCTGCAGATGATGCCCTTTTATAAATGTGCACTTATTACTAGACAAATAAGATAAAACAGGATAACACAAACACAGGTTTATCTAAAGGGCTGTGTTGACATCTCTCGTACCAACCATCATAGTAGGGGGTAAAAGCTTCTCTCTGCTCCTGGCTGTAAAAGCACTTTCTCCAATACCGAGCCAGCTCTTTTCTGATTAGTTCAATCACTTTTTTCAGGTTCTGAATCCGTAGCTCTTCCAACCGATTTACTTCTGATTGAAGCTGCCAAAAGGGGAAAGAAGCATCCAAAAGGGTTTGTTCTTCTCTGGAACATCTGAACATTCACCTGAGCTCTGCTACATTTCTTTTCTCCCTTTAATGGGCTAGACCAGTGATGGGCAAACTTTTTAAAGAGGAGCCCAAAGGAAAGGAGATGCTCATTTGTGAGTCTGTTTCTAAGGCAACTCTTTTGAAGTTTCACTGTATTGTATCCTACTCATTGTATTCGTCAGATTAGGAATAATGTCCAGCAGCTGGATAGAACATTTCAGGGGGCCCGAATCTGGCCTATGGGCAGTAGTTTGCCCATCACTGGGCTAGACAGAGCCCTTGTTTAAGGTACTAAGAAAAAATCTTTCCTATAGGATGCATTTGCTGGATATCGGTTTATTGACCAATGGGCAGGGTGCACAGTAATGGAACATTGGGTCTTATTTCTAAATGTTAACGACTTAAACCTCTTTCCACAATGGTTTTCAAAAGTAAAGCCATAGAAGAGGAACTCCCACCATCAAAAAATGTCTTGCAAACTGGAATTAAGGAACCAGGACTATTTAAAATAACTTTCAAAGGAAAGATGTTTAATAAAAACTAACTGCTATAGACTCCAATGGCTGGCCCAATCAATCAATCAATCAATATATAAACATTTATCAAGTACCTACTTGTGCCAGGTACTATACCAAAGACAAAAAAGAAACAGCCTCTGCCTTCAAGAAGCTTGTATTCTTATCAGGGGAAATAGCATGTATGTAATCATATACAAAATAACCACAATGTAATGAGAGTAGCATGAAATATCCTAGTAGCTAGGGGAAATCAGGGAAGATTTCAGGTGGAAGGTAGCACTCGAGTCAAATTTCAAAGGAAACTAGAGAGGAGAGGTGGGAGGGCATCCTAGGCATGGGGAGAAAGAAAGTTTGAAGGAGTGCCCCATGAGCCAAAAACCACTGACTTCCAATGCCTACTGTGTTTCCTTACTGCTTTTCTCCTTTTGGTCACTGATCCAGTCATGAGTGTAGCCAGGGCTTCTCTCTCCTCATAAGGAACTTGTAAAATGTCCCAGAGCTTTTGGATTTGAGAATATAGTTCTTCACAAACAATCTCCTTCTCAGCTTTCAGCGCCTCCAACTGCCATTAAAAAAAAAGAATAGAAAAATAATCAAGAAAAAAAGGCTATTTCACAGCAAGTCATTCTCCTTTCTCAAAGAAGATGCCCAAAACACAACTGCTTTTAAGGAGAGCAAAATGAATCTTTGCATTAAAACTAAGAGTTGTGTTTTTATTTATACTTCCTTCAGCCTATGAACTATAGAATATCCAGAAATCATCATTTTAGGAGAATGCCATAGTATAGAACCTCAGCATCATAGACCTGAAATTCTTACCACACTAGATTGATAAAAGAAATCAATCAATCAATAAACATTTATAAAGCACCTTATGATGTGTCAAGCACCGAAGATACAAAAGGAGGCAAAAGACAGTTCCTGCCTTCAAGAAGCTCCTGATCTAATGGAGGAGCTTATAAGTATCTATATACTCTAAGGAAGGAAATGCAAGTAATTATAATTACATATATGTATATGTATACACACACACACGTATATATATATATATATATATACTCCTAACCTGACTATCAAATAGCTGTTATCTACCTGCCATATTATTAGTTAAAAGTCGCTCATTCATTTAGACATCTGCTTTTTGTAAACCTGAATTCAAAACTTGAGATTTGCAGTACAATCTCCCATTTTTCCTTCCCAGTTCTTAGCATTCAGTATGTGCAAGTAACATTTCCTCTCCCCATTAAATACGGGTGATTAAAGGGAGCAGATGTGCTATTAGAGGATACTGAAGCACTCTCAAGGCTTTGGCCAGTATCCCAAATCAGAGAATAGGATCATCTCAAAGTTCCAATCCTAGCACTCCCTCAGGAACAGACTAGTCTTCCAGATAAGACCTGGGGTCAGGATCTCCATACCTGATGTAGCAGGTCATGCAAAGCTGCAAATTTTTCCAGTGACAAATCAGAGGTATCTTCATCTTCACATAATATATCTTTTTCAACACTGCTGTCTGGAGTATAATTTAACTCTTCTACAAGGAAAAGGATCTGTCTCTTTGCTCTGCCAAATTCCTCCTCTCTGAACTCCTAGAAAAGTAATGAATTATATGCATGTGTCCCCATCAGTGGTGAGCCAAATTCACTATTAGGAAGGGTGCTCCATGCATTAAGTTTCTACTCTAATCCCTCAACCTGACATGGAGATAACTCTGGGTCCCTGAAAGCTATGGCAGCAGGGAGCAAAAGCCCTGGCAGGACCTCGAAAGTTGAAAAGGTCTCAAAGTATGGTCCTGGCCACTTTGAAGATATCACCTGCTGAGAGGGGATTTATCCCCATGGCCACCAGGTGATGCACTTTTCAACCAAAGCAACTTTAAAAAAAATTCCCAATGACATGTAACAGCAATTTTCAATACATAGCAACTCTTTAAGAAAGACAGTGTGGTATGGTGGAAAGAGCACCGGACAGGGTCAAATCCTATCTCTGATGATTCCTGTGTGACCACGGGCAAGTTGCTTAATTCTCTGAGCCTCTATTTCTTTAGCTGCAAAATAGGGGTGATGAGAACAGCAGCACCCCATAACTGATGACTATGTCAGTTATTGTTGCCAATGACAACAACACATGAAGACAACAGCAACGATGATGAGGATTACTAACTACTAAAGGTGCACAGAGAGGCTGTGGTCTGGGTTGGGGAAGGCTCTCCTGCTGTCTCGAATACAGACCCGAAGTGCAGGCTGTTTCTGCTGCTTACCTCTGTTTCAGCCAGAGTTGCCAGGTAGCCTCGGAACTGGTCCAGCTCCTCGAGGCTGGGCACGGAGTCCCTCTCCATGCTATAGGGGGATGTGTGGAAGAGCTCACAGAACGCCTGGTCTTGCTCTTGAAGCCTTGTCAGCTCCTGCATCCTCGCCACCTTCTGCTTTGATCTGATTTCCAGCTGGATGCGCAGGTCCTTCTCTAGCTGCGCAATGGTGATGCCCTCCTCCTCCTGTGTGGAGGAAAACCTCATCAGTGCACCGCCCCGGTCCTCACGCAGACAGACACACAGACACACCGGTCCCCTCTTCCTCCTGCACACCTGTGTTGCTCAAACACTCTCTGTCTCTCTCTCTGTCTCTGTCTGTCTGTCTGTCTCTCTCTCTCTCTCTTGTCTCTCTCTTTCAATGTATTACAGGAAAAGGAGAGTCTGAGGACTGGGAAAATGATGCAATTAGTTCTGAACTTACTTGAAAACGTTGCACATTTAATTCAAAGCACAGACTGTCTAGTTGTTTCCGAAGCAATGCTATGCTTTCCAGAAGCCTCCTCTTATTATTCTCTTCCTCTGAAATGATGAGGTCCAAAAGGCTCTACAGCACGAGAAGGGAAAATCAGCAATAGGATGTAACTGCTTCGGAGGGTAGGAAACATGAAAATCCAGGGCTTTAAAGGGGGCTGCTCACATATCATTTGACATCCCACAGCTAATTTCAAGTAAGATTCTCTTGACCCCCATCCCCAATCCAAAGTCTGATACTAAATGCTAATTGCTGTGCTATAGTCTCCTCACACTCTCCTGAAATTACTTTGTATTTTTTTAAATAAACCCTTACTGTCTCTGTCTTAGAATTGATACGAAGTATCAGTTCCAAGGCAAAAGAGCTGCGAATAGGCAATTGGGTGAAGTGACTGGCCCAGGGTCACACAGTTAGGAACTATCTGGGGCTAAATTTGAACCCAGGACTTCCTGACTCCAGGCTTGGCACTCTATGCACTATGCTACCTAGCTGTCCCTCACATAGTAGGTTCTTAACACAAATGGGCTGAACTGAAATCCATGGCCGTCTAACATGCCTAACATACCTTTTGATACATTCTTTGTCTCAGCTAGTGTCTTCCTCAAAGAGCAGGAATTCTGGCCTGTTTTTGTGCCATGGATTCCTTTGGGCATTTGGTGATACCTATGGACCCCTTCTCATTATCATGTTTTTAAATGCATTCAAAAACATACAAGATTACAAAGGAAACCAATTTTACTGAAATACAATTATCAAAACATTCAAATAAAACAAATTTTATGAACTCAGAAGCTCCTGAACAACAACATCTGCAGGGCCAATGCTATACTCACTTTCACCACTTCCGTCTTCTCTAACCTCTGGTCTTCTGGAATTCCCACTGATTCGAAGAGATCCTGAAGGAAGTTCAGGGCTTTGTGGAGATAGGCCATTGATTCCAGAGCCAGCATCTTACTGAAGGAAATTAACAGGGATGAAAATAAATGAATAAGAACTGGATTGGGTGGCTAGGTGGGCTAGATGGACAGAAAGCCAAGCCTGGAGAAGGGAGGTCCTGGGTTCAAGTCTAACCTCAGACACTTCCTGCTGTGAATCCCTGAGCAAGTCACTTAATTCCTATACTGCCTAGCCCTGACTGTCTTCTACCTTGGAACTGACACCAAGAATCAACTCTAAGATAGAAGTTGAGACCTTAAAAAAAAAACAACTAGAAATGAAGTGGGTTCCCCATTAACTGAGAGAGGAAGGTGGAACAAATTGTGTTATGATGGAATATTACTGTCACGAGAAACAGTGTCAGAGATGCATGGGAAGATGTGTGTGAACAGATAAGAATGAAGTAGACATAACCTAGGGAACAATCTACAATCATTTAAATCAAAGGAACATTTTTAAAAAGAGGCCAAACTCATAGTAGCAGCAGTTTCCAATCTTAGTCCCAGAGAAAACATAATGAAATACATTTCTTTCTAATTGGCACAGATGTAAAAGACTACAAAATTGAAATGTTGCATATGCTTCAGATGAGGTTGTTTTTATTGGTTAGTTTGCTTAGCTATTTTTTTCTTAATAATGGAGAACTTAGAGCAGAAGGAAAAGTATTTTGAGAAGTGTAAAAAACAAAAAGCATTAAAAAAAGTTTTTTTAAATCTGTATATTTTATCCAGTTTTATATATTTCAAAGCCCTTTCATGTCCATTATCTAATTTGATACTTATAATAACTTTATAAGATAATTGTATTCATTTTACAGATGAGGAAGCAAATAGACACAGAAAAATTAAATTTTGTGCCCAAGATTATGTCTCTAGTTGGAAGGCAACACCATGTCTAGAATTCAAGTTTCCTAACTCCTAAATTCATCTGGCAAACCATCGGGTTTCCGTATGAGAGCTATAGATAGTGATCATACTGAAGGGTTCAGGAAAGCCTTGAATATGTGACTGTCACACACTTTGTCACTTTAATTAAATAGAAAACTTCCCTTATCAATCCTCATTTCATAGAATCATAGCAATGTCAGATCAGGAATGGACACCACAGAAATCAGAAAAAACTCTTGTTTTATAAATAAAGAAACTGAATCCTAGACTACTAATGATGAAAATATGGCTCCCTCTTCTTAATAGCAAGGAGGTTGGCTCTTGGTTCACAATGAGGCATACATTATCAGACATTGTGAATCTATCCATTTGTTTTGCTTACTGCATTTCTTTATTACAATAAAGGATACTGGAAATTACTAAAAAGTGGCAGAAAGTTTTTAAGTATCCATAAAACATAAAATAAAAGAAATTAAAATCTAGAAAGTGTAAGTGACTTGCCCAAAGCCATACCATCATTTAGAAGCAGAACCAGAACAAGAACCTACATCTACATCTGTTGTGTCCTGACTCAGTGTTCTTTCTACCATACCATGATGCCTCTGGTAGTTCCTTTCTTCTCTTACCAGAACAAAAACTTCCTATTTCACAAATTCCCTAACTTGGGCATCGTCGGAAAAGCAAAATACCAATTTAAATCATGAAAATGGTTACCAAAAGCATAAGAGTTTCTTCATCTATAATCCCACCTCTAGAGGGCATACAGTGAATAATGCAAGAAAACATCAGAAAAATCCAAAGATTTGTACAACAGTTTTTATTTTCTCCCATCGCCAACTTTCACGATATTCCTTGCCATTCAAGGATCAAAAAAATATTTATTCATCCCCTGTTATATTCAAATGTCTATAGACACCACAAAGAAGCATAAGACACAGCCCCTGCCCTAAAAGAACTTTGAATAAATTGGGGAGAAAAGATGAACCAAGTGAAAATTACAAAAACTTTTTAATAGTTTAAAAAACGCTGACAGTAAGGGATATCATAAGGTAGGTCATTATTAATTATCAGATGAATTATATAGATTGGTACTTCTCACAGTGTGTTCTGTAGAACCCTACTGGTTCCATATGATGTAAACAGGAATTCCATGAGAAAATAGCAATGTTACATTCCCCCCTCCTAAAATACTATGCCCCCTTTTCTCTTATGACACTGCCACCACACTGGTGCAGGCCATTATCATTTCATATCTGGACTATTGCAATAATTTTCTGGTTAGTCTCCCTATCTTAAGAACTCCCTAATCTAGTCTATCCTCCACTTACCTAATAAAGTTTTCTTCTTTAAGCCCACATCTAAAATGTCACCCTCTATTCAATCAATTCCAGTGGCTCCCTATAACCTCTAGAATCAAATATAAAATCCTCCACTTTAGAAAAAATTAAATTTTAAAAAGAATCTTTGGCTTTTAAAGGCAAGTTTCTTAATCCTATTTGCCTCAGTTTCATCTCTAAAATGAGCTGGAGAAGGAAATGGCAAAACCATTTCATTATCTTCACCAAGAAAACCCCAAACAAGGTCATGAAAAGTCTGACACAACTGAACAATAACCATACAATAAGTATGACCCCTTAATACCTTCTAGTCTTCTTATTCTCCTCTCTTCTGTGTACTCCACCATCCAATAACACCAGTCTCCTTGATAGGCAAGACACTTCATCTTCTGAGTATACTTTTTCATTGTTAAACCCCATGCCTAGAATTGTGTACCTCCTCATCTCTATCCCCTGGCTTCTTTAAGAAGCCTTAGGATTATATTTACAATATTCCTCACATCCACTAGTCTAGTAATCTTGTCCAAAAAAAAGATGATATTTATCTGGCATGATTTGTTCTGTTCCTCTAATTTGTTTATGTCACCTTTTATACCTATTTGGATAATAGCTTAGTAATATAGTATGAGAATCTGGTATGAGCTATTCTTAATAAAGCCAAACTTATTATCTGTGACCATTGCTTCCTTTTCTAGTTGTTTACTAACCATCGCTTTAATATGTTCTAGAATTTTGCCAAGAAACAAAGTCAAGCTCTTTGACCTATAGCATACTATTTCTCCCCTTTTTGGAAAATGAGGACAACAATTAGACTTCCCAGTCCTCTAGTAGTTCTCCAGTTCTCTATGATCTTTCAAAAATCACTGAGTAGCTCAACAATAACATGCACCAATTATTTCGGTACTCCATTAGAGAATTCATCTGCACTGAATGTCTTTGAACTCACCAAGGACAACCAGATGCTCTTTTACAACTTCCTTATTTTGAGTATTAAAAATCCCTATTAGTCATTTTCATTCTATCCTTTCCCGTTCTCATCAGAAAAAGTAGAAACAAGACAAGAGTTGAGAAGCTTGGCACCAGTTTTCAATACTCCTATCCTTCCAAAGCAACCAGCCTGTCCCATTATCAGATCAGTCTCTTTTCCTCCATATAGCTTTAAAAAAATCTCTTTTTTGTTAGCCTTAGGTTCTCATCAGTAGTCTTGGCTGATTCAAGAGTTTTAGTGCTTGTGACCCTATTCCTACAGCTATGGCCAAACGACAAAAGCCTCGATTTTGCATTCATCTTCCGTTACCAAACTCCCAACAAGGGCTCTAGTATTCCTGTCTAGAATTCAAATGACCTCATTTCCCAACCGTTTGGGTTGACCAGTTCAATAGCCACACCCCTGAGAAAGTTCATAGACTACTCATACAAGTTGAGCCAACAATTCTCCAAAGCCAGCAGCAGGAAATGAATGGTAAGAGAATCAAGGCAACTATGGTGAATCAAACTACTAGAATCCAAAACTTTCTTGAGGAAAAGGGAGGCAGAGGGGAGCAGGGTTGGAGAAATCAGAGAATGAAGTCAGATGCATATGGAGTCTCCTTTTTGTTATTCCTAATAGAACTGGGTCCTCCTCCTGGATTCTACTCAATTCAACTAATATTTATTCCAGAAAATAAAGGCTTTGTTCAATTTTTTTAGGAAAATATATGCGAGTCACATTTCTAGTTCTGTTCAGCATCAAGAATCAGAATCACATAACTGTTTAGGACTGAAGTATAACTTTACCCAAAGAGCCTTGGCTAAATTATCTAACTCTGAAAAGTAGCACCCTAACAAGGAAAAGGAAGGGGAAAATAATAAAGCAGATGTCATTTTCAGTGTGTAAGCATCTAAGAGAGATTTTTTAAATTTTTAATTCTTTTCAATTAACAAAAATTCTCTGTCATATGCCCACCTCTTATTTAAACTAAAACAAAAAACAAAAAACTTGTAACAAATAAGCATGGTCAAGAAAAACAAATTCCTGCTTGAGTAGGAACAAGGGAAGAAGTCATAACCTGGAGATCCCCAAACTCAGGATTTGTGAAGTTCAATGAGAAAAAAATATATATCTCTATTTCTACTAACCTCTAATTGAAATTTACCATTTCCCTCAATTATTTAAAAAACATGATTCTAAGAAAGGGTCTGTCTATAGGCTTCAACAGACTGTCAGTGGGGTCCATGACGAACAAAAAGTGAAGAACACTGGATCTGGGGCTAGTGGTCAACATATTCCATATGCATATCCACCATCCACATCCTGCAAAGCTCCTGAAGTTTGGTTTGTTTCCTTTCTACCTCTCTCCTAGTTGTTAGATTAACAACTATCAGCAGTATTGAGGAGCCAAACTCTATCCACCCAAATCAAATTTGCTGCTTCATTATTTGGGCAGAGAAATCTAATGACTTGAAAACATGGCTCGTTAGAATTTGTGTTTAAAATTTTTTTAAGTCATTCTAAGTGGGACAGCTAATCAAATTGTGATACATGAATTCAATGGTTATTATAGTGCTGTAAGAAATGATAAATATTGGAGCAGCTAGATGGCTCAGTGGATAGAGATCCAGGCCTAGTGAAAGGAGGAACTGGGTTCAAATGTGACTTCAGACACTTCCTCACTCTGTGATCCTGGGCAAGTCATTTAAACCCAATTGCCTAGCCATTACGCTGTTCTGCCTTTGATTCTAAGAAAGAGAGTATGGATTTTTTAAAAAAAGTCATTCCAAATGATGAAATGAGGGGTTAGTCTATTAGTAAAAGGAACTTAATTGTATGGGATTCCATTTCTTGGCCATTCAGAGGTTTTGGGAAAGGCTTTCTTTGTAGACCAGGGCTTCTTAACCATTTTTATGTCCTGGCCTGCTTTGGTAGTATGGTCAAACCGATGGAACCCCTTCTCTGAATAATGTTTTGCAACATGTAAAACAGAATACATAAAATTACAATAGAAAATAACTATATTGAAATAATTACCAAAAAAAATTTTAAACAACTTTACAGAGGAGGTTAAAAGACCTCGTTCTAAGCTATATTGTGCATAGTGTTCAGGTCTCTAGGTGACTTCATTTCTAGATAAAGAAGTCTCTGGGATTTTTACATTAAGGAACCGGTATTTAATATTGCCTTCTCTTACAAACAAAAACAACTATGGTATGTTTCCAGCTCTTCTTTCCATTTTCATTGTATTTTTAAATGTCCTAGTTGGGGGTGTGGAGGGGTAACACCTTTAAGCATACTCTCATTTTTTTTTTAATGCTCAAAGTAATAGCTTAAATTGCAGGCTCCCTTCTTCTTAGCTAGATAAATAGTAACAATGTTCCTCAATCCAATCACTGTTCTCCAAAACTTTAGGAACACAGTGAGGTCAACAGATTAGCTAAAAATGCAAACTAGCCTAATTCTTTCTAAGCTTTTCATGGCATCTGCACTGAGTGTCCCCAGATACCCATCTTGGTCTGGACCAACAGAAATATCTGATATTAAAAGAGTTCTTTGAGCTGCCTACTCCACTTTTGCTAAACTTTCCTTATGCTAAAGATCTGTGGCTGCCTGCCCCATTTTGTGTGGCTTCTAAACTAAAGATAAAGGTAACCGATTTTCTAGCTTTTGCTCTACAAATACTATCTCAATTAACCTGATGGTGTGCAGTAAACAAGGGTAAGCTTCATTTCTCCAAAGGGGGCTCTTTCAGATATAAATCTATGATCCTTTGAAGGAAACTGAGGCTCAGGGCAGGTGACTACTTGATTAGTCAGGCAGGGAATTGGGTAGGATTTCAATCACTGAATAAATGTTCATTAAGCACTCCCTATGTGCCTAGCACCGAGCTAATCTCTGGAACCCAAGTCCCCCTCAACTCCAAGGACAGTGTGTCCCATACCACAGCAATTTATAAGCATTGCAGAGACCCAGTAGAACATAAGCCTTTGGTGGGCTGAGCCTATTCCATCTTTTATTCTCTGAAGCTGACATATAATGGGCATGAAAGTTAAACTACTTAGATTCCTCCACTACCAACCCACCAACCACCTGCACTTCAGCCTCCATCTCCAGTATGTGATTCTTGGCTTTTGATTGGTGAATCTTCACCATTTCTAATCTGATCTAGGTATATACCACCCTTACTCTCCAATACACACGTTATTCCCCAGCTATCTTCCTACCATGCCACCCTAAGCTTTTACCCTCATACTCTAGAAAAAATAACCAAATTAACCCACCACTCCAAAACCAAACCCCTACTTTCTGCCTCGGGCTCAAAGAAGAATAATCCAATTAATTTCCCATTCTAGGAAAGGTCTGTCAAAATAATGGCTCTGGGCTGCCACTTTTGGTCCTCCTGGTTTCCCTCAGACTTCTCCCTTGGCTAAGAGACGTCCTCCCTCCTTACTTGAATGTAAGCTCCTTGAAGGTAAAGGTTGTATCTTGCATTTGTATCCCCCACTGCTAAGCACGGTAGGCGTTAAGCGGTTAATAAATGTTTCTTCATGCATTTGTTGAAGATTCAAAGCTTCAGTCTGCCGCCCATGCACCAACCTCAGCTCGGGAGCGACGGTGTCAACATTTTAAAAAGTGCTAACAGCTGCAAAACGTTTTACATGCATTATCTCTCTCCCTTGAGAATCACGACTCCGTATTAGATAATACAGATATTATCCCCATTTTATAAATAAGGAAACTGAGCCTCAGAAAAGTTATGTGACGCAGATAACCAAACGCGGCATTCGAAGCCCTGTATTCCAGGTTCCAAGTGAACCATTCTTTCCACTCTGCCTCTAGAGTCTGCATTTACCTGGGAGCCTAGCACAGTGTTCTGCAGAGGGCGATGGTTTAATAAAGGTCCACCAAACACTCGCTTAAAATTAACTTCAGTTACGGCGGGGGCGGGGGAGGGGGGAGTAGTCGAGGTCACAATGCAGCAGGTGCAACTGCCTAGGGAAGGGGCGCACAACCCACCCTGCCGAGGAAGCCGCCCTCCCAACCTCACGGCGGGCCAGCACAAGGCCCCGGCGCCCAGACAGCTCTGGCCCTTCCTCCCGTCCGCAACCCGCACCTCATGGCTTTGGAGCTTCTCCCTTTCCCAGCTAAGGCTCCGTCCGGGTCGAGCCAGTGGTTGCAGCAGTTGTTGACAGCAATCCCGGCCCTCACCTGCTCTAACTCCAGGGGAAAAGTCTCCGAAAACTCCTCCGGCGTAAATTTCAATCAGAACCGCTGGGAGGATCCGCGCGGCAATTGGTCAGCTCTGGTGATGCTCCGCCCGACAGGCGCAGCGTCTTCCCTACTTGAGCTAGAGAAAGGTGGCTGGGATGAGTGCTTCGGCTGAGTTGAGGCGGGTCGCGGCAAGACCAAAGAATGGAGACAGTTGCCAGGGTGGAGTGGCGGGGTGATGCCACAGACACTAGGTGCCACGGACAAGGAGCATTAGGGACTAAATCTCATCAGGGACCGCGCATATGAGAGTTTACTCCTGCCCCTTTCCAGACGACTAACCCCGGAGGTGTTCGCCCTTTTTAACACCTCAAAAAATATAACCCTTTAGAAAAGGAAAGATCTGCGTCCACTTGCAGACGCTACTCCTCCACATTTGTATACACTCAGACCTTTTACCGAGAACTACAGCATGCCTTACTACCAGGTCTTTCCAAATGTATTCTATTCCACCTCCAATCTAGCCTTCATACTGCTGAAGCAATCCTCTCTGCACCTATCTGAACATGTCAGTCTTCTGCTCTAAAAACTTACGTGTCTCCCCGAGAGTCAGCCAAATAAAATTCTAAATCTTTTGCCTAGATTCAAGGCCTTCCACTCTGCCTTTCTCACAAAATTTTATACTATACGCCACTATGCTCCTTATATTAGAGCCAAATTGGATTAATTCATTTCCTACATACATCCAGCGTTTCCACAAGACGGTGCCTTTGCTCAAACTGCCTCCTCTTTAGTTGTGGAATTCCTACCCAACTCATGTATCTCTTATTGAATGAAGTGAGGTAAACTCATTGTCCAGAAAACCTGTTTTTCCTGGGGAAAAGTAAAACACAGAAATGAGCTTTTCTGTGAAGGTCAGTCAGCTCAGGATTCATGAGAAAGAAACTCCCTATACCTGTCCAGGATAAGATATATGGTGGAAAGGCCCAGACTCCACCAAAGTAGCTTCCAAACAACAAGGTTTGCCTGCTGCTTCCTCAAGGTTATGTCTCATTTATAAACATTTTCTTTGTATCTCGAACCCTATAAAAACTGCATTGTAATTTCAGTTCGGGGCAGCTCTCATTAGGAAAATTGCCCTGGCCAGCTAGGTACATTTGTTAATCAATAGATTAATGAATAAATATTGGTTCCACTAATTTGAACTTCTGGGTGTCTGGACTCATTTTCTGAGGTAATCCACTTCATTATGAAACTTTTCCTCAACCCATGTGGGCGATTATCATTCTCTTCTCTTCCACACTTCAAATAACACTTTGTTTTGCACCACTAAAGTGCTTTACTTATACTTTATTGTAAGATCTGTAAAGGAAAGGACCTTGTCTTATTTATACCGGTATCTTACTCCTCAGTACAGCTTCCTCTGCATGCAGCAGCTACTTAATCAATGGTTGTTGAATTTGTGGAATTGAAGTCAACATTCATGTTTCCTAATAAATATTGTTTATTCTTTCCTTATCTTCTCTCTATCTCAGTTTCTTCATCTGTAAAATTAGGAGTTTGGACTCAGACTTCCAAGTTTGCTTCCAGCTCCAAATCTTATGATCCTACAAACATCTCCAGGGGACTGTCTGAAGGAGCTGATCTCCTTTCAAAACTATCTGAGATACCAATATTGTTTTTCTCAACCATTTCATTTTTAGGTAAAATTTATAGACTATGCTTTAAATGAAGGTTTTTCAGTGTCTTCATAGTCTTCAACTTCTTCCTCTTCAGTTTTGGGAAATTCTTGATTTTATCTAATCTAGAGTCAGGGATAAAGTTATTTCTTACTATTTCCCTGACTGGTCAGTCATATCATGTGACTTATAACTAAGAATACTAATGTCAGAAGACAGTAGGAATTCTTAGTCTAAGAACTGCTAAAATATATCCAATTTTATTATATAGTACTGATTGATGTTTAATGAAAGCATTCATGTCTTTGTTCATTTCATATCTTCTAGTTTTCCCATTTTGATGGTCAATACTAATTGCGCCAAATCATTCTATTAAGTGGGTGATTGCATTTCTCTCTGCTACTTTATCTTGCTTCCTGTGGTGTTAAGGAAGTCATCACAACTAGGTGCTACTTGCTTTCCAATCCTCTGGGTCAAGTTGATTGTCACAGTGATTTTCAGTAGGGGGTGAGGGGGCCTACAACAGGAGTCTACTCTATTTCTTTGACCCTCAGGAGCAGTTGCTTCATACTGACCATTAAACTATCCTAATCAGTGGTACCACCAGAACCAATTAGCCATATTTCAGGGTTATCATTATATTATTATTGTCATTATATTATCAATTTCATTATTACTATAATCATAACAGAAAAATATGGATGTAAATATTAGCCTATTAACATCTATACTCTATATAGCTAATGACTTCTTTTTTGCTCCAAACAGCATTTTGCCATTATATTCGAACTTCATTTAAATATAGCAACCAATGTTTTTTTCTTCATTTTTTCTTTTGAACTTAATCATCAAAAAGGAGCGATTCCAAATATATACACAGAAGCACACAAAAGAGGATTGTATATAAAACTCTGATTCTCCATGAATACTTGGGTGGAGGGGGAGCTGCAGGCATTAAATATCACACATTACTTTCAAAACTGTCCTTTGTTTGTGCTTCCTTCTGAACTTCCTTCTCTTTCTTTTTATGCATTTAAAAATATTTAAATTGCATTTTGATAGGGTTTTGGGGATTTTTGGGGGGAGGGTTGGGCATCACTATTCCTCCTTCAATTAAAAGGAAAAAAACCCTCATAAGTATGATCAAACAAAAGGACTCCATGGTGGCCACATCCAAAAAAAAAAAAAAGTCTATTTGTACACCCTGAGTGTATCACCTCTATATCAGGAAGTAACAAGCTTCACCCATGGGTCCTCTCCAAGGGAGACTGCAATTTCTTCCTTGAGAATAGTAGAAGAATAATGAGGCTAAGCACTCTCCAGTCCCTGAAATGAGTATCAGATTGGAATTATATATGTCTCCCTAAAATTGCTGGTCTAAGGGCCAGATGTTTAGGTTCAAAACAAAAGGCTATTTCCCTAGTTGTTATTTCTTAAAGGAGGAGAATTATTCCAAGTTTTACTTGCCGACTTGGCCCTTTCCCACAAAATGAATGTTACACAAAAGATTTTTTTTAATGGCAAATAACAAGGATAACTGAGGGACTTATGAGAAAGAATGCTATCCACATCTAAAGGAAGAACTATGGAAGTATAAATCCAGAAGAAAAACACATGATTTATCACTTGTTTATATGGGTATGTGATTTGCAATTTTGATTTTAAAAGATTACTCTATTATAAAAATTAATAATATGGAAAGGATTTGAATGATAATATATGTATAACCCAGTGAAATTGTTTGTCAGCTTCAAGAGGGAAGAGGGGAGGTAGACAACAAGAATCATGTAACCATATGGAAAATTTTTAAAATAAAAAAATTTTAAATGGCAAATAAGTAAACCTATCAAATCAAACATAAATTAGAGATATTATGCAAATTAGAATATATCAGAAAATATACAAGAGTGAATGAGCCCTCCTACTGGGAAAGAGATCTCCTACTGGGAATAAGATACATTACCTTAAACCAATAAAGAGTTTGGATCTTATCCAACTAAAACTTCTCTCCAGTTCCTCAGGAGGCAAAAAAAATTTGTTAAGAAGAAGCATCTTCCCCCAATCTGCAGCTTCCAAAATTCCTTTCTCTGTCTTTCTCATCAATCTCAAAAATTGTCTGCCAAATGAAGAATATGGAAATATGTATTTCGTGACAGTAGTGGTATAACCTATATCAGAATATTTACCACCTGGGGAATGAGGGAGTGTATAGAAGGGAGAGAAAAAGAGAATCTGATCACAAATGTCAGATAACAATTTTAAAAATTGTTTCTACATAGAACTGAAAAATAAATAGCTTGCCAAATCGCTTATCCTTTTTTTAAATGTCTCTCCTCTCCAGAAGCTCCAAGATCAACTCTACCTCTTACCTCCATACAGGTCTGTTCCCTAGCATCAGCATTCTCTTTCCCGATTAGAACTATTTTACACAAAATGCCCCAGCCTTGCTTGGATTATTTACACAATAACAGCGTTAAAACAAATAGCTTTGAAAGATTTATTGAGTAATCATTGCAAAGACCAAACATAATTCTACAGGACAAAAGCTTAAGCATTCTATATGATGGAGTTGCAGAATGAGACATTTTCAGATAAAATGTGGGAATGTTTTTATTATGAATATTTGTTAGAAATATTTTCTTTTTTCTCAGTTTGGAAGAGGAGGGGAAAGTGAGAAAGTGAGAGGTTAGCTTGAGGTAGAAAGAAGGAAGGAAGAAAATAATTGAATCATGTTTTTAAAAATTGAAAAAATTGATGAATCACAAACAGGACATCTTGAAAAGCAACATGCCTTGAATACACATATAAAACCTATATTGGACTACTTATCTCCTTGGGGAGGGAGGTGAAGGATTGGGAGGGAAAGGAGAGAAAGAGGGTCAGAAAGAAAAGAATTTGGGAATCAAAACTTTTTTAATTACTTAAAAATTGTTTTTACATTTAATAGGGAAAATGTATTTTTTAAAATAATGTGTCTAATTTATTACATATATTTTTAAAAAGTAAGTTATATTTAATATTTATAGTTTCATGTCCAGTCTACCATCTATATATAGAAGTGCTCCTTTTATTTGGAATTTGTTAAGTTTAGCATGAAAAAATAACAAGAAAAATAAACTCATGTAATAAACTTCCATTCGAGTATTATTACTATAAAATAGATTACTTTTCCTATAATACAGGCAGTGAATCAAGTATAAATCAAGAATTGCTTTGCCAATCTCTAAATGCACATTTGTAACAAGAAAAACCATATATTTTTATGTAGCTATTAAGACAGTGACAATAATTGCTATAGTCCTTAATTATTTGTAGACTAAACATCTGACTTTGATATTATTTCCAGACTCAACACAGGTCTGAGATGGGAAGGTAGGCAGAAGGCTGAAGTTTAAAACTTCTAATTTACCTTGGAAGCAAAGCAGGATGGAGCCAATGGAAAGCAATTATCCCTCTCCTAGGAAAGGACAGACTCAGCTGGGTGGGTGTTTTCCAAGTCCCGGATGTACGAAATGCTGTGCTAGGTCATACATAGCTTTCTTGTTATCTCATGAGGATTTGACTAGGGGTACTTCCTTTCCCCAAGGAAAGAGATTCTCAGTCTACCAAGTTCCAGAAATCTCCTGAGGTGCTTTTAAACACTTCTCCCAAAAGGTTTAAACCTGATTGCTATGGTGACCAAATCCTTACCCTTAGACCCAAAAGAACTCATTAATATTAAAACTGCAGAGGGTCTAAGCACCAATAATGGACTAATACAGGGAATCCTAATGATTATTTTTTATTTTATTTGGGGGAACAGTGATATTTCTGCAGAAACTTCTTTTTCTTCTGAAGTCTGTTGCTTGGATCAGACTTCTGGGATGTTGATTTAAACTCCTACTTGCTTTCTTCCGTCACATGGGCTATCTACCCAAACCCAACACACCTGTCCTATGCCCTTGGGGCTAATCAGAGTCGTCTGCCGCTACCCTGAGAGCCAATGTCAGGCAGTATGTGTACTGGAATAAGACTTAAGACGCTAGTGGCCAGCCATAAGTCTTCAAAATACAGCAGCCTTCAACCTGGACCTCAAGCCTATGACTCAGAGGTAAGATAAATCTAGAGACCTCTGATCAACTTTCACTTGGGTTTGAATTTGTGGTAAACTATATAATCCAGCAGTTTCTGGATTATAGAAGGTAAGATTTCTATAGTTTTATGAAAGAGATAATGAAAGAATATTTAAGTTGCAATATTTTAGTTCTAGGGTGTCTAGGTGGTATAAGTAGATAGAGCACTGGGCCTGGAGTCAGAAAGACCTGAGTTCAAATTTGACCTCATTAGCAGTATGACCCTGGGCAAGTCCCTTAACCCTATTTGCCTCACTTGGCTCATCTATAAAATAAACTGGAGAAGGAAACAGAAAATCACTCTAGTCTCTTTGCCAAGAAAATCCCAAATGGAGTCACAAAGAGTTGAAAATGACTGAATGACAACATTTTAGTACTAAAGTCTAGGAAATCAATAATTCTAAAGCCCTTTACTGCAACTGAGGAAAAATACTCAAAGTGCTGTAATGTGATGTTCCTCTGAGTCTACAGATATCTGGGAATTTTAGTGTAATGGTCAGAGCTCTCTGGAATTCTTCCTTTAGTCAAAGGGCCAAGGAGTTGCTAGGGAAAGGTGGGGAGGGTATATATACACACATATGATGTATATGCACATACATACTTTTTAAACTTTTTTCTAACTTACAATAATTTATTCTTTTTTCTCTCTCCCACCTTTCCTTACTCCCAATTTTAAAATAAACAAACCCTTATAACAAATATGCATAGTTGAGCAAAACAAATTCTGAGGGAATTTATCAGAATCTGTGATTTCACTGGAAGAGATACTCTATCCACCAAAGCAAATTAAAACATCTATTTTTTTATTTTTATTATGAATATTTTCCCCTAGTTAAATGTTTCATGTTCTTTCCCTCTCCCCCAAATCCCACTAACCCCCCTTAGCTGATGCACAATTCCGCTGGGTTTTACATGTATCACTGATCAAGACCTAATTCTATATTATTGATAGTTGCACTAGGGTGATTGTTTAGCGTCTACATCCCCAATAATATCCCCATCAGCCCATGTTTTCAAGCAGTTGTTTTTCTTCTGTGTAAAACATCTATTTTTAAAAGATTCTTAGGAACTCCTATGAAGATTCAGAACCTGCTAACCAAGTGACTGGTAATGAGTCTCTTTGAGTTTAGATTTTCTATTTCTCCAGTAGATAAGTCTATTGCTGAGTCCCTCCCTATTTAGTCTTTCCAGTATGGTGGGACCTGCCAGAATTTGTACTCCTTTGGCATAGCCTCCCAAAAATTCAGGATCACTTCTAAAGTATGATGAAGCACTGGAGTAGATCAGAATAGGATACGATAGTCTATATTAAATGTTGGCCAGCCACCCATTGCTCTCTCACCTTCCATTTTGTTCTACTTTCTCTTTCCCAAATATTAGTCCTTTTAGGCTAGAAAACCCTGGCAATTTGAACCACTGTCACAAAATCTTCCAACAGCAAGTTATTAGGCAGCAATGAGGAAAGCTCAGTCCTCAATCCTTACAGGTGAGATCTAAGAATCTATAGTGTTTTAGGTCTTTTTTTTTGTTTTTAGACTTCCTGCTTGTGAAATTGGCTAAAGGATCATGCATAACAGCTCTGAGACATGAGGCTGACTTCTTCACTTCTGTCCATTGGGCTGCTGCTATACAGCTTCTGGGTGGGTCTATCCTACCAGACCTCTTCCTCAGGTATAGTTTTCTTCTTAACATCTTCCCCCTTTATTAATCATCACTACACTACAGTTTTAAACAAAAGCAGGGCACCTTTGTTTCCTTTCCTTCTGAGAGTATACTTCTATACAGGGTTACTTACTGGGGGAGGTTCCTTGAATATGTGTTGAAACTATCCAACACTTCTTCCACTCTCCACAGTTCTGATCCATTATCCACACTTGTGCCAGGCTTTCCGGGATGAGAGTGGGCATTATTATCCAGGTTTCTTCTGTCCTCGACTCTCTGATGCCCCAGAAGAAGGCTACTGCTGCCACTTCCAAGACTCAGGAAGTTCCTGTTGTACCCAGATAGAGTTTGAAGAACTGAATCAGGTCAACTTGTCAGCCCTGCCACCTCCACCCATCCTAAGGTGAGCCACCTAGAGTAAGACCAGGGAGCCAGCTTGCTTGGGGTATTATATGTAGTCACACAGCCCTAGCATTGAATCAGTTTTCTTAGGAACTCTCTTCCTAAGTTTGGAGTCCATCTTCTACACTGATTGGAAAGGAACTCAAAAGGCCATCTAGTCCAACCTCTATCTGAACAAACACCTCTCTATGACATTACCACAAGTAGTGATCTAGTCTTTGAAAAACTATAGTGGTGGCAGGTAGGTGGCTTAATGATTTAAGAGTTAGGCCTAGAAATGGGAAGTTCTGGGTTCAAATTTGATCTGACACTTCCTAGCTGTATGACTCTGGGCAAGTCACTTAATTCCCATTGCCTCACCCTTACTGTTCTGTTCTTCTGCCTTTGAACCAATGGACTTAATATAGATTCTAAGAAAGAAGGAAAACCTATAGTGAAGTAGGTACACAAACTTCTAAGGATGTCCATTCCTCTTTTGTATAACTAAATGTTGAGAAATTTGTCTTTACATAGAACCTAAATATGTCTCTCAGCAGCTTATACACATTATTGTTAGTTTCTGCCCTTTGGGAAGTATGCAAAAAAGAATGGATGAAAAAGCATTTACTAAAAGTGCTTATTATTTATCACTCATTGTGCCAAATGCAGGGGATATAACAAGGAAAAAAAAAAGACAATCTTTGTTCTCAAGGAGCCCCTACTCTAATTGTAGGAGATAACACAAAACCAAGTTGAACAGTAGAATAGATAGGAAAGCCTAGAAGTCAGAAGGATTCAGCACAGATAGGATGGGAAAAATCAATAGGTCACATGACAGTACTATAGGTCTGGAAGGCATAAAGGCCTAAAAGTCATTAAGATGCATCAGGATGAGAAAAGGGTAAGGTTTACTGGTCCTCCATCTCACTGAAAGGAATAGAGTTAACTCCCATTCAAAATAAGTAGTGGGCAGTCAGGAAACCTTAGCCATTGGTGGAGGAAGTAAGGATTTCTTTACTTCCAAAACTGGACTTGCCCACCTTCACAAAAATAGAGACAGAGCTGGGTCCAATACCCTCATTCCCAGACTTTCCAGCCCATTGTCCCATTCACATTTATTAGTTCTAGAACCTTTGCACCTAATGTCATTTTTCTTGAGGTGAAGTTTATTTGGGTCAAGCCCTTTAAACTGACCCCTATTTCTGGGCTGCATTCGGTGGTGGTGGTGGTGGGGGGAATGGGTGCTGTATTTATTCATATTAATAGGTTAGATCTGACATTTCAAACATAGGACCATATGTGTGGTTCTTCAGCAACTCCGAGTTTCAGAGGAGAAAAACCGAGCCTAATATGGCAATGAAAGTCTTGCCAACAATATTAGTAATAGGAATTGGAGAGGAGAAACATTCCTCCCAACAGGAATGAGTCAGCCAAGCCCTCCTTGAAATCTCACAGGCTTCAGACATCTTAGATATTTAGCCCCGTTCCTCTCATTTTAAGGATGAGGAAACAAAATGTACTGGTCTTAACCCATTAAGACTCGGGTTGGAGCCCCAGTTTTGCCAGATGCATGCCCCTTGGAGGGCCACTTCATTTCCGTCACTCATCCGTAAAATGGGGATAACGCTGCCCCTGACTAACTCACAGACAAGGTGACAAGTCAAGTCCTAGGTAAGCTGAGTCATGCTATAGCTACGGTGGCCCTTAGAGCCCAAGTTTAAGCGCAGGAAAGAGTGCGGGCTCGGGACTACGCTTTTCCTCGGCCATTTCCCACAGGGGCCCAGGCCCGCTGGTGGCGTTGGGCCTGTACAGTCTGCTTCTCGTGGCGCTCATGGCCACGGACCTACTGCACTTCTGCCGAGACCGAAGCCGCCAGGTGCACGCCCCTCGCCGCGCCAGTTGGCACAGACGACCGAGAGGAGCTTCGGGAGGGAAAAGGTGAAAGAGCAGGAAACCCGCCCCTACCCCCACCCCGGAGCTTCGCACCCAGCTAAACCAAGCCGGGTAGGGCCGACGCCGGCGACGTGCGCGCTCCACGTCTCAGGGTAAAGAAGAAAGAGAGGAGAAATAGGGGGTCCAGCTCCCGTACGCCGGGCCGGGCGGTGCCCAGAGGATTTATACGAGAGCGCCGCTGTGTGCGGACGGAGGAGGGACAAGGCGAGGAATCCTGACTGGCTGAGTTGCCAGCGCCTGCGCGCTGTGTGGATCGAGCGGCGCGGGTCCAAGAAGCCATACGTGCTCGCACTCCGCACGCCTTACAAACGTGTGCACGCCCCCTACGTGCCTAGAGAGGAGAGGCGGGGCGAAGTGAGGATTCCTGACAGGTCCGGGCAGATGGAAGGCGGTGAGCTGAGTGAAGAAATCACCTCCAATTCTCCCGAGCAATTTCCCCCCTCTAAATCGGCCAACCTGGCCATGCTTGCTCAGCCTTCCCTCCCTTCTCCGTGCCCTCCGCCCATGCCTGCGACCCCGGCTGCCCAGCCGCCTCCTCTTCCCCAGATGAGCCCAGCGCAGCTGCGGGAGGAAGGCAATGAACTCTTCAAGGGTGGGGACTACACGGGAGCCCTGTCCTCCTACACCACGGCCCTCAGCCTGGAAGCCACCCCCCAGGAGCAGGCCATCCTGTACCGGAACCGGGCCGCCTGCCACCTCAAGATGGTGAGTGACTGACTGACCCAGGCCGGAACCCTTCCACCTCTGGATGATCTGGGTCAAGGGTCTCCTGTTAGGGGCTTCCCTGCGGGAGGGGGGTGGGGTGGGACCAGAGCTCAAGTCTAACCAAGATAGCTACTGTATTCCAGGCGCTGTGTGCTAAGAAAGCGCTCTGGGGGCCACAAAGAAAAACAAAACAGCCCTAGCTCACGAGGAGCTCACTTTCTAGTGGGGGAAGTAATGTGTAAACAACTCTGTACCAACAAGAGACATATAGGTTAAACTGGAAAAAATCTCAAAGGTAAGGCCCTAAGGTTAAGGAGAACCAGAAAAGCTTCTTGCAGCATAGACTTGAAAGAAGCTCCTTGATTCCTTTGGACTTAGTTGGGCTAGATGAACTTTAAAGTCCCTTTTAGCTTTAAATTCTGTGATCTTAGGTAGTTTGGCAGTTGTTAAGAGAGAGGAATGTCACCTCTAAATCTCCCGGAAATAAAAATGAATCCGTGAATGGAACTAGTACAATCCTAAAGCTAGCCTTGGAGAGTGGGCAGTTCAATCCTTTCACTTTAAAGATAAGGAAACTAAGGCCTAGAGAAGTTAAAAAAAAAAAAATCTGACCCAAGATCCGGGAGCTGATTAGTGAGTGACAGAGCTGGAACTAAAACTCAGCTGCCCTTGGCTGCTAGTCAGTCTTATTTTCACTACCCTAACCAACTTCTGGCTTTGGAGGTCTTGCCCTCAGATTTTGAGTGATTGCTTTGAGAGAACTCCCTGGATGATTATCATAAATAATATTATGATTTCTCATCTCCAGGTCCACTCAATTCCATTCTCCATTTGTACTTTACAGAAACTGAGGCTTAGAAATATGTTTATCATAGATAGGATTGTAATAGTTGTCTAGTCAAAGAGAAGACAGAAAGTTATCTCAGCTTGCCCCTTCCACTATGTCTTCAACACCCAGACTTTGACCCTTTTTTTTTCCTAATAAGAAATTGAGATTAGTAATCTTGTTATTTCTCTCTTATATAGGAAGATTATTCTAAAGCTGAAGCTGATGCATCCAAAGGTAGGGGAAATTGGTCATCATTATCAAGTTGTCGGAATTTTCTTAGGCAAGAAATTCATAGTATTTGATGCTGGGGTATGGCACTGGTCACAAGGTTTTCTCCTCTCCTAGGACCACGCCTCTCTTCTCTCTTTCCCACTTCCTGGGGCATTTCCTTTTCTGCAGCTACCTCACCTTTTCTGATGCTGAAGTACCGAGCCTTGCATCAGTCCCCTTCTCCTTCTGGCCCTTGAGATCTTTCCTTGATGCTCTTCTCTGGAGATGGTGGCCTCATGGGTGCTGACACAACTCCTATTTGTGCTCAGCCATTGCAACGGATGGTGGGGATGTGAAAGCACTTTTTCGACGGAGTCAAGCACTAGAAAAACTGGGCCGCCTTGATCAGGCCATCCTTGACCTGCAGAGGTGTGTAAGCCTGGAACCCAAGAACAAAGTCTTCCAGGAGGCCCTACGAACTCTAGGGGGGCATATTCAAGAGAAGGTATGTGAATAAATATGAGATGGGAAAATAACTAGAAATAAAGCATGACAGGAAAGGATTGGGGTGGGGGAGTGGGCATAGTGAACCAGAAACTGAACATGAGTCACCAAGGTAGTTCTGAATTTTTTAAGTATAAAAAGAAGTGGTATAATATGCTTATAGCATCATAGTTTTTTGTATATTCATCTTATATCCTCTCCTAGGTCGCAAACTGCAAGAGTGCAAACACTGCCTCTTATACATATTTGTAGATTTTGCAATGCTAAGTGCAATGTCTCTTCATATATTTGACACTCCATAATTGTTCCGTGAATTCTTGACTATTTAAATGACAAAATTATAGAATTTTAGAGTGGGAAGGAACCTGAGCATCCATTTAGTCCAGCCATACCTGAAAAGAATTCCATCTATATGTAACAAACAAAAGATGAAATGACATTTGACAAGCTGGTATTTAGCCTATGCTTGAAGACCTTCAAAGAGGAAGATCTCACCACCTCTTGAGGCAGGCCATTCCACCTTTAGACAGGTCTGATTTTTAGAAAATTTTTCCTGACAAGAAGTGTAAGTTTGCCTCTTTTTATAACTTTCATCCATTGCTATTCATTCTGCCATCAAACAGAAGAAATCCAATCCCTTTTCCACACAACAGTCCTTTAGATAGTCAAAGACAGTTATCATGGACTGATACTCTCTACCTTATCAAAACCTATTTTAAACTGTAGAACCCATAGCTGATCATAATACTCCACATATTATGGTTTGACCAATTCAGAGTACAGAGAGACTCTCACTTTCTTAGTCTCAGAAATGATACCTCACTTAATGTTATCCAAGTTCACATTAAATATTGGGGCTGCCATAACACACTGCTGACTCCTTTTGAGTTTCCATTACATCAGATCCTATATGTGTGTATAACCACACATATTTTTTTAAACCCTTACTTCCTGTACTAGTAACAACTCTTAAGACAGATAGACAAGGGCTAGGCAAATGGGGTCAAGTGACTTGCCCAGGGTCACACAGCTAAAAAATGTCTGAGGCCAGATTTGGACCCAGGTCCTCCCGCCTCTAGGCCTGGCTCTCTTATTCACTTAGCAGTCAGCCAGCTCCCTATATTTTTTTATACCAACTACTGTCAAACCATGCCTCCTCATCCTGTATTTGTGATGTTGACTCAATTGTAGGAATTTACATTTATCTTCATCAAATTATATCTTATTGGATCAGTCCAATGCTTTAGGCTTTCACTAGCAACTTGGATCCTAAATTTGTCATCCATTGTATTAATATCTTGGCCATCTTTGTGTCATATGTAAATTTAATGAGCATGTCATCTATACCTTTAGTCAAAATGCGATAAAAATATTAACTAGAACAGGGTCATACATAGAATTTCTGAGACTCTCCACTGGAAAACTTCCTGTCAAGTTGACATCAAAACATTTGACATAACTTTTAGTTCTGGAGAGGGTAGGGATAGAGACTTTACCTGTGATTTCATGGATAAAGGAGACTTTCTTCAAATGCAGGTCAGCACCTTCTCTGCAACTTACAGTCTTTGAAAATTGCCTAGAGCATTGAGGTTGTGACTTGCCCACAGTCATAGAGACAGTATGTGTCAGAAGCAGTTCTTGAACTTGGACCTTCCTGCTTTTGAGACTAGATCTTTATCCACTATGCCATACTGCTTTTCTAGCACTTCTGGGTCTGTCTAATTGTATTACCATCTAAGTCACAGTTTTCCATTTTTCCAGAAGAATAGTATAAGGATACTTATATGCTTCCTAAAATCTAGGTCAATTATATCCATAGCATTTCTTTGATCTGCCAGTTTAGTAACCCTGTTAAAAGGAAATAAAACTGGTCCAGTATGACCTGTCCTTGATGAAGCTATACTTGTTGCTTTGTAATCATTACTTTCTGTGCAAGACATTCAACTATCTTGTTAATGATCTGTTCTAAAATTTCTCCAGCATTAGAAATTAAGCTCACTAGCTTATGGTTTGCCCACCCTTTTTATCTTTCCTTCTCTATCCTATGGTATTTCTCCCATTTTCCATGATCTTGTCAAATATTACTAACAATGTCTTAGTAATCACATTTTTCACTACTTCAGTGGGTAGCTTACCCAGGTTAGATGACTTGAATTCATCAAGGGCAATTGTATTCTCTTTTACTATCTCCTGCCTTAATCTTGATTATCAACTGGCTGTTACATTTTTTTTGTTCTTTCATTTCCAGAACAAAGATCATTTTCCAAGGCAGAAGGAAGGCTATAGGGCTATAGGAATAGGATACTATCATAGAAGTGAATTAAAAACAAGACAAAAGAAATTATCAAAGTTAAAAGGGGTATTTGTTAGTAAAATACATATACTCTTCATAGGTTGTGGTACTTGTTTTGATACATAGGTAATAATGATTCTATTCTTTTTTTTTTTAATTTTTTTTTTAATTTTAAATCCTTAACTTTTGTGTATTGACTTATAGGTGGAAGATTGGTAAGGGTAGACAATGGGGGTCAAGTGACTTGCCCAGGGTCACACAGCTGGGAAGTGTCTGAGGCCAGATTTGAACCCAGGACCTCCTGTCTCTAGGCCTGGCTCTCAATCCACTGAGCTACCCAGCTGCCCCCTCTATTCTTTTTTAAACTTTGTCACACATAGTTGTGGTTGCCTGAGAACTAAATGATAATCTTCCTATTACTTAATAATACCCTAATTCAGTATCAGTACAAGTTGTGGCTGCTTTAGCAGGATGTGTGGTCCCAGGAGGAAAATGAGCCCCCATTATGTCTGAGAGGGTCTGTTAGGCAAATATTTTTTTGTCTAAAGAACCAGTTTAACTTGGCTGTCATCCCTAGGGACGGAGATGCTTAATTAAGTAGGCAATCTGTATCTGCTGCTTAAAGGCAGAGATTAAGGGATTCTAGATTGAGGGAAGGAAGAGAGGAAGTATCTGTTACCTTTGTCCAAAAACTCTGGAACAGTGATTTATTATGTACCTTTTTGATCTTCCCAGGTTCGGTACATGTCCTCAACAGATGCTAAAGTGGATCAGATGTTCCAGATATTACTGGATCCAAAAGAGAAAGGCACTGAAAAAAAACAAAAGGTACTGACATAGTGTAATCAGTATTGGGGTCAAACATTCCCAGTGCTCTTTTCATACTAGAGTTTGCACTTGGGGGTTTTGACTTATGGATGTTGCTTCTTAAAACATTTGGATTATTGGTAGTCTTAGCTCTAGCAGAAGTATTACTTATTGGGGTCTGTCTTTCTCTAGTATATGGTTCTAGGTAAATTGGTTCACTACTGTCTTTATGACCTGGTTTATCACACAGAGATTATTATTGGACTCTTGGTTTGAGGGTCCTTTGGATCCTTCAAAAAGGAGAAAGGGGGTTCCTTTTGGAATCCAAAATAGTAAATTAAAATTATTTATCTCTCCACTTACTTTCACCCACATTCACCTGATGCTAAAGGGGACATACAACAGGTAATTGTCAGGTATAGGTAGAAATAAGAGATACATAAAGAACAAGAGCTATATTGGAAAGGCTAGAGATCTCAAGAAGTAGTTTTTGGAGGCTACCAGGAAGGCATGTTGTTGTTAACACCCTTAGTTCAAAGCTTAGTTCATGACCTTCTGGTTGGTCTGTAGAGTTTGGTGTCAAGAAAGACTACAACCTTGGTCTCCCAACTCCTAGTCCAGTACTTTGTACTACACAATATTGCTTCTTACCTGTGGTTATTTACAGGCTAGTTAAATCCCTTGGCTAAATTTTGAACACTTTTTTCTTTTCTGAAGGCTTCTCAGAATCTTGTTGTACTAGCACGAGAAGATGCTGGGGCTGAGAGAATCTTCCAGAGTAATGGGGTCCAGCTCTTACAACGTCTCTTAGAAACAGGAGAGACAGACCTGATGTTGGCAGCTCTTCGCACATTGGTTGGAATATGCTCTGAACACCAGTCACGGGTAAGTATGGAGAGTAATCTCTTGAAAACTGAAGGACTACACTAACTACTTCACTTAAACAGCTCTCCTGAATGTTCACATGGCACAGAGAAGGAAGACAGGTTGATGTTTCCCTTAGGACAAGTCATCAAGACAAGCTTGAGTTCTCTTTCCTTATCCCTTAATTTCAAGTCCATCCTAGACTAGGAGTTATAAGAACTTGCCCAGCTCCCACTTCAGCTTCTGTAGAGCATCTTAGAGGAAACTGATTTAGGCACTCATCCAGACAAAGGTGGACCTCTTGAGACTAGGGAGGTCTTTCTTGATCTAAATCCAGATCTTTAGGATTATTTTGGAATCTCGGTTGAAGTAAGAAGTGAGCTAGGTAGTCTTTGACTTGACATTCATCTGAATAGTTTTTACCATGTTATTGAATAGCATTCCCTGGGAAAAGTAAACTGAAACAGATATTTGGGGACCCAGGATGTCTACATGGAATAGAGAAGCAATGAACCACTATGGAAACTTCCCTGAAATATTTTCTGAAGAAGCTATAGCTTCAGGATACTCTTGATATCCTTTTGGTAGAATTACACTCAGAACAATTCTCCCACTTTGTTTTTCATCTTGACCTGACCTTTTTCAGAGTTTCTTGACCTGTCATAACCTCTCATGGTAAGGACTGTTAATTGGGTTGGTTCTTAGGCTGAAGTACTTGTTTCTTTTACTATAGACAGTAGCAACCTTAAGTGTGCTGGGCACTCGTCGAATAGTAGCCATGCTTGGGGTCAAGAACCAGTCAGTGTCCCTTGCTACCTGCCACCTACTACAGGTCATTTTTGATGCTCTCAAAGAAGGAGTAAAGAAGGGTTTCCGAGGGAAAGAAGGTGCTATCATTGTGGGTAAGTTAACCAATTTTGGGGGGAGCTTCCTTCCCACAGCACTTCACTATTATGGATCATATGAAGAACTGCTTGATGGATGTCCTAACTATAACACAATGCTTTGGAGTCCTAAACAACAAGGGAACCCAAGTATAAAATAAGAGTACTTTGGGGGCAACTAGGTGGTTTGGTGGATAGAGAACCAGGCCTAGAGATGGTAGGTCTTGAGTTCAAATCTGAATTCATGAACTTCCTAGATATGTGACCATAGGAAAGTCACTTAACCCTAATTGCTTAGCCTTTACCACTCTTCTACCTTGGAACCAATACTTGTATCAATTCTAAGACAGAAGGTAAGGGTTTTGTTTTTTTTTTAAAAAAGGGACACTCTGGGAAGGACAAAGCCCCTTAACGAGGTTGATGTCTGTCCAGATCCAAGCAACAAATGTTCTACCTTATTAATTCCCCTTCTCTACCCTCTAACCTCTTCTCTTTAACCCTCTATTAGTTTGTTTGGACAGCCTAGCACATATATTGGCTGGTAGACCACCATGGAACATTTTTTGTCTTTGCAGATCCTTCTAGAGAACTGAAGTTATTAATCAGTAACCTTTTGGAGTTGCTCACTGAGGCAGGTGTTTCAGCCCAAGGTCGAGATAATGCCCTAACTCTTCTGATTAAAGTGGTACCTCGAAAGTCACTTCGAGACCCCAACAATAGCCTCACTCTTTGGGTCATTGACCAAGGTAAGAGCTTCAGATTCTTCAAGGGTCTGTCCTTCTACTTAAGTACTGCTATGGATAATTTATTTAGTCATTTTATTTAAATTACTTTAGTTAGGCAATGAGCATTTATCATGTTCCAGGCACTGTGCTAAGAGCTGGAAATATAAAGAAAAGCAAAAAACAATCTCTGTTGTCAAGGAACTTAATTCTCAAGGGGAGGACAACATTAAAAAAAAACTAGATACCCAAAAGTTATATACAGAATAGATGGAAAGTCATCTGAATAGTTGGGGGTCGTTGGGAAAGGCCTCCTACAGAAGGTGGAATTTAAGCTGAGTCTTGAAGGAAGCCAGAGAAACTAAGAGGCAGAGGTGAGGAGGGAGAGCATTCCAGGCAGAGGGAACAGCCAGTGCCAAGGCAGAGATGGGGCATGGAGTATTGTATTCAAGGAGGATAGCATTGTTCAACTGTAGAGTATGTGGAGGGAAGTAAATTATAAGAAGACTAGGAAGGTAGGAGGCTTATGAGGAACTTTGTGTTATGTTCGTCTATATTAGAAATCCTAAAAAAAAAAAAAAAATCCCATTACTGACTTTTCACTGTTTCTGGCTTTGCCAGAATTTCTCAGTCTCCAATTCCTACCAATCTATATGGACCCAGACCTATGCAGTGTTCCTTCTGAAAGGATGTCTCTGTCTCTCCAGCTTCCTACATGGAAGTCTGTTCCCCTTAACCCTTATTGGGTGAGCAATTGTGGCTAAATAAAAGTGTCTTTTCAGGTTTAAAAAAGATTTTAGAAGTTGGAGGTTCAGTTCAGGAACCTCCAGAGGACATTGCTGTGACAGAGAATAGCCGAATGAGTGCCTCCGTTCTCCTTAATAAGCTCTTTGATGATCTGAAGTGTGATGCAGAGAGGGAAAATTTCCACCGACTCTGTGAAAGTTACATCAAGTAAGAGAATATTCACAAACTTTGATTTCCAAAGCCATGCAAAAAAAAAAGAAAAACCAAATCAAAAACCTAGGCCCCAGAGGTTTTCCCTGAAAACCTGGGAAAGGGTTTTCAGCAAGGAGAGCAGCTTTGGAAAAGAATAGCAAGGTCTAGAAAATAACTCCCTATACCAATGAAATATCTGACTTCAAGAAGTAATGTTTATCTCTTTTATGTCTGTTTTATGTGTGGAAATGGATAGTCTTGCTGACTTAGATTCTTAGATGACTAAGCCACAGCAATTAGTGCCAAAATGATATGGTCATTTCCCATTTCCATTTTCTCTTACTGTTCAAGTGTCCTGTTTTCTGGGGATCCTCATAATGAAGGAGTAACCTGGAAGATTAACCAGGAAGGGAGCGACAGTACAAGCATGACCATTTAATCTGTTTTTCCAGGAGCTGGTTTGAGGGGCGAGGGCTAGCTGGAAAGTTACGGGCTATTCAAACAGTCTCCTGCCTCCTGCAGGGCCCTTGCGAAGCTGGCAACAGGGCCCTGGAACTGAGTGGTGTCATGGAGAGTGTGATTGCCCTTTGTGCTTCAGAGAATGAGGCAGAGCAGCTGGTAGCTGTGGAGGCATTGATCTACGCAGCTGGAAAAGCCAAGCGTGCCTCATTTATTACTGCCAATGGTGTTTCCCTCCTTAAGGATCTCTATAAGCGCAGTGAAAAGGACAGCATCCGCATTCGGGCCCTGGTGGTAAGGCTGGACCCTGGGCCTAGGATGGGAGGGACAATCTTGATGAATCCTGTTTTCACTTTCATCAAATATGTATTAACCACATATCAGTCACTAGGGATACAATGAAGTGTGGGATGTGGTTTTTGCCTTTAAGGGACTGACATTGTAGCTTGGGAAACATACCCATAAAGAAGATAGCATTACAAAGTATGTGGGGCAAGTGCTGAATTAGGTCAAATGTCATTTAAAGGATTTTTACAAATGTGGAAATAAGTCTTGATCGATGACACATGATAAAACCAGTGGAAATGCATATTTGCTATTGGGGGGGGGGGTGAAGGGGAAAGTAAAAACATAAATCATGTAACCATGGAAAATTTTTCTAAAAAATAAAAATAAATACTTCACTGATTAAACAGATTTCATTAAAGAAAAGTTTTAAATGTTAAAAAAAAAATAAAGAATTTTTACATTTTACATATAAGGATATAGTTTCAGAAAGGTGAAGTGACCAGGTTTTCTGATTCCAACTCCAACTCCATTTCTACTGCCCCATGCTGCCTTTGTGGCAGAGCTGAAGTGCTACAGCAGTAAAAAGGAAGAAGGTGATGAGCGAAGGTTAGGGTTAGTCAGGAAAGTTTCATAATAAAGGTGATACTTGAACTGGGCTTTAGAAAAATCAAGTCTTCACCAGGAGCAGGTTTTGTGAGGAAAGTTATTCTCTCTAGCACTTGTGTCTGGGTACTTTTACTACATCCAGGCAGCATTAGTTTTGAGCAGGAATTTTTAAAGGTTTAATGATGTGCTTCTTTGCAGCCTGATTCAGCTTATGGACCCTTCTCAGAATAATATTTTTAATACATAAAATAAAGTGGAAAAATACAAAGGAAACCAATTATATCGAAAATAATAAAAAAAATTTTTCCCATCCAAGTTCATGAACCCCTGAAATCTCTCCACAGTATCCTTGAGAGTCCATATATCTCAAGTTACTAATCATTAGTGTAATGAAAGAGTTCTGGACTAAGAGTCACAAAATCTGTATTCAGATTCCTCCCATTAGTGTGACTTGCAGATTATTTCGCCTCACAATGAGCTTCAGTTTCATTTGTAAAATGGAGAAAATAACACCTGCCTGGCTTCTCTCAGAATTATTGTGAGGATCAAGTGAGATTATGTACATGAAAATGATTTGTAACTGGAGCTATCTATAAATGTAAAGAAGTTTTATAGAACTAATCCTGTTTCCTGGGAGCATTTGGTTCCTGGAGGGTTCTGTCTTCACAAATTTCTCAGAGCCCAAAGCTGGCAGTTTGTGGGAAAGAGGTTGAGTTCAATTTAGGCTTTGGGTTCAGGATCTACAATGACTGACAAGATGTTCATCTCCATTAGATACTAGCTCAGACACAATAGAGCATATTGTAGACACTTGAATGAATAGCCTACACTAATACCCAAAATAAATGACACAAAGTGCTAATGATTTCTTGTGATAGCTGAATACTTGGTTTTGTAAAATCTCCTGAGCTCTTTGATAGTCATGGAGAGGGAGCAGGAATGAGTTTAGTTCTAGAGAAACATCCTAATAAGCACCTCAAAAGATTCATGCAGCTGGATTACAATAAGGGAAAAGCAATCCATTACTATATTTCACAGAGCCCATCTAAACTTGTACTTTCCTTTTTCTTCCAGGGGCTCTGTAAACTAGGATCAGCTGGAGGGACTGATTTTAGCATGAAGCAGTTCGCAGAAGGCTCCACCCTCAAATTGGCCAAGCAGTGTCGAAAGTGAGTTTGATGTGATTATGGATTAAGGAATGTGTCTTTGCCCACCCAGTCCAGTTAACTAAATAGATTTCAGGGGAAGAAACACTAGGGATATGGGGTAGGAGCCTTCTCTAACTATTCTTTGTTGAAGAACATGACTTGAATGTAGAAGGGACAATCTTCTTTCAAAAAAATTTTTTTTTAAATTCTAACCTTTTTTTCCATCACTTTCCAATTCTGTGTATTTATTCTCTGCTACAAGTCAGTCCCCAACTAGAATTTCCTTTTATCTTACTGTCTTTTATCTTCCCCAGCCCTAAGTTCACTGATGGTGTTTCCCCATTCTACCTCCAGGTGGTTGTGTAATGATGGAATTGATTCAAGCACCCGACGTTGGGCAGTAGAGGGTCTTGCCTACTTGACTTTCGATGCAGATGTAAAAGAAGAATTTGTGGAAGATGAGGCAGCTCTGAAGGCTATGTTCCAGCTCAGTAAGGTAACCTTGGGTTTCCAGCCTGGCAGCTTTGAGGAGCTTCCATATCAGAATTTGCTCATTCTTTTCCTGGAGTTGGAGGTAGTTAACTTGCTGCCCCTTTACCCCTCATCTTTCCCATTGCAAAATGTCTTTTTTAGTAAGTCTAAAACTTAGTAGCTTTGGCTACTATTTTTCAAATCTACCAAATAGCAGCCATTCTCCCTAGGCACGTGGTAACTCTATCCTATTTGTTAAATAAGGTGCACTTTTGATTCCATTATATCAGACTCAAGAAATTGAAGAACTTGAACTACTATTGATGAGGATGATAATCTACTATATACCTCTATAAAACCTGAGGCCATTTTTACCCTTTGACAACAATAAATTAATGCTGTATTTGGGCACAAAACCACTAGAAAAGAGTGGTCCAATTTTTCCTAGTAATTATTTTAGATTAAGTAATATATGTAGAGAAGAGTTGAACCACTCAGATTACTAAGGGTAGAATGTTATACCCACGCGTTTTGTGACTTTTCAAGTGTTGTCTGAGAAATGTCTTCCCTAAAACAGTATGACCATCTCTACGGATTTTCTCCAAAGGCAGGGCCAATTGAATCTCTTGCCTATTCTTTGCAGTTGGAGGACAGGTCAGTACTCTTTGCTGTGGCCTCAACACTGGTGAACTGTACCAATAGTTATGATCACGAGGAGCCTGACCCCCAGATGCTGGAGCTGGCCAAGTATGCCAAACAACATGTACCTGAGCAGCACCCTAAGGTGAGCAGGAGTAAGTGAGAGGCACAGATGGACATCTATTTAAATCACAGGAGAATTGGGATAGAATGAACATGGCTTCCTTGAATCCAGACAGTATTAGACCCAAGACATAGATTATTAAAGTTGAAAAAAACCTGGAAATAATATCTATCTGGTCCAAAGTTATCATCTTGCAGATAGTGTAGCCTCAAAAAGTTAAGCCTTCCTAAACAAATGAGTATTTGCTGTTTTTAAAGATTAACTCAGAAGGATTTTTCTATTTCAATAATTCAGTGTTTAGCAATTCATTCTCACCAAGTTCTTTCTTTTTAAGAGTCTTCAGGGGGCAGCTGGGTAGCTAAGTGGATTGAGAGCCAGGTCTAGAGACGGGAGGTCCTGGGTTCAAATCTGGTCTCAGACACTTCTCAGTTGTGTGACGCTGGGCAAGTCCCTTGACCCCCATTGCCTACCCTTACCACTCTTCTGCCTTGGAGCCAATACGCCAGTATTGATTCCAAGACAGAAGGTAAGGGTTTAAAAAAAAAAAAGTCTTCAGTTCCACTGACTGCATGTGCTTTCTGTTAGTTAAGGTCTTTTGTCAAACTGTAATTTTTCCCCAGGATAAACCAGGCTTTGTTCGATCACGAGTGAAGAAGTTGCTTTCAGCTGGAGTGGTATCAGCTCTCACATGCATGGTGAAGAATGAGAACCCAGTGCTCACCAATTCCTGCCGGGAACTACTCTCCAGGTAGACCCTAGGGGGGAATCTGTGGCAAGGGTCAGATGACCCAATCAGAGCTCACAGATGATTAGGCTTTAGCTAGCAACTGCATAGAATTGTTTAGACTTCACTTTGGGGCTACTTGATCAGATGAGTTCTTCACAAGGGAAAGTCTTACTTGGGGCAAACCCTATAGAAACTAGTCATTTGGCTTTATTTGCCTCACACTGAAGCAAGTGTCTGGGCTGAAAAAGAACTGTGTTCCCTTGTATTCCAAGCCATTACTAATTAGGCTTCTACCCACAGAGTCTTCCTAGCATTGGTAGAGGAAGCAGAAGACCGTGGGAGTGTTGTTGCTCAGGGAGGAGGCAAGGTAAGCTACCATTGGCGGTTACTTTCTCCTCTAACTAAGATCATTAACTATAAAAGTGACATTGTGTGCCAGAGGCAAAGGCTCTTTAGAGCCAGAATTTTAGCAGTGAAATGGAACTTACTTATACATAATCATGTCTTATCCTCAAAGTTTACAAATAAAGAAACTGAGGCATATATATATACATTTTTTTTTGCTCAAGACCTAATAACTCTCTTACAACATTTTGCAATGTTATTTTTTCATGTTCTGAAACTCATTTCACCTCTGTTCTATATTAAATTATATGGCATAGTTTGAAAATCACAATGTACTTACTCCTTTTTCTGGGATTTTTGCTTTGGCCTTAGGTCCAAAACAAGAAAATCCTAACTGAAGAGCATATATTTCAGTCCATATCCAACAGTGAGCTTTCATTCATTTGTATGTATACATATATATAGATCATATATTATTTATTAATTTTATTCTGAACATCAACATCAAATAAAATGAGCATTTCCATATATATTGTAGAACAGGAGAGGATACAGGAAGAAGTGAACCTTTAATATATTTTTGCTAGATTAGCATCTTTAAAAAAATCATTGTGATGATAAAAGTGAACAAATTAATACAAATTAATGCAAATCCATCACCACTGTTGGGAAGACTATTTCAAGTTTATCCTTTTGCTGAAAATAAGTCATCTATGTCCTCTAGCTTATTACTGCATGTAATAAGTATATTATTACATAAAGTTTACTTCTTCTGTAGAGGAAAGTGCCATAATGGTCTTGGAGTTACAATTAGGTTCAGGTCCTGGCTCTACCTCTTAGTGTGAATTGGGCAAAGGACTTTATCAGTTTTCCCACAAAATGGAGACACACCATGTGATAAACACCTTAATGTAAACTCTTGTTATTTTGCAACATATTTACATTAATGCTTCATAAGAATATAACTGGTATTTTCCTAATTTTCTGGATTTTAATTCCTGATTTAATGATGAAACTCTTCGGTGTTTTGTTTGTTTTTTGTTTGTTTTTTGGCCATTTTGCTTCCCAGGCTCTACTGCCACTTGCACTGGAAGGCACAGATATTGGGCAGACTAAAGCAGCACAGGCTCTTGCTAAGATCACCATCACTTCTAACCCTGAAATGACTTTTCCTGGAGAACGGGTATGTTTTATCCTCTGCCCTACTTACAATGATTTCCTCTTTATTGGTATTTTTCCTTAAAATGGGACCAAAACAAATAACCAAAATATTGTATGATTATCCAACTGTAAAGAACAAAACTATTATCAGCAAAACAAGATTCTAAGAAAACCCCAAGGGACTCATGATAAAAAAAAATAAAATGCTATCCACAGCCAAATAAGGAACTGTTGGAATCTGATTGCAGATCAAAGCATGCCAACCTTCACTTTATTTAGTTTGAGTTTTTTTATTGTATGTGTGATATGTGTCTTCTGTCATGGCATTGGAAATTATGGAACCATGTATTATAGGGAAACAATGTATAACCTATATCAAACTAGTTACCACCTCTGGGTGAGTAGGGAAGGAGAGAATCTGAATCACAGAATGTTAGAAAACAATTATCAAAAATTGTTTCTACATAAAAAAAAGTTATTAAAAAGAAAGAAGGAAGGAAAAATGGGACCCAAATGGTGGCTTTGAACCGCTGTAGAGAAGGAACAGCCTGGAGGACAAAGTTAGAATGAGTGTAATTCACATAATAGTGTGATCTTACTCTGTTGCCTCTCAGGAGGGATGTTCTCTGAATTTGAGAGGTAAGGGAAAAGATGAGTAGAAACAGTCCTGATGTGCCAATGTTTGTGTTTCAGGTCTATGAAGTTGTCCGCCCCCTTGTCTCCCTCCTGCATCTCAACTGCTCAGGGCTTCAGAACTTTGAAGCACTAATGGCATTAACCAATCTGGCAGGGATCAGTGAGAGGCTGAGGTAAGATGCAAATCCCTATGTTCCTGGAATTCATAGCCAATAAAGTGGGCTCCCTCTTTCAAGCAGGGGCTATTATTGTCTTATCCTTAATTTCTAGTCTAATTAAATCCTGTTTAATGAGCCAGAGCCCATAGGAATTTGTACAGCTACTCTTTGGATTTTAGTGGATGATAGTGACCCTCAGTATAAAAATAAGAGTTATGGACATTTTCACTATCACCAAGAAAAATCTCTGGCATAGGAATATTGAGTTGGGTAGAGCAAGAAATGGGACCCTTAGATTACTGGCCTCTTCTCCTACAGGCAGAAGATCCTGAAGGAGAAGGCAGTGCCAATGATTGAGGGCTACATGTTTGAGGACCATGAAATGATCCGCCGGGCAGCCACTGAGTGCATGTGTAACATGGCCATGAGCAAAGAGGTAAGAGGCTGAGAAGGGGAGGTAATGACATCAATTCCATGGTTAGAGGGTATTAGGAAGAAAGGGGTCCAAGTGTATTCTGATAATAAAAGCTAAGGTTTATATAGCTTAAGATTTGAAAGGGACTTTTTAACATGTCTCATCTCACTGGTACTGAAAATATACCTTTGAGGTAGGCACTGTAGGCAGTAAAGTGTTATTTTACAGATAAGGAAACTAAAGTGAAGTGACTTGCCTAACATCCCAGATTGTAGCTATTGGGCAGGATTTGAATTCTCTAATCATTCTATCACATATGCAAAATGTATATAAAAGCCAACTTTTTTTTTAAACCCTTACATTCTGCCTTAGACTTGATACTTGGTAATGATTCTAAGACAAAAGAATGGTAAGGGCTAGGCAATTGGGGTTAAGTGACTTGCCCAGGGTCATACAGCTAGGAAGTGTCTGAGGACGGATTTGAACCTCCCATCTCCAGGCCTAGCAGCACTCTATCCCATGTGCTACCTAGCTGCTCCCAATGCTATTTTTTTATTTAAAAAAATTTTTTTTTAAATTTTAAACCCTTAACTTCTGTGTATTGACTTATAAGTGGAAGAGTGGTAAGGGTAGGCAATGGGGGTCAAGTGACTTGCCCAGGGTCACACAGCTGGGGAGTGTCTCTGAGGCCGGATTTGAACCTAGGACCTCCTGTCTCTAGGCCTGACTCTCAATCCACTGAGCTACCCAGCTGCCTCCCCAATGCTATTTTTTTAAGGTCATTTTTTTTTTTATTTTAAACCCTTAACTTCTGTGTATTGATTTATAGGTGGAAAATTGGCAAGGGTAGGCAATGGGGGTCACGTGACTTGCCCAGGGTCACACAGCTGGAAAGTGTCTGAGGCCGGATTTGAACCTAGGACCTCCTGTCTCTAGGCCTGGCTCTCAATCCACTGAGCTACCCAGCTGCCCCCCAATGCTATTTTTTTAAAAGAATTTTTTTCTTTAAGAATCTTTTCACTGCATTAGGCTCTTCTCTAAAGCAGTGATGGGCAAACTTTTTAAAGAGGGGGCCAAAGGAAAGGAAATGCTCATCTGTCAGTCTGTTTTTAAGGCAACTCTTTCGAAGTTTCATTGTATTGTATCCTCATTGTATTCGTCAGATTAGGAATAATGTCGAGGGCTGGATAGAACATTTCAGGGGGCCGCCTCTGGCCAGGCTGTAGTTTGCCCATCACTGCTCTGAAGAATGGTTTCCTATTCTTGAGTGACTTTTCCCATTTAGGTGCAAGATTTGTTTCTGGCTGAAGGTAATGACCGACTGAAGTTACTAGTGCTGTACAGTGGAGAAGAAGATGAGCTACTCCGCCGGGCAGCATCAGGTGGACTTGCCATGCTGACCTCGTTACTGCCCCAGCTTTGTATTCGAATCACCCAAGTGGTGAGTGTCACCCCAGTTTGTTAATAACACTCCTCACCATGTCAGTTCTTTTCTTTCTTTGCTAACTGGGGTAAGGCTGCAATCTTTTATCTGTCCTAGTATCATGTGGGTATCACTAGAACAAGGTGTATGCCATTCATGCCCAGAATAGGTCGGAGTCTATATACCATAGAAGTGAGGAGAGTGGTAGGCAATCTCACCTCTGTATTCTCAGACTGAGCCTGGGACCTGGTCTTTTTCCTTTTCCCTAGACAACACATTGGCTAGAGATCCTACAAGCACTGCTTTTGAGTCCCAATCCGGAGCTGCAGCACCGTGGAGCTGTGGTGGTACTGAACATGGTAGAGGCCTCAAAGGAAATTGCGGTGAAACTAATGGAGAGTGAGGTGTTGGAGATCCTCTCTGTGCTTGCCAAGGGTGAGGCTGGACCAGTCACGAGGGCAGCAGCGGCCTGTCTTGCAAAGGCAGTGGAATATGAGCTTATCAAACCCAACAAGGAGAGGGAGTAAAGAATTTGGGCTCACCTTCTTTGCTGGGGCTAGGGCCTTGGGCCTTATGCTCTTTCAGGCCTCAATTCTTAACTTTCTGCATCATGCTTAATTTACACAGTGCCTGCTGCTACACACAAGGCACAAATATGTAGAAGTAGCTGTGCCTGGCTGGAAAGGCAGCTATCTTTAAGATGGCAATTGGGAAAAGGGAGAAGGGGGGCCTACTTCCTCCCCTGTCACAAGGCAGCTTTTTGACTACTGCTACATGTAATATTCCCAACCCAGGGGCCAATCATGTGTGGGCACCTGGGGAGGGAGGGCAAGTGGACCATCACTAGTCCTGTGGACGCCCCCAAAAGGGACTACTACTCTGTGAGCATCACTTGCTTCCAACACTATAATAAAATGTGTGAAATCCTCCTCTTTGTGTTTGATTTATGGAAAAGGAAGGTGTCCTGTAACCTGTAGCTGCACTGGAAGGATTCTTGAGGAGTTTTACATCACAGGTAAAATAATTTTTACATAAGAATGGTAACAGATGGAGAGTATATAAAATTGGAATAGGTGTTCCTTCTCCTCTTGTGTTTTTTACATGTGCAATCCATAAGTTAATTATCAGGGAATAGGCAAGACAGGAAAGTCCAACAACCCAACTAGCCTGACTTACTTTCCAGAGTTCGCACTTTCTGCCCAAGCTCCTATGACTCTTTGTTTTTTTAATTCAGATATTGTCTTTTCCCAATTACATGTAATAATTTTCAGCATATGGTTTCCAAAATTATAAGATCCAAATTGTTTCCTTCCTTCCTTCCCTCCCTTCCCATTCTCAGAGATAATACATGTATAACCCAGATCATATTGCTTATCATGCAAAACATACTTCCATATTGGTCATTGTAGTAAGAGAACACACATATAAAACCAAAACCCCAAAATAAAACCATAAATAAACTAATGTGAAAGATAGTATCCTTTAATCTGCATCTGACTTCAACAGTTCTTATTTTGGAGATGGATAGCATTCTTTGTCATAGAATTGTCCCAGATTACTGCATCGCTGAGAGTAGTTAAGTCTTTCCCAGTTGATCATCCCACAGTATTACTATGAAGAGTGTCCAGTGCTCTCCTGGTTCTGCTTATTTCACTCTGCATCTGATGTTCATGTAAATCTTTTCATTTCTTTCTGAAATCATCCTGCTTATTTCTTATATCACAGTAGTATTCCATCATCAACATATACCACAACTTGTTCAGCCATTCCCCAGTTGGTGGACATCCCCTCAATTTTCAGTTCTTTGCCACTACAAAATAGAGCTGCCATAAATATTTTTGTACAAGTAGGTCCTTTCTCTTTTTATGATCTCTTTGGAATACAGACCCAGTAGTGGTATTGTATAATCAAAGGGTATGCACAGTTTTATGCGCTTTGGGTATAGCTCTAAACTGTCCTCTAGAATGGTTGGATTAGTTCACAACTCCACCAGCAAATCATTAGTGTCCCAATTTTGTGTGGTTCTTTTCATGTTATGGATGTGGCATAATCTATCACTTCTAACACATCTATCCTGACCAACATATGAAAAAAATCCCCTTGCCTTTTAATTCAACCAGGATGTGTTAATAGTTTAATTGTTCTATTCACATTTGTTTTAAATCTCTTTTTCTATAAATTTCATGAAGGTAGACTTCTATTTTCCCCCCATCATTTTAGCACACGGAATGTGACTAATCAATTGTAAACATCAACAAAAATCTTTAATATAGCAACTGCTTCCCTCATCCATGCACTGATTTAGTGGTTTCTAGTAATCCTTCTGATCCAATCACCCTAGTCAAAATGTCCCCTAAAAGGTTACCAAGGCATTTATTCTCTTTCAGATACTACAAATTAATTACTTAATCCCATGAAACAAGTGAAAGACAGCAGGACAGAGAACACAGTATTTTATATAACATTAAGCTTATGCTTCATTATTTATTTAAAGATCAAACATGTTAAGTATGTAGGTATATGTATGTATATTTATATAAATAACATAAATAAAATAAGTATTAGTTATTAAAGTTAAATTCCTAGGATCATATGGGCCTACAAAAGGACCTCTGGATCAAGTTTTGATTTAAATTTTTTCTTGACCAGTATGAACAAAAGGAATATTTAAAAAAACAACAGACAACTTGTTGTGAAGTCCAGGAATTATGAAGAAGATGGAGCTGAGTGGGAATTGAAGACATCAAAGTTGGAAGCCCCTGATCATTTTCACTATGGGAAGAAATAAAAAAGTAGTTAAGGAAAGTAAGAGGTGCAAAACTCATTCCTAGAAAAGCCCAGAAATCAGGCAAGTCTATGAAACCTTCATCCTTGCCCCAACCCTTTCAGCACAAGTAGCTGCACTGGCAAGTTCCAGGGTACAGTCCTTAAGAGGCAAACAAAGGGAGTGGGATGTCATAGATCATATCTTAGTTATCTGTGCCAACAAGAATAGTGTAAAAACACAAGGTAAATTGCTTTATACAATAGTAACAAAAAACTCCAGCAAACATAGCTATGCCCTAAGGCACTCTGAGCTGTACAAGAAAGTAGAGAATAGCAACCACCCAAGTCCAAAAGTACTTTGGTGCCCAGGCAGGCAACAAAGGCTGAAGCCCTGGCACCTTAAGCGCCTCTCACAGGGTCAGCTTTATATCTCCTTCTCTGTTGGGACCTGCTGACGGCTAATCTTATGCTGAAGTAGATGGCATGTGAGAAGTTGAAAACAAAGTTTTACATTTAAAGACAAAAGTCAGAGGCAGAAGTGAATGGATGCTTGATTAAGCCATAATGACTACAAGGAAACAAAGCTTCTCAGTTTAAGGGCTGTAAGGAATAGTAGCAGCTGGGCAACAGGGAACAGGCAGGATGACAGCCCTTTGCTAATAAGTCAGGTAGTGAAAGGCATCACCCGCCGGCACGTAAAAAATGCTTCTCCCTTTGTTCGGTGGAAATGAAAGGTTTTACAGATGGAAGGAGCCTTAGAGCTCAGCTAATTTTGCTTCTTCATTTATTATCCGAGCTTGACTCCTCTTCCAGTTTTGTATTTGGATTCCAATTTAGAGGCAATATGCAGGGCTGGGCCTGGAATCAGGAGGAGCTGAGTACAAATTCAGCCTCAGACATTAGCTTGTGGCCCTGGGTAAATCACTTAAACCTGGGTCTCCTCAAAAGTAAAATGGGAATAACAATAGCACCTCACCCCCAGGGTTAAGGACCAAATGAGATAATATTTGACAAAATGCCTAGCATAGCACCTACCACACAGTAGGCACTCAAGAAATGCTTGTTTCCTTCCAGGTTTGTAATATAATTCTAGGATAGTCCTATCCTTGTATACTCTAAAAGCTTAATGAAGTTAAAATAAGGTACATAACTGAGTATTTGCTGGTTAACGGTAGTGGTTAAAGAGGTAACTGTCAGCACACAGCAGGGGCTTCTATTCTCAACAGAGGATACACAGAGATTAGGTAAATGTGATGGTATTCACTCACAATCAAACTTGGATTAAAATTTCCAAGCCAGTAAACTGCTATTTGGGATATCATTCCTGCTCTTTTTCCAAATGATTCTTCCATGACTTGCTACAACCATGAATTTAGCGTAAAGCTTTGCCCAGATGGTGATACAGCCCAAAGGGGTTGCCATAGAGAACTGAGACTCATCAGATAAGCAGTCAAAAAGAAAAAACCCAGGGGCAATTAGGCGGCTCAAAGCATAGAGGCAGGCCTGGAGAAGGGAGGTCCTGGATTCAAATTTAGCCTCAGACAATACCTAGCTGTGTGACTCTAGGTAAGTCACTTTAACCCCAACTGCCCAATCTTTCCCACTCTTCTGTCTTGGAATCAATTCTTAGTATTGATTCCAAGATGGAAGGTATGTTTTTTTGTTTTGTTTTTTTTAAAGGAACTGAGACATTTAACAAGATTACCTAGTGGAAATAACAACTTTAGCAAAGTTGCAGGATACAAAATAAACACACATAAATCATCAGCATTTCTATATATTTCTAACACATCACAGCAGCAAGAGGTAGAAAGAGAAACACCATTTAAAATCACCCTGGACAATATAAAATACTTAGGAATCTATCTGCCAAGACAAACACAAGAATTATATGAAACACAACTATGAAACCCTTTCCACACAATTAAAACTAGATCTAAACAATTGGAAAAACATTGATTGCTCATGGGTAGGATGAACTAACATAATAAAAATGACCATCCTACCCAAATTAATTTACCTATTTAGTGCTATACCTATCAAACTACCAAAAAACTTTTTTACTGAATTAGAAAAAACTATAACAAAGTTCATTTGGAAGAACAAAAGACCAAGAATATCAAGGGAAATAATGGAAAAAAATATGAAGGAAGGTGGCCTCACAGTACCAGTGTAGTAACCAAAAAATAGAGACTCAGAGTACACAGCTTGACAACACTATGCTCTGTTGAGCAGGGTAGCTACCAGACTCATAGCTCATAACTTGGCTCATAACCTGACAGCACCATGATCTATCGAACAGTACCACTACTCCCTGGACAGAGTAGTCCTAACTCCTAACCCCGAACCCCAAACATTAAGGTTTCCACCGTACCTGGAGATATCAACACTCAGCACTCCCACTAAGGAATGTTTGGCTATTGTCAAGCTCCAGGACACCCGTATCTGTCTCCCAGGCCCAGAGTGTCTATATTCCCTCCTCTAAATGCACCACTTCGGGACTCTCTTGCTGAGTTCCCCCAGTGCGCACTGGTAATAAAGCTTTCTCCTGCTTTGATTGCATTGTCTCGTGTGCTCCTTTGGTGGCCACCCATTTGAACCCTAACACCAGATATTAAACTATACTATAAAGCAGCGGTCATCAAAACAATACGGTACTGGCTAAGAGACAGAAGGGAGGATCAGTGGAATAGACTTGGGGTAAATGACGTCAGCAAGAAAGTGTATGATAAACCCAAAGAACCTAGGTTTTGGGACAAAAACCCACTATTTGACAAAAACTGCTGGGAAAATTGGAAAACAATATGGGAGAAATTGGGCCTAGATCAATATCTCACACCCAAGATAAACTCAGAATGGGTAAATGACTTGAATATAAAGAAAGAAACTATAAGTAAATTAGGTAAGCACGGAATAGTATACTTGTCAGATCTATGGGAAAGGAAAGATTTTAAAACCAAGCAAGAGTTAGAAAAAAAAATCACAAAATGTAAAATAAATAATTTTGACTACATTAAATTAAAAAAGTTTTGTAAAGACAAAACCAATGCTACCAAATTAGAAGGGAAGCAACAAATTGGGAAAAAATCTTTATAACAAAAAACCCAAGACAAAGGTTTAATTACTCAAATATACAAGGAGCTAAATCAAGCCATCCCCCAATCGATAAATGGGCAAGGGCCATGAATAGGCAATTTTCAGATAAAGAAATCAAAACTATCAATAAGCACATGAGAAAGTGTTTTAAATCTCTAATAAGTAGAGAAATATAAATCAAAACAACTCTGAGGTATCACCTCACACCTAAAAGATTGGCTAAAATGACAACAGGGGAGAATGAGAATAATGAATGTTGGAGGGGATGTGGCAAAATTGGGACATCAGTGCATTGCTGGTGGAGTTGTGAACTGATCCAACCATTCTGGCTGGCAATTTGGAACTATGCTCAAAAAGCACTAAAAGACTGCCTGCCCTTTGATCCAGCCATACTATTGCTGGGTTTTTACCCCAAAGAGATCATAGATAAAAAGACTTGTACAAAAATATTTATAGCCGTGCTCTTTGTGGTGGCAAAAAATTGGAAAATGAGAGAATGTCTTTTGATTGGGGAATGACTGAACAAATTGCGGTATCTGTTGGTGATGCAATACTGTTGTGCTCAAAGGAATAAAGAACTGGAGGAATTCCATGTGAACTGGAAAGACCTCCAGGAATTGATGCAGAGTTAAAGGAACAGGTCCAGAACATTATACACAGAGACTGATACACTGTGGTAAAATCTAACATAACGGACTTCTCTACTAGCAGCAATGCAAAGATCCAGAGCAAGGCTGAGGGACTTATGAAAAAGAAAACTAGCCACATTCAGAGGAAGAACTGTGGGAGGTGAAACACAGAAGAAAAACAACTGCTTGAACACATGGGCTGATGGATGGGGATATTATTGGGGATGTAGACACTAAACAATAACTCTAGTCCAACTATCAATAAAATGGAATTAGGTCTTGATCAATGATACATGTAAAACTCAATGGAATTGTGTGTAGGCTAAGGGGGGATAGGGAGGTTTGAGGGAGATGGAAAGAATATGAAATATGTAACTAGGGGAAAATATTCAAAATTTAAATTTAAAAACAAAAACAAGATTACCAACTGGATGCTAAGGCAGTCTTTAGATTTATAATGTAGAACAGAAGGTTTTTCTCCTACAACCAGCTCATTCTCAGAAGAATCTAATCATCACTGAAACTTTCATCCTAAGGCAAGAAAGTATTCTTAGCCCCAAAAGGAGGAATTGTCCCATTTAATAACCCATATGATACTGGACTGTTGGACTAGCAGGATTTTTAAAAAGTAAATTACCCAAAGCTCAGAAGAGGTTCTTTCTAGCAACATATTTAACACAGAGATTACAGTGAAGAATGGCCAACTGGAAACATCCAGTTGCTTAGGATGTTGTCATTCAAACTTTGTGTTCTTTTGGGGCCTCTTTTGTCCATTTTGGATTGTCTTTTGCCTCAAAACAGCTGATAAAAAAAAAGGTGAATCTGAATGCAATTTGCCACAATCCCCAGACCACCAAAAAAGATGATATTTAGAAATATGTTATGTGTGGGGACAAAAACAAGCATTTGGTAAGTACCTACTGTAGTGTGTGCCCAAAACTGGGCTAGGTTACAAATAAAATACACAAATTGGGATACAAATACAATAAATTTGATTTATTGTATTTGTATCCCAATTTGTATATTGTATCTTCTTTTGGAGAGAGCTTAAATTCTAATCAAGGAGATAACAAAAAAATGCATACAAATGTACAGAATGAGAAGCAAGGGGAGATAGCCAGGTTTTCTTAGCCCCAAGGCCTGTCTCTAACCCATTCTGGGCAAGTCACAAGCTCTTAGTCTTCCAGGCAAACCTGCTACAAGTTGAGAGAAATGCCCACTTGCACTGGAAGAAGTTGGCTGTATCCTTGATAATCCTAGGCTCAGTTCCCATCCCTGTACAGAATATATACAAAGAGAATAAATACAAATAATTATAAGAGGACCTCAGAAGGGCTTCCCATAGAACGTGGTGATTGAAAGGGGATTCTCTAGGGCAAAACTGAGGAGGGAATGCATGCAACACCTGAGGTACGACCAGTGCACTGAGATGGGAGATAGAGTGTCCTGTGAGAGTCACAGAAAGCCCCATTAGGCGCCCAGAGAGTCCAAGAGGACAAGAGAACAAGGGAATGTATGAGGCGGAAAGAGATTGTGCCAAGCCTGTGAAGTCTTTAAAAAGCTGACACTGTGGAGAAATGGAAGGGGATAGTCTTGGAGTAAGGAAAGCAAAAGGGAGGTGAGCCCTGCTGCATTCACATCCTTTCTGATGCCAATTTTGTTTTTAAGCCCTTACTTTCTGCCCTAGTAACAACTCTCAGCCAAAAGGGTAAGGACAATAGGGGCGAAGTGACTTTCCCCGTGTTACACAGCTGGTCCTCCAAACTGCAGGCCTGACCCTCTATCCATTGTGCCTAATAGCTGCCCCTTAATGCTGAAAGTTTTCAAAAGTGGTCACCATCTCATCTTCTATTCTCAAAGAGCATCTTGCCTTAAAAGAAAAATAAGATCTTGTTTTCTGCTAAAAGCAAGCTGTCTGGAATACGTGTAGTCTAAAAACATTTACTTGACTTTTCTTCTGAATGCTTTAGAACAAACTTGCTTTTGGGGTATTTCCAGATTTGAACTGGCCTGTACATAGTTCTCTGCTTTTAAAAACTCATGAATAGAAATTGTGACTGTGTATTTTTAAATTCATTAGAATTTTAGATGGGAAAAAGATCCCATTTCTTATATAGGTATGCTTAAAATAGTTCATGACAATAGCTGTTAAGGCACCAACTCTGGGGGACCCTAGAAAACAATTCTTGCTGAGCCTTAAAAGTTTATTTACCTTATAGATTACAGAATGTGGCTTCTAGGCAAAGTAAACACTTTCTACAATGACTCTGTCAAGGTCTCTTATAAAATCATTGATAAAGGGAAGTCCTACTAGTGTAACTTGATGTCTTCTCTGCTACTTATTCTTAGAGAGTTGCCTAGAACACTAAGAAATGACTTGCCTAAGCCATATAACATGGTGTCATGGATAGAGTTGGCCTTGGAGCCAGGAAGACTTGGCCAAGTTCATGTCCCATTTCTGATATGGTCTAATTATTAAGTCATATATTCAATTCTATATGCAGGTTATTTAAAAAACACATTTTCCCTAGAAGCAAATTAATACTGATAAAAAAGAAAATGGCTTTCCTCTATTTCCCTAAACATGTGCCTATCCAGGTACCCTAACTGGGGCAAAAAAAGACTTAGAAAAACCTTTTTAAAATACAATAGCGGGGGCAGCTGGGTAGCTCAGTGGATTGAGAGCCAGGCCTAGAGACGGGAGGTCCTAGGTTCAAAGCTGGCCTCAGACACTTCCCAGCTGTGTGACCCTGGGCAAGTCACTTGACCCCATTGCCTACCCTTACCACTCTTCTGCCTTAGAGCCAGTACACAGTATTGACGCCAGGATGGAAGGTGAGGGTTTTAAAAAAATTTTTTTAATTAAAAAAAAAATACAATAGCATGTATTTGTCTGAAAATGGGCCATTTCAGTGAAATCATGACCTAGGTATAGTTATAGCTATGAAAACCACAACTTTTTGCTCACCCAAAACTCTTAAAGGAAAATAACTAAAATTTACTAAAGTTCTCCATTCCCCAAAAAAGTGAACTCTAGATTGGAAATGGGTATAAAGTGTTATCTAAATTTTGGAAGTAAGGAGTTTTAATAAGGACATGTCTTTAACCTCTTTTTTTTTTTTTAACCCTTGTACTTTGGTGTATTGTCTCATAGGTGGAAGACTGGTAAGGGTGGGCAATGGGGGTCAAGTGACTTGCTCAGGGTCACACAGCTGGGAAGTGGCTGAGGCCGGGTTTGAACCTAGGACCTCCTGTCTCTAGGCCTGACTCTCACTCCACTGAGCTACCCAGCTTCCCCTAACCTCTTTTAAAAATAAATAAAAGAGGCAGCTGGATGGCTCAGTGGATTAAGAGTCAGATCCAGAGATGGGAGGTCCAGGGTTCAAATCTGACCTCAGACACTTCCTAGCTGTGTGACCCTGGTGTAAGGATGGGATTTTTCCAAGGGGGATGGTACAAAAGGAGCCAGAGACAGTTGCTGACAGTTAAGACAGAGAGAATTCTGGGAATTTCTTCAAGGAGGAGGAGAGAGGAAAGGTTTTTGGGTGGAGGACTGGGAAGAGAGAGGAGGAGGACATCCCAGCTCAGCTCTAGTCCTGAGGGCTTCCTGAGGATCTTCTAGTGGAAACTGAAACCCTGATTCCCTGATAAAAGCCATTCCATCACATCTCACCCATCGAGACTTCATTCATCGAGTCAGCTAAGTTTTTGGACACCATTTTGGGAGCAATTTCTTAGTCTCCTTCACCCATTACCCAACCTTGCTGAGAAACCCTTTCCGGTCTAACTTACAATTATAGAAAAGGATAGAAATAGGAAATAGAAATAGAAACAGAGGGAGAAGAGGGCACCCCCAAATCCCTCTGCCTTTCACCTCTTTCCCCAATTCCTGAATTGTGATAATAAAAGCCATTCATCAGTCAGATAGCATTCCAGAGTGCCTGAGAGACAACGAGGGAAAGAGGAACCACAGCTTGGTCTGGCTGCCTCCATCTTGAAGCCGGACCACCCGCTGTGAATTTAACTGATTTGGGGAGGTTTTTGTGAACCCCGTCCTTATTCAGAATCAGATTGGGGCACCACATACCTCATCTTACAGGGAAGCCTCGCCCCCAACTCCTGTGGGGCAGCATAACCATCCAGGTCACCCAGTTTCGGGGTGACACCCCCTTAAAGTCTCCCAGGGTATATTCAGCCCCAGGGGAGAGCTGGAAGAGAGACTCACCAACAGACTTTCTCTATCTCCCCTCCATCAAACATTCATTTACTGGCTCTTTTTATTGTTACACAGGGCAAGTCATTTAACCCCCATTGCCTAGCCTTTATCACTCTTCTGCCTTAGAACCAATACCCAGTATTGATTCTAAGACAGAAGGTAAGGGTTTTTAAATAAATCAATAAAAAACACCTTACATTTTGCTTTGGAAACTAGAGAGCATTAAACTTGTGTTGATAAAAGAGTTCTTTTACTATCATACCCTCACTTTTTTTTTTCTAAAACTTTTATCTGCTAATTTTTAAAATTAATTAATTTGTTAGAATAAAATTCCCAAGTATCCCTCTCTTCCCCACCTCCTCACATTGAAGAAGGCATCATTTGATAACAAGATATATGTATATATAAAATAATGTCTTGCTTGTTTGTATTTATCAATTCTTTCTCTGGAAGTAAATAAACATGAGCATTCTTCAGACAATATCTCTGTTTCTGTATGTATTGTTCTCTTGGTTCTGCTTATTTCAGTCTTCATAATGTCAGGTAGGTCTTTCCATGTTTTTAAAAAATTAACCTGCCCCATCATCTCTTATGGTTCAGTAGTAACATTCTATCATAGCCATATGCCACAGTTTGTTTAGCCATTTCCCAAATGATGGGTATCCCCTCAATTTCCAGTTCTTTGCCATACAAATAGAGATGCTCTATATATTTTAGAATGAATAAGTGGTTTTCCTTTTTTCCCTGATCACCTTAGGGACTAAATCTAATACTGCTGGGTCAGACAGCATATACATAGTTTTATAACTCTGGGCATAATTCCAGATTGCTTTCCAAAATGGTTGGATGACTTCACAGTTCCACCAGCAGTGTATTAGTATCCCCATTTTTCCACATCCCTCCAACATTTGTCATTTTAGCCAATTTGATAGTTATGAGATGATATCTCAGAGTTGTTTTGATTTGCATTTCTCTAATCAATAGTGATTTAGAGCATTTTTTCATATTAATCAATAGATTTGGTTTCTTCATCCAAAAACTAACTGTTCATATCTTTTTACCATTTATCAAATTGGGAAATGGCTGCTTTCTTGATTCTAAGATAGAAAAGTGACAAAAGCTAGGTAATCAGAGTTAAGTGACTTGCCTAGGATGACATGGCTAGAAAGTGTTTGAGATCAGATTTAAACCCAGAACCTCCCATCTCCAGGCCTGATGCTCTCTCCACTGTGCTGCCCCCGTACTATCCTTACTTACTGGAACTTAAAGACACTGATACTTGTAAAGGTTTTTGAAGAAGGTAGAACAGTGTTACATTTTGGCAGCTGCTAACACAATTGTTTGAATTTTAACTCAAAGGTATAAATGGAAAACATTTTTTTTTGGTGATTCATGATCAGTTCCAGTCTCAGGTCTAAATCTTGGGACAGGCTCAGCTGAGATGATGAACATCATTATCATCACCTATCTTTGAGGACAGAAATCTGATAGCTATGAGTCTATTTTTTTAACAAGTGTTGGAAGCAAATTTCTCTCTACATGATGTTGCTTTTTTTAATGTCATCTCTCAGTGACCTGGAGGTCAAAAATCACTGAATAAATTCAGGATTAGATAAGCCCTTTGAAAAAGGAAGTTAAAGAACCAAGGAACCAATGAGATAGGAAACTGATTCTACAATCCCCTGGGTGTCCCAGGCAAATTAAGAAACAATGGTTGGTTCCTGAGATGTGAAGTGTGAGAGTTAGTGGGTGGAGAAAAGAGCTTATAAGTGGAGACCAAGTGGTTCTTTAGAGTCTTCTGGCTGGATCACAGAGAACAGAAGGAACTCTTGTCGGAGTTAGCCACTGGTCCATCATGGCAGCCAATAGATTAGAAAGCTAAATATCTCTCTACCTTTTTCTTACTTTCCCCTCTCTTTACTACTCCTATTACTTTGATTTAATAAACTTATTAAGCTACTATCAGCCTCATAATTTTAATTATTACACAAGATAGAACTTTTTTACCTTGTGAGCTTTGCCTGATCTGTTAGGTCCTTGTTTCTTGCTGGGTGTTTTGAATCTGCTGCTATATAACATCTCTGCTCCTGTTTGCTGGTTTTTCTTTAGCTGCTGTGAGAATTGTCATGGAAATGGAAGCACAATATTAAAGCATGATGGGAGTAGGAAGGCAGAGGTGGAAAGCTAGTTCATAGTTTATAGCACTCACAAAATGGAAGGAAAGGGTGCTCTCCCCATCTGTACAACTTAGCAGAGATATGCTGCTCAAAGAGCTCACGGTAGTTTTTCCTGTTTGTTTTTTACTTACTCGATCCTGCTTTTCTTTCTCTTTCTTCAAATGAAACATCTCCCACTGTTCCGATATATATTCTGTGAATTTCTGGCCATATACCACAAATGCCTTGGAATGTTCCTTTTCCCATATTTCAGTCTGTGCTTTCAACTCCTCTTCCAACTGAAGTAATTAAAAAAAGGAAAGCCTACTATCAATAATTAGCTATCACTCTCATTAATCTTGCTGTTCTCAGAGGTGACTTCTTTCATTTGAGGCCGATTGTGCTACTTCAGGATGTTGATGACTTGAAGCAAAACATGAGATTAAGACAGAATATGTATAAAACTGATCATCAGGAAACAAAACCCTGGCTTATTGAGAAGACACTTGCTGTTGAAGGAAAGGGAAATAGAGCACAGGCATTCCTTCTAAAAATGTTCTCCTTTGGACATTCTTGATGCTATGGCTTTCAGCAAAACCCAAGTCTCAATGGCAGGAGGTCCTCATAAGAATTATTAATTAATAGACAACAGTGAGAAAGTTCCATCCCTTGTTACCCAATGGACAACTCTACTAAGGATGGCCTTCCTGAGAGAGGTATCAGGTAGTATTTTACCTGCTCAGAGGAATTAACATAGGAGGACTCATTCTTTGGCAGAAAATTTAAAAGAATAACATTTTTAATCACCTTTATTTATGAATGTATCTCATTCTTCTCTCTCCACTGAGTCACCCCTTATAACAAAGAATAAAATGAGGGGGGGAATAAAAGCAGTTCAGTAAAACTAAGCAAGACATCAACAGAGAATGAGAGCATATGATATCTTCTGCACCCAAAGACTCCACCTCTACAAAGAAGAGAGGGATGCTAAGGGACATTTTTCTTATTTTTTCTTCCAGGTCAATTTTGGTCATTATCATTAAGCAGCATTCAGCTTCAAGATTTTGTTCTCTCTATTTTACATTGTTGTAATTGATGTGTTGTTTTCCTGGTTCTGTTTTTTACCAAAGATATATTTTTTAAGATGAAGTATCTTGCAAGCAAAACATGAGGAGCACTCCAAAAAGCAGGATCTACCTTAGAGAGTGTTTTTTGGAGCTTGGCTCGTTGCTTTTCTTCCTTCAAGAGTTTTCCACCACGGTTCATAAATCGACTTGGATCTGAAGCTTTTCTCTGTGGAGACAATATACTTTAATTAGAGCTACTATTTAACTAATAAATTCAAGCACAGAAGGAAGATTTAGTTCTTGAAAGTCCTTTAATGCCATAAAACCCATACCCTCCTGGAGCCAGAAATTAGGACCAAGAAGGATTATTGATATTCCTTCCCTTCACTAACAACTAAGTAAAAGGAATCCAAAGTATTCCCAACTAGAACTGATCCTGAAGCAGGTTTATGAGAAGTCCGAAAGACATGGCTTGTGGTAATGAGAAGACTCAGAGGGCAAAGCCAGGTTTCAGAAATCTTGTTGCACCAAGGGAATGGGGGTAAGCAATTATGTTCAGGGCAATTTGTTACACTTTTCTGGCCTTTCCCTACCTCCCTTCCTTTGAAAAAGTACCTCAAATTCCAAGAAAAGCCTCCAGTTCTCTTGCCACTTCTGAACACCTTCAAAGATTTCTTTGTGCATCTCATAGTATTGTTTCAACTGCACAATTTCTGCATCATGGAGCTGGAGCAAGACCTCTGTGTAGTCCTCTGTGTGAGGGTAATAATGGAGTCAAATTTTAAAATTCTTCTAAACTTATGTAGCCTAGTTGCTAGTCTTTCCTGTTCCCAACATAGCAAAATCCCCCATTTCCCCAAATATACTGAATCATCTACAGTCTTTTTCTTGTCCCAGCCTCTGGATAATCATAGCCTCTCTTGATCTGTTCCATCCTATCTTATCCAGCCTCTCTCATCCCTACTTTCTCACCAATCTTTAATCTCTCCTTATTTACTCTGTGCTTCCCTCATGTCTACTATCATGCCCATGTCTCCTCCTGGTAACTGGAAGGATGATTCCAGGTTGCCACCAGCCTCGCAGTTGCCCAGCCCATGACTCATCACTCTCTCATCTCCCAATATCCCATATGCCACCAAATCTTATCAATTCTACCTTCACAACATCTCTCATGTACACTCCCACCTCTGGCACTGCCAATACCCTACGGGAAGCCCTCATCCCCTCCCACCTAGATTACTGCAATAGGCTTCTAGTGCTCCCATCTCAAGTCTTTTCCCCACTACAGTCTATCCTCCACTCAAGTAACCAAGTGATCTTCCTAAAGAGCAAGTCTACCTATTCACGAAAATTCAATAAAGCCACAATGACCTTCGGGATCAAATATAACAGCTGCTGTTTGGCTTTGAAAACCCTTCCGGATCTGGCTCCTACCTACCTTTCCAGTTTTATTGCACCTCATTCTCCTCCATGTAATCTATGATCCAGTGACACTGTTCTCCTTGCGGACCCTCGCTCAAGATACTCCATCTCCGGACACTGGGCATTTTTACTGGCTGTCTCTCACTCCTCATCTCTATCTCGTGGTTCTGGTTTCTTTTGGATCTCAACTAAAACCTCGCCTTCTACGAGAAGCCTTTCCTCTTAATGCACTAGCCTTCCCTGAGATGACCTCCAATTTGTCCTGTATAGATCTTGCTTATACATAATGCTTGCATGTTGTGTCTTCCATCGGCTATGAACTCTTTGAGGGCAAAGACTGCTTTTTTGTCTTTCTTTATTTCCCCAGTGCTTAAGACAGTGCACAATCTGGCCCTGAATTAATCTTTTTTTTTTTTTAACCCTTACCTTTGTAACATGGAAAATGGTAGGGTGGAATTCCTGCAAGATACAGGGTCAAGCCCCTCCCCCAGAGTTCTCCAGGGGGGGTCCCCTGGAATTCTGGGTTTAGGCTTGACCCTGTATCTTGCAGGAATTCCACCCTGCCATTTTCCATGTTACACCTTTCACCTTAGAATCAATACTGTGTATTGGTTCCAAGGCAGAAGAGCGGTAAGGGCTAGGCAATGGGGGTTAAGTGACTTGCCCAGGGTCACACAGCTAGGAAGTATCTGAGATCAAATTTGAACCTAAGACCTCCCATCTCTAGACCTGGATCTCAATCCACTGAGCTACCCAGCTGTCCCCTCAAACTTAATCTTAATAAAACACTATAATCATCATATGATTCAAGAATTTTTGATAGTTCTCCACCCACACAGTAATATCCATATCCTTTCATTCATCCTTCTAGGACCAAAAATTCTTAACCTGGAACCTATAAACTTGTTTATATATATATATATATATATATATATATATATATATATATATATATAATTTATATAAAATTGTATTTAAATATACACAGATTTAAATACAATTGATTTCCTTTGTAATCCTATGTGTTTTATTTTACACACTTAAAACATTTTTCTGACTAGGGGTCCATAGATTTCAGATTGCCAAAGGGGTCTAAGGCACAAAAGTTAAGAACATGACACAGCCTTGCCTTTCTCTCTAATCCCTCCCTAAGTAGAAAATGCTATGTTCATTCTAACCTCTATGCCTTTACTCATACTGTATCTATCCTACCCTTTTGGTCTATTGAAATATTACTCATCCTTTAAGGCCAGGTCAAATTCTACCTCCTAGTTCCAGTTTCCCCTTGCAATTTCATCTTATTTACTGTTTATCTAGCATTTAATTGTATCATTACTTTTTACATAATTACACACTGCCTTCTAGTGACTGGGTGTTTCCTAATATCTATCATTTTTATGTCAACCATCTCTTACGAAGTTACAAAATATTATAATTGAATGAAAATATGAAATGAAAATGAAAATATAAGCTTCCTAAGGGTAGGACCCAAGCTTTCTAAACTTCTTTTGCATCCCCTGACTCAAAAATTCAGCACAGTAGGAATTCAGATACTTGACAAGCATAGATGCTTGAGTGTATTCTAAGAGCTTCATCCCAGGTGGTCAGCTATATTAAAGAGATTCAAGAGGGAAAAGTTTCCTACTCCTGAGAGCTCTCTGAAGAAGAAATGCTTCAAACAAGACAAACTGCAGATCACTTCCAGAAGCCTTGCAAAACTGTCATCTGTACAACAAAACTAATGTATACTGAGTAGCCAGAAAAAAGATAATCTGACATTAATTCTTTTTCAAGTTTATTTTCTTCTTGTCAGGAAACCTGTCTTGTAGAAATTCAGTAGTAAGCAGGCAAGTCTATATTGAGAGTCTCCATACTAACTGTCATAGTAATAGGTAAAGGCTTCCTTCTGTTCCTGGCTGTAAAAGCATTTTTCCCAATATAGTACCAGCTCCGCCCTGATGGCTTCAATTACTTTCTTCATGTTCTGAATCTTCAGTTCCTCCAACCGATCCACTTCTGACTGTAACTACAAAAGGGAAAAGTGTCCAAAAAGTAACTTTAAAAAAAATAACCCTCTTTCTATCTTAGTATCAATTTTAAGGTAGAAGAGCAGCAAGGGCTAGGCAGTGAGGGGTTGCCCAGAGTCACACAGGTAGGACATGTGTCTGAGGACAAATTTGAACTCAAGTCTTCTGGCACTCTGTCCTCTGTGCCTACTTAGTGCCCCTCTCCTTTTTCTCTAGAACAATCTTAACATTAGTTTTATGCCATTTTTCTGTTTAGTCAAGCCTCAGATTAGAGTTTGATTTCATTTGGTCATCTACCAAGTTTTCAGGGTTTCAACTAACGGTCAAGAATATTGGCAATAATTCCCCAAATGACAAATGGCTAAAGGATGTGAGTAAGCAGTTTTCAGATGAAGAAATCAAAGCTCTCAATAATCATATTAAAATGTGTTCTAAATCACTCTTGATTAGAGAAATGCAAATTAAAACAACTCTGAGGTACCACCTCACATCTATCAGATTGGCTAGTATGACTATAAAGGAAAGTGATAAATGTTGGTGGGGATGTGGCAAAATTGGGACACTAATGCATTGCTGTTGGAGTTGTGAACTGATCCAACCATTCTGGAGAACAGTTTGGAGCTATGCCCAAAGGGCTAAAAACCAATGCATACACTTTAATTCAGAAATACCACAACTAGGTTTTATATCACAAAGAGATCTTTGAAAAAGCGGGGAGAGGACCTACTTGTAAAAAAAATATTTATAGCAGCTCTTTTTGAGGTGACAAAGAACTGGAAATTAAAGGGATGTCCATCAATGGAATGGCTGAACAATTGTGGTATATGATGGGGATGGAATATTATTGTGCAGTAAGAAATGATGAACAGGATGATTTCAGAAAGAACTGGAAAGACCTACATAAACTGATGCAGAATGAAATAAGCAGAACCAGGAGATCACTGTATGCAGTAAGAGCAATATTGTACGATGATCAACTATGAAAGACTTAGCTACTCTCAGTAACACAATGACCTGGGACAATTCTGAAGAAATTATGACAAAGAATACTATCTGCCTTGAGAAAAAAAAGTTGGAGTTGGAATGCAGATCAAACCAACCAGTTTTTTCCTTTAGTTTATTTGAGTTTTTGGTTTTATATCACTATTCTCTTACAACAATGAACAATATGGAAATACGTTTTCCATGATAATACATGCATAACCCAAATCAAATTGCTTACTATCTATGGGGATGGGGAAGGAAGGGAAGGAGACAGACAATTTGGATCTTATAATCTCAGAAAACTTATATGGAAAATTATTATTACATGTAATTGGTATAATATCTTTACATAATTGGAAAAAAAGAATGGCAATAAAATAAACATGAAATAAAAAAAATACTGGCAATAAAAAGTTAGATCATAATTCAAAATACTCATTGACTCAAAAGTCTATTTCAAGATGGTTTCCAAGAGTAAATCTATAAAAGAGGGTTATTAGTTCTCTAAGTCTTTCACAAAGTGGAAGCTCTGAAGTACCTTTCAGAAAAGAGTAACCAAAAGTTAGAAAGCCATGGAAATAGAATTGTGGTCTTCTAGTCAAAAAGTGATGGAAAAACAGTCTTTTCTGTTACAGGAGTTGACAATATATGATACATACACTAAAGATAATGCCTGGCATGGCACCCCATTTCCCAGTGCAAAAAAATGTGTCACAAGTCAGAGTGGCTAGCTAACAACTAGCATTCTCTTCTTTCCGCCATGCACTAATGAAAAGAATCAAAACTTTGACATACCAGGATAGAAAAGTTGCCCATCTCTGGCCTATTATAATTTCTTACCGCTTTTCTGATCTTGTCCTTTGACCCAGTCATAAAACCGGCCAGGGCTTCTCTCTCCTGGGTAGACACCTGTAACGAGTCCCAGAGTTTACAGATTTGAGAGCGTAGCCCTTCGCACACAGCTTCATTCTCAGCTTTTTCCATTTCTAGCTGCAACAAAGAAAATGAGTTCTTAATCAAAGCAAAGTACCTCATTTCTAAAGAGAAATAACTGAAGATGTTGAAGCAACAGGGTAGAGGACAAGAATGGATGTCTGAAATCTAAGTGACTTTTTAAAAAAGAATGAATTAATGAAAAAAAAAGTGCCTACTATGCACCAGGTGCTGTGCCAAGTACTGGGGATACAAATACAAGCAAGACAGTCACTGCCCTCAAAATGCTTACATTCTAATGTGGGAAGATGATCCCTTAAAAGGAGGTAGAAGGGGGAGAAATCCATGCCTAGAAGCATGATTTGGATATGGATGGAAGGTCTGATAACTCCGTGATTGCAGGAAAGATGTGGCAAAAACTCAGCATCAGAGAGACCAGATTCCAGTGGGAAGTGGGGTGAGGAAGATGTCGGAGTACAGGCAACATGGTCTGGAATAGCAAAGAGGCGAAAATTGCCTAGAAATGGAATTCCTGTGTAAGGCCTTTTTGACAATAGCTCAGTCCTGCTTCTATTTGTATTAGGGCTTTAACAGAAATATATTAACCAGGATTCAAGACAGCTGAGCAAGCTGGTGAAAAAGAGTTCTATAGATAAAGTTTATTTAGGAGCTCATAGGTTAGGAATGGGTAGAGGCAAACAACCATTCATCATGAGTTCATTAAATGAACAAAAGACAGCTGGGGTTCCCCCTTCCCATAGGTTTGAAGAACGCAGAAGATTTTGCGTAATAACCTGAAGAAAACACATTTGTGTTTATCTGTCAGTGCCACGTACATATGCACAGGGTAAAAGGGCTAACAGAATACCTCTCTCCATTTAGTCAGCAAGCAGTTTTTGAGCACCAACTATAGGTAAGGAATAATTCAAAAGCAAAGAATAAAACAATCCCTATTCTCAAGGAGCTTATATTGTAAATTGTCAGGATGAATGAGATATTTATGGAAAAATGTGCTTCAAAAGAGAATAAAAGTTGGGGTGCAGCTGAGTGGCTCAGTGGGTTGAGAACCAGACCTAGAGATGGGAGGTCCTAGATTCAAATCTGGGCTCAGATACTTCCCAGCTGTGTGACCCTGGGCAAGTCACTTAACCCCCACTGCATAGCCCTTACCCCTCTTCTGTCTCGGAACTAATCCACAGTATTGATCCTAAGTCAGAAGATAAGGGTTTTATAAATAAATAAACACAGAACCAAACTGATTAATTAATTAATTAATGACAAAAGAGAATAAACATGGGAAGAGAAATAAGGGAGGCTTAACCTATGTGTGGATGCTGAAAGATGGAAAAATGTGACACAGTGAGGGAAAAAGATAAATTTCATCATCTATTTTCTGTTGGAATATTTTGAAAATATATGATTGAGTATGATTTTTTTTAATTAAGAAAACTAGTTGTTTTATGGGGAGATAACCATTGGCAAAGCAGTAAAAAGTTCAGCATCTCTGGGGAAAGGAGAAAGGAGAAAGGAGCTGGACCCTCTCAAGAAGGAATGGCTTCTCATGTTCTGTTCTAAAGGAATAATGATGTAGAATTGCAGAAGGGGAATTCATTACTAGTCAGAGGAAGAAGAAAAGCAGAATTGTGGTTAGTGGGACTCCCTACTGAGGGATACACCAAGATATGTCAACCTGACAGGTATATTGAACATACTACATAGAAGCATTGTGGCTGTGGTTAATGTATTAGAATCACAAAGATTTGGGTTCAAATTCTACCTCCAACATTAGCTTTGTGACTCTGGGGAAGTCACTTAACCTCTTCCTTGGTTTTCTCAGGAAATTTCTTAAGTGCTCTATTAATTTTAAATTAAAATATATAAATATAAACTAGCATTACTACCATTGTCTTCTTCTGGCAGTTCATAAGGACAAATCATCTCGAGAAGAATGGCAGTGATTATGAAGGACTATGCAAGGAAATGAAAGCCTTAGGAGAGTTTCATCATTGCTACTAATGGAAGAAAAAGCTTTAGAACAGGTGAATTTTGGAACTGAGCTGTTGAAGAAGTCTGAGAATAGAATTAGGATTTCTGGACCAAAGCTTAAATGAAAGGAATGATGTACTCTTATCCAAAGATCCAATGCACCTAGCAAGAGCCAGTAAAAATATGTGGTTGACAGGGAATTGAAAATGAATATAATTGAGGTCATGCTAAGAGAATCTCTAGCTGCCTTCAGGAAGTTTAAAGTCAAGTCGCTTACCCCAATTTCCTAGTCCTTACCTCCCATCCACCTTGGAAATGATACTAGTATTGATTCTAAGACAGAAGATAAGGGTTTATTATATTTTTAAGTAAGGAGGCTCAGACAAACTACAATACAATCTGAAAAAACTAGTGAATGTAACAGCTAATTCATCATTCCTGATCTCTGAAAATCAGTGAACTGGAGAAATATTATGAAATTGGAAATCAGGAGATTTCTCAGTTTACCCTCCAAAAAAAAAGTCTTCAAAATATTAGTAAGTTGACTGGTGCCTGGGAAAAATTCCAGTATGTGTTTGAAAAAGAAATTTTCTTTCTTAAGATGATTTTGACAAACATGGCTATTTCCATGAATAAAGAACAGTAAAAGAGTAATTATACATATGGAATTTTGTATCTCTACTACATATAGATTATTTTTTAAAAGTATGTATTACATTTAACATGAGAGTACAAGATGGTTCTTGCCTGTCTGAATCCCCTACTGAATTTTCATCTGCTCCCTTCTCTATATTTTTTAAACTATGCAAATGAGGAGGAAAAGGGATGGGAGAACAGGCTACAAATAAATTGGACAAAGGTGAGTTGAATGCCCAATAGGAGATAGGAATTAAAGAATAAGGATAGATTCAGGGAGGAATAAGTCCTATGTAAAAAAGAAACAAACAAACAAAAAAAACTCTAGAGAATGGATCTGAAGGGGGATAAAAGGAAAAAAAAAGATCAGAGCCTATGATTGAGGACCAGGTGAGGGGAAGAGAAGAACAACAACAGAATAAAAGTAGATTATAACAAGTATAGTTTGTTCATGCTGAACATTCTTATCTCTCACTACCATCTTCTTAATAAAGAGGGGTAGGAGAGAGAAAAAGTGTAAGAAAACAGGATGGAGTGAAATACAGTTAACAATCATAACCATGATAACAATCAAGAACTAGTGAACTCTCATAAAATGGAGGATAGGAGAATCCAAGAATATTAGTTAAAAGAGATACACTTGAAACAGAAATATCCCAACATGGTTAAATAATGTCTAGGGAAAAATGTATTATGCTTTAGAACTAAAAAAAAATGAAAGGTGGCAATCATAATCTCAGACAAGACAACAGGGTTTTTTTAAAGTATTGAGTAAAATAATGTAAACACCATATTATGCCTAAATGTACTAAAGATAACTAACATCAATGCTTAATATTTGTAACAAATGATATGGAAGCTAAATGCTTCAACTTTAGAAAAGTTAATCAATTTATAGGAAGAACTAGACAGCAAAACTCTAACAGTGAGGATCTTGAGGAATTCCTTTGAGACCTAAACATCTCTAACCAAAAATAAACCATAAATATTAAGGAACTGAACAAAATTTTAGAAAAAGTAACCCATGATAGAGCTCTAGTGATTACTGAATGGGAACAGAAAGGACCATACATATTTCTAAGTACTCTGTGGCTCCTTTACAAACACAATATTCAAAGGACATAAAAACCTTAAAAACAAATACAGGGAAGCAAAAATACTGAATACATTATTTACCAACCACAATGCAATAAAATTATATTCACTAAAGGGCTTTTGAAGAAAGAATTAAGAATTACTTAAAGCCAAAATAATGTAATCTTAAAGAATTGGTGGGTCAGAGAAATCACATAAATAATAGAGAATTTCATTTTAAAAAATGACAGCAATGAGACATCAAAACTTTTAGATTCAGCCAAAGTAATCCTAAGGAAAAAATTTCTGTGTCTATCACATTTTCATCAACGAAAAAGGGAAAGAACAGATCAATGATTGGGCATACAAGTAAAAAAAATTATACCAATAAAAAATGTAATTGCAACTAAACAACAAAGTAGAAATTATGAAAATCAAATATAAGATTAAAAATTTGAAAGAAAGAAAAAATACTGACCTGATAAGTAAAACTAGAAGTTATTTTATATGGAAAAAGTTAAAATGAACTATTGGCTAAGTTAAAAAAGAATAAAAAGGAAAACCAATTTTCCAGTATCAAAAAAATGAAAAATAAAAATTAGCAACAAATTAAGAACTAAAGAAAATTATTAGAAGGGATTTTGTCCAATTATATGTCAATAAAACTTGACAGTTTAATTGAAATATATGAATGTTTGCAATAAATACTCATATTAGTAGAATAAGAAATAGAAAAATTGTTTAAGCCCAGTTTCAGAAAAAGAAACTGAACAAGTCACAAATGAATTCACGTCATGCAAATTTAGGTCAAAATTTCAGTGAATGGCACTCAGCAAGAATAGGGTGAGTTAGAATGATTTACTGATACTTATAATCATATATGACATAGGACAGTATACACAAAGAATAGCACCAATATAATCATGTATAGCCTCCCCAACTCCACCATCCCATTAAGCAGCATTCTTGATGATACTCTGGAAAAGCAGTAGGATAAATGAATGCTCAGTCCTGGGTTTTCATAAGGTTTTCAGACAAAAAGCCTGCTATCATGTCACCTGTGGGGCTATAGGGTAAGGGAACAGACTAGTAGTAAAATTAGTAATCATCGAAAGCATCTAGTACTATTTAAAAAAAATTTTTTTAACCCTTAACTTCTGTATATTGGGCTCCTAGGTGGAAGAGTGGTAAGGGTGGGCAATGGGGGTCAAGTGACTTGCCCAGGGTCACACAGCTGGGAAGTGTCTGAGGCCAGATTTGAACCTAGGACCTCCAGTCTCTAGGCCTGACTCTCAATCCACTCAGCTACCCAGCTGCCCCTTAGTACTATTTTTACAAGGTAAAAGTCCAAAGAACTTATGATAAAGAAACATGCTACCCATCTTATTAAGAACTTATTAAGAATACATCAATAAAATGGTTTGTCATGACTCCAGACATTTATGATGAAATATTGTCCCAGAAGTGATGTGCTCAAAGTCCAAAATGAAATAGATTTTTTGAATATGGAAAATGTGTGAATTTGTTTTCCTGGACTATGCCTATCTGTTCCAAGAACTGTGTTTTTCTTTTTATCCTTGGGGGAAGAGGGACAAAAGAGAACCAGTAATCATATGACCTCAAAAAAAAAATAAAAAGGAAACAAGGAAAAAGAAGATCACTGAAGCATTTTTTAAATGTGAAGAAGAAAACAGAAGGAAATTCAGAAAAAGACAAACATGCAAGACAGTTTTGAAAGTAACATCTTGAATTTATGATAATAGAGATTAATGGTGTTACATATGATCCTCTTTTTTGTTCTGTTTTGTATATGAAAATTTCCATTCTCTTGGTCTTTTGTGAAGTTTAGAATAAAATAATTGAATATAAAAAATTTCAACCCCACACATATAGTTTACATATTACGAATCAAACAAATTTCATGAATTTAGACTTACAGCTAAAAAAGTGGTTTGCATCAAATGAGAATTTTTAACTTATTGATACTTTTGTCATATATCATTTTTTTAGTATATCCTTCTTCTATTCCCTACCTGGAAAACCATTTCCTACTGATGGGGCTGGGACCCCTGAGTCAGGTATCAAATGACATCAGACTAGACCCCAATCCAGGAACTTGCATATATCCAAGGTCAAGGGTGCTTATGGGAGCTGGGACCCCTGAGCACCAAATGATATCAGTCTGAGCCCTTGTCTAAGAGCCAGGGGTACTTATGGGGACACCTGGCTCTCTCCAAAGAACAACCATCAGAGGAAATTCCACTAGTTTGCACCTGTGTAGAGCTACCCAAGGGCACCCCTCCATCTCCTCAAGCCTAGCCTAAGGGCAGGGGCAGAGGGCCCTTGACTTTTTCTCTATAAAGATTCTATCTCCCACTTCTCCTGGGAAAGGCCACTCCACTCCTGAAAAGAAGCAATGGGCACCACTTCCACCAGCTCAAGCCACTTCTCCCCAATAACCCCAATAAAAGTTTTGCCTCAGATGAACAGAGCTCAAGTGAGAAATTCTTTTGGAGTAAGATCGAACTCCAAACACAACAGTATAACAAAAAATATATAAAAAGAAAAGGAGGAAAAAGAATTTCTACAAAACTAAATGAAAAGGGGTATGTTAAAAAGTATTCTGAACTTGAAATGAAAGAACTGAAATCCCAACTCTTCTCCTTATTGCCTAAGTGACTTTGGGTATAGACCCAACCCAATTTATTCTCTGTAAAATGAAAAGCTTGAACCAGATGGCTTTTGATGTTCCTTCCACCTCTAGATCTATGCTGCTATGATCCTATTAATGGCTTGACAGGATATGTAATGCTCCACACCTTCAGTCCCTCACCTCTGCAAAGAAGAAAGGGAAGTGCATTTTCTCATCTCTTCTTTGGGAAGGAGCTTCATACAATACTTACTTTGCTTTCAGTATTGTTTTTATTCTTCCCACTTACATGACTGCAGTCCCTGGATATGGTTTTCTTGGTTCTCCTTACTTTACTTTGCATCAATAGTTCATATAAATCAGTGGTTCCCAAACTTTTTTGGCCTACCGCCCCCTTTCCAGAAAAAATATTACTTAGCCCCCTGGAAATTAATTTTTTTTAAAAATTTCAATAGCAATGAATAGGAAAGATAAATGCACCTGTGGCCATCACTGCTTCCCTGGATCGCTGCAGCATCCACCAGGGGGCAGTGGCGCCCACTTTGGGAATCACTGATGTAAATCTTCCCATGATTCTCTAAATTCTTATTAAATTGTTTCTATTCATCATGTATTACAATGTATTCAATTATATTTTTATAACAATCTATTTAGCTATTCCCCATTGCTATCTACTTTCTTTCTAGTTCTCTACTATTGCAGAAAGTTCTTGCTAACATGGCTAAAATGGAAATATGTTTTGCATGACTTCACATCTATAACTGATATCAAATTGTTTTCCTTCTCAATGGGTTGGGGAGGGATGGGAGGGAGGAAAAGAATTTGGAACTCGATTTTTTTTAACCCTTATCTTTAGTCTTAAGATCAATAGTAAGTATTAGTTCCAAGGCAGAAGAGTGGTAAGGGCTAAACAGTTGGGATTTAGTGACTTGTCCAGGATCACACAGCAAGGAAGTATCTGAGGTCACCTTTGAACCCAGGACCTCTCATCTCTAGTTACTCCCCTGGAATTCAATTTTTTAAAAATAAATGTAAAAAATCAAAAAGTTCTACTAAAAATAAATTGGTAGGGGGGCAGCTAGATGGCTCAGTGGATTGAGAGCCAGGCCTAGAGATGGGAAGTCCTAGGTTCAAATCTGGCCTCAGACACTTCCTAGCTGTGTGACCCTGGGCAAGTCACTTAACCCCCATTGCCTAGCCCTATAACAAATAAAATTAATATAGAAGGATATATATATATAAGATATTAGGGTTTAAAAAATTTAAAAAAAAGAAAGAAAAATAAATTGGTAGATATGGAGCCCTTTGTAAAAATTCATTGACCTCCTTGGAATATATACCTAGCAGCAGTATCTCTGGGCTAAAGGGTATAATAAACATTGGTCAAATTTTTTTTTCCAAATTTTTTTTCAAAATGGTTATGTCTCCTCTAACATTGACTATTCCTATGTATCAGCATTTACACCAACTTTGGATGTGCACAGGGTTTTTGTGAGAAAATCAATTTGCGAACCTTAAAGAACAATAGTGATGGGAATTATTATCTTGGTTTTTATTTAGCTACATTATTGTTACTATCTTGATGAAAAGCTTGCTACTTTTGCATATGGCAAGAAAAGAAAGAAAACTGGAGGTTTTAAAGTTATCGCGAAACTACTAGGCTACATCCAATAAACCCAACGTCCAGGAACAAAGCAAAAATTCTCCAGGCTCTGGCCGCAGTCACCTTCCAAAATTCTATAATCAAGTTAATAATTACTTGAACTTGGATCAGCATACCTGTAAAAGTAGATTCTTCAGGGCTGTCATGTTCTCTGATGACAGACAAAAGTTCTCTTCAGCCTCACATACCACATCTCTCTCAAAATCTGTTTCTGGGATATGATCCAAATCTTTCATACAGAGTATAATCTGCTTCTTTGTGCTGATAAACACCTCCCATCGGCTGGCCTGTAAAACCAAAGAGGTCAGTCATATGGCACCCCAGAAGTGAATGAAACACACAGGAAGAAGGTCAACAATCAACTCTACCTTGGTTTCTGCCAGAGCTTCCAGGTGATTTCTGAACTGGTTCAGCTCCTCCATGCTGGGTACCGAATTGTTGTCAAGGCTGTATGGTAGCATACAAAGAATCTCACACAATTTTTGATCTTGTTCTTGGAGTCGTTTCTGTTCTTGTAGCCTTTCTTCTTTCTGTCTTTTCATCTCTTCTACCTGTGTTCGAAGAGACTTCTCTAGCTTCAAGATAGTAGTGTCCTCTCCTTCCTGTGCCAAATAGCAATGTGTCAGAGCTAAAGCACTAAAAACAACTATGTCAGAGTACATAAAGGAAGGGCAGGTGACAGAAACCCTCAATTCGACTCATTTGTGTCCTCAACAACAGGGACCAGATGTGGGGCGAAAATCCTGTGAGGTTCCTTATTTTAAAAAATAAACAATGTGGATATATCAGAGCATCATAGAATGTTTTTGTAACATCTGTAATTCTACTAGTTTTAAGTGAAACTAGCCAAGGTCAAGAAGCTTGGTTTTGGTTAGTTTCTAGGGTGATTCGTTTAGTTTATAAGTGATCTCCTTTAGGGATGATAGTAATTTAAAACCTCTGGCTTTGGGGGGGGCAGTTAGGTAGCTCAGTGGTTAGAAATGGGAGGTCCTGGGTTCAAATTTGGCTTCAGACACTTCCTAGCTGTGTGACCGTTGGTAAATCACTTAACTTCAATTGCCCAGTCCTTACTGCTCTTCTGCCTTGGAACCAATATTTAGTATTGATACTTAGAAGGTAAGGGTTATTAAAAAAAAAAACACCTTTGTTTTTCTGGCTTAATCTTTATCCAACAAGTTATTTATATCTTTGCCATATCCTTTTATTCTTCCCAGTTATTCCTCATCTTATTTTTTTTTGTTTTTTTAAAAACAGCTCAATCGAACCCCAGTTTTGATCTTTTTTTCCAAGCTAAAAACTTCATGTTTCCCAGCTGATTGGCACACCCCTGACTGACTATACCATAAGAATATGAAGCAATCAGTAATTATTTACTAAGAACTTACTATGTGCCAGACATTATGCTAAGCACTGAGGAAACAAAGAAAAAGCAAAAACAGACTCTACTCTCAAGAATCTTCCATTCTAATAGGGAAGGCAACATATATATAAATAGGTAGATCGAGATAGGTAACAAGGAGATAAAAGGTAATTTTAGAGGGGAAGGGTGGAATAGCTGGTTGGGAGCCAGGAAAAACCTCTTGCAAAAGGTAGCTATGGCTGGATCAATATCTGCTTCCATGTAAGTTGGGCTAATTTTTCTTTTAAAAGTTTTCTCTAAGAAGGTACTCCAGCCATCTGTACCACTTTGTTGGCTCAGGGGACTAATGTGTCATCACTTCCTGGTAATCAGAAATAGCCCCAGAAAGAATCTAAGAAAGTTTCTTGTATAATTGGAATCTGAACCCCAGAACTACAATTCCCAGCACCCCACTTTCCTTCTCACATTACATGCTGCCATTGGGAGAATATAAGTTTTGTGTAGTCCTGCCTCTCACTCTCTCTTCCTGTGATGGGGGGGGCTGGCTGAAGCAGGCTTTTTGGGAGAAGTGAGAGAATTTATTCATGTGGTTTTATTTTGGTTAATTATGTTTTTATACTTCTATTTCCTTTTTATTCCTTTATTTCAAGAGATTATTAATAAACTTAATAAAATATAATACTTGGAGCAGTGGTTCCCAAACTTTACCCCCTTTCCAGAAAAAATATTACTTAGCGCCCCCTGACACATACTATCACTGCCCCCTTACAGTTATTCACCACCCCCAAATGCACCTGTGGCCATCATCACCTCCCTGGATCACTGCAGCACCCACCAGGGGGCGGTGGCGCCCACTTTGGGAATCACTGATTTGAGTATTGAACATTGTTTTAAATCCTACATTCTCTCAGTTGAATCAAACTGGTGATGATCTTAATGCCTATCTCTGCTGGACATCCTTCTGATACGGTTAAGTAAATTTCTCTGGCTAAATTTTGTTCTAATATTGAACCTAAAACTACCAGGGATTCTGACCTTAGGCAGGTAAAGTCAAGAATAATTGGCACAGTCATGCAGGACTCCTAAAAAGCTTTTTGAAACAGGAGAATGGGCAGTGAATGCTCTGAGAGGAAGGTAAACCCAGACTAGCAATATTTCTGCTGATGATTTTGGTGACAATAATAATAGTAATAATAATAATAATAATAATAGCTAATATTTCTATAACATTTTAAGTTAAGTTTGCAGAGCACTTTACAAACATCTCATTTTACCTTCATAACAACATTGGCAGGTAGGTATTATCTCTATTTTATAGTTGAAAAAATATGTAGATAGACATTAAGGCAGTTTTGCCCAGGGTCACACAGCTAGGATTTGAGGCATGATTTTGATTCAGTTCTTTTTTTTTTTTTTTTAAGATATTAAGTGACTCTTTTTTTTAAATTTTATTTAATTGATTAAGAAAATTTTTCCATGGTTACATGATTCATGTTTTTCCCTCCCCTCCTGTAGCCAATGCTCAATTCCACTGGGTTTTACGTGTGTCATTGATCAAAACCTATTTCTATATTATTGATATTTGCATTAGAGTGATCGTTTAGAGATTCAGTTCTTCTTGACTTCAAGTCAAGTCCTCTAACTATTGAATAAATTAGCTGCATCTCTAGATCCTTCTAGAGACCTTATGTGCTTACTGTGAGGTGCCTTCCACTTCTGGGATATTAAAAAAATAACTTTCCATTGGCAAGGAAAGACTAAAGTGAGTATACTCCTAAATTCCTAAAGAACTGTACCTGGAGGTAGTTAGGTAGTTCAGTGGGTTGAGAGGCAGGCCCAGAGATGGGAGGTCCCAAAGATGCAAGCCTATAGTAATACTCTGCCCTAGCATAGGGCAGAAGAGCTCAGGTCCCCATCACAGCACTTGTCCTGTCCCAGCACAGGAATAGAGTAGTTGACGCTGGCTAAGTGGCAGGAGATGTAGGCCCAGTCCCTGGGCAGAAGAGTGGGGAATGACATGTGCAGTAGACACAAGGCCACTGGAGCCAACCACTTACTGCAATATAAAACTGACTACAATACTACCAACACAATACCCAATGATCATTTTAGAACTCTTCACCAGGGAGGGCTTAAAGGACCAAAGAGGGGCATTGTTGGAAGGAGGCTTGCTTTCTAGAAAAATAAGGGAAAGGGAAAGTATCTAACCAGACCTCCAAAAGAAGGGGAACCATTTCTCAGAGGCCTCTCTTGGAATTAAGATTTTGTATCTTCCTCTTACCTCCCCAGTGGTGCTCCCAGGGAAAGAGAAAATGTAGCTGGCAGGCCGGGGAACACCAAGTGAGTGGTGGTACAGGGCAATTGTCCCTTCCCTGTAACGAAGATCAATGGCTGTGTAGAAGTGTCATCCTCTTTGCCATAGCCCTACAGTCCTGGTTTTGCTCCCAGTGGTTATGTCTAGCAAGCAGATGGAAAAGTAGACCTGAATCTCAGAAAATACATCTGACAGGGCTATGACTTTAGATTTTGGGGGCCTGGTCTTGGTCCTCTGCATCAAGTGCTGGTAACTAAATTCCAAGAGGCTGCATTTAGTATAAGATTTACCAGAAATGGTTCCAATTTTAACTCTTTGAATAGAATGTTCAGTTCTTCTCGATATGACTCAATTCTTTTTAGTAGTCTTTCTTTCAGGCTTTCTTCCTCTTCAATCATCATGTCTAAGAGTTTCTAAAGCAAAATAGAATCAGTCCATGGATCACTAAAGTGGGGAGGGGTTTAAAAGAAAAAAGGGAAAAAACCAATTTCATAGTATTTCAAGAACAGATGACCCCTACAACAGACAAAGCACATGACATCTTTTTTTTTTAACCCTCACCTTCCACCTTAGAATCAATACTGTGTTTTGGTTCCAAGGCAGAAGAACAGTAAAGGATGGGCAAGGGGGGTTTAGTAAGTTGCCCAGGGTCACACAGCTAGGAGTGTCTGAGGCCACATTTGAACCTAGGACCTACATCTCTAGGCCTGGCTGAGCCACCTAGCTGCCAATGAGTCACCTCACTGCTCCCCTCCATGATGTCTTAATGTTAACAATTTCACAAAGGCCAAATTGGAGATATGTGCCCATTGTCAGCAGATGTGAATTCAGAGCCTTGAGGCCACAAAGAAGATTGTGGCTCCACTCACTTGGACATGCTGTGTGACATTTTCAAACCTCTGAAGCCTTTGGTTCTCTGGAATCCCAATCAAGTCCCAGATTTCTTGAAGTCGATCCAAAGCTTTGAAGAAACAGCCCACAAAGTCCCGTGCCAAGATTTCACTAAGCAGCAAAAAGAAAAAAAAAATGGACCTGCCAAATCAAGCAACATTGTCTAAACTGGAGACAACATTTATAAGGACTTAAAAAAGCACCACATCAATCAATTCATGGAAATTAAGTCATTCTGATCACAGGGGTAACTCACAATTTAGCCTCCAGAAAGGTCCCACAATAAAAATGAGTTGATAAAGGGAAGAAAAGGAAATTCCCTTATTGTAAACTCCCCTTTATCCAGAATAATAGCCAACGATAAGAGAGGTTCTTAAAGTTTACAAAGCATTTCGCTTAAAGATTATCTCATCTGATTCTAATAATGACCCCTTGAGGTAGAGTATGGCAGGCATTGTTTTCCTTATTTAATAGAAGGGGTAACTGAGGCTTAGAGAGAGTATATGACTTGCCCATGGAAATAATCTGAATATATACAGCCAAGTAATATTCTTAAACAGGTAAGTGGTCAAAGGATGTGAACCAACAGTTCTCAAAAGAAATATAAATACCAACAGCCATTTGAAAGATTGTTCCAAATCACTAATAAGAGAAAGGCACAAGAAGACTCTGAGGTTTCACTTCACACCCAGCAAATGGGCAAACAATGACAAAAGCTAGAAATAACGCTAGAGATGCTATGGAACAACAGGTTCTTTAATACACTGTTGGTGTCTTTGTTGGAATTAGATCTGTGGTTTGGCCCAACAATTCTGGAAAGTAATTTGGAATTGTCCTTTTAAAAAAAAGGCAACTAAAATGTTGAAACTCTTTAACCCAGAGAATCTACTACTATACATATAGCCTAACAGAAGTCAAAGACAGAAACAGTGGTCCCATAAACACCAAAATATTGATAATAGCATTTTCTTTTGTGGCAATGATTGACTTGAAACAAAGTAGATACCCACCAACTGAGAAATGAATACCCAAACAAATGGTGGTATGCCAATATAATAGTGTATTATTATTGTGCTGAAAGAACACGAAACTGAATGTTGTATAATTTTAATGACAAAGTGTGGTCCCAGAGGAGATTTGAAAAAATGCACCTCCCTTTCTTTTTTGCAGAAGTAAGGGATTATCATTGGAGAAAAATGCACCTACTGTCAGATACTATTGATTTATTAGCTGATTTTGTTGAACTGCTTTTCCTTTTTTTTTTCCAACAATATTTTCCTCCAATTCTGTATAGAAGCACTTTTCCTTTTTTTTTTTTAATTCTTTGTCACAAGTCTCTATAGGTATTCTCCCTATGCTATCTCTCTCCCCAACAGTAAATCAGAATGGTTTCTTAAGAAAACTAAGCCCTCTATACATTTTAACATGGCTTCCTATATGTATTATAATCATCTTTTGTATAGCTACCTACCACATGTGGGTAGAGAATTTTAAAAAATGTTTGCAAGGTTAAATAGAATGAAAGAGAAAGAGGTATACTGGGACAAAGAATGGTTATATAGATCTCCCTACAAATGGAAAATAAGGGAGGCACTAGAAGGCAATTTGGATGCACAAGGAAAGATCATAAAACTATCTTATACCCTTTGTCCTAGTGATGGACATCTACCCCAAAGAGATCAAAGACAAGGAACAGTCCTAGCTACCTGTCCATATAGCTACATTGCTGTTATAAATATTTGTGTGTACGTAATGTTTATAACAGTATTTTTATGGTAGGGGGAAAAACTGGAAACAAATCAATTGGTACCATTAATTGGGGAATCACTGAACGAACTCTGGCATATGAATGGAATGGAATATTATCGCGCTGTAAGAAATGTTAGGACAATACAGAGAGACTTAGAAATAAGAAAGGAGACAGCATTCATAGGTATGTCACATATCTTATTTAGCCTGCCACTTAACTCATTCCCATATTAAATCATGTAAAATCCAGAGATATGACTAGATTTTCTTAATAAAATTGCAACCTCTTTCTCATTAATCAGACAGCTCAAATCTCTAGTTCATTAAAGGAGAGAAATTTATTTTCCCAAGAGTAGTCATTCATTCCTCTCTGTATGTTAAATGCTTTGATCTCCCATGACTTTAGTACAGAAAACATTAAAATGACTAAACATACAACTCATTACAAAATTAAATCAATAATAAAACAAAGGTGTAAATATTTCCAACATTTTGGTTTCGCAGCTGGAGTCACCTCAAACCATCATTATTATCGCTGATGATTTTAGTTTTGGAAACACAATTTCACCATTCAGCTCACACTAGATACTGACTAAAGTCTCTCAAGAATCTTCTTCATATTTCTCCTGAAGATTAGAATTAAATTTAGAAATAGGTTATTTTAATCCTTTTTTGTTTTGTTTTCTTTTCACTCTAACAGTAATTATCATTTCTAAGATACTCTCTAAAGTGCTATTTCCTCAGTCTCTTCGAAAAATTCTGCTTATGTTTCTTTATAACATAATGGTTAAGACAATTCCGAAAAACGTTTCTCTTCACCTTCTTTCTCTCTGTCCTCCATTTTTCATTAGAAATCGACAATAAAACTCCCTAACTCAATCTGGAAGCACCTCAGAATGACAATTGCAACTGTAATTTCCCAACTTCCAATACAAACTTTCCTTCTCCTACCCGACACAATCCATCTGACCTATAAATACACAATATCTATCTATAGCCACTGTGGAACAACTTGATGAAACAGGTTTTACACTTGTATAACCTGATGCTGAGCAAAATGAGCAGAACCAAAAGAATAATCAACACCATAACTACAATAGTGAAAAGGGAAAACTCAGAATAATATGGTATTGAGTCTTGATTCCAGAAGAGTAATGGTAAAATTCACCTTCCCATCTCAGCAGAAAAGTGAGAGACTATTAGTACAGAAAGAATATGTGGCCAGACAGCCAATGTGGTGGCTTATTTTGATTAATTATACTTCTCTGCTACAACAAAAGTCTGCTGGGTGAGGGTGGAAAACTTCAAAACACAAAGAAACTAAAAAATGTGACAATTACATTATACTGTGCAATTTGAAAAATATATAAAAGACAGAGCTAGGATTTTGTTCTCTCGCTGCACTTCTGGCTTTGGGAAGGGCAATTTTATCAAAATGTTTCCCCTTTGGCTTAGAAAAGGGCTCAGAAAACACCTGTACTTCTCACTTCCAAATCCCCAGGCTCTCTTACTTTTTCTGAGGCCTAAGAAACCCAGAAATTCTTTTTTTCTCCCTATTCAAGGGCTCTAAGCACTTCAGCAAGAAGAATCCCATCAAACCCCGGGAAAGGTGCCCTATTTTATCTTCCCTGAAGGTACTTTCACTATAGATAGCAACCTCAATTTCTGTCCTACCTAACCATATTTCTTGAATGTTAGACCTATTCATCATATCCCTTCTCTACCTGTGTCTTCTTTGCTTGACTATGGTATATACATGCTTTAGTATTAGGAGTTGTTAAAGCTAAGCTGCTAAAGGAAGGTTGAACTAATTATTTTAATGATCAATGATTGGCATAGTTGTCTGAGAGCTAAAATTTCTTCAATATGATCAACATAGATTTTATTTATGTACGTTTAATATATTTGCACACCTGCTTTCCTAGAAATATTTCTGAGAATAGGAGTCCTGAGGATATGGAAAATCCCAAATTTAAGAGAGTTTTGGACATGTGCATAAAAGAGACATGTAGCTATGAGAAGAGTCTCATTAATGACAATTTATCTGGGCCTCAGTTTCCTCATCCAAAAAAATGAGGTTGCTACAAGGTGGCCTTGAGAGTTCTTTCTAGCTGATACTAGGCAAGCTTGGCACCCCAACTTTGAACCAATAAAAGGCCAAAAACTAGTCTATATAGACCTTTCTGAAGGTCTGAAACTAGTCTATATAGACCTTTCTGAAGATCCATGGAAAGAATGGGGGGAAAGATGATAAAAGGATTGCTATATCAGATTTTACAGTCCTGGTGAAGTGCTATGTTACAATACTCCCTGAAAGTTTACTAGCAAAGCTGCTGAGTTTTAATCTCTTTTTTCATACGTAGTCAGCTAAGTATATATGAATTTTTATTCCTATATACCCAAGTAGATGATCTCTACTTGAGATCAAGATCATTCAACCCCAACAATTATTCTTCTCAGTACTCAGCGCCTTCATATCTTTTCTTTCTTTCCCTCCTATCTTAGAGGAGATGGCTTCTTTCCTTTTGCCAAAAGTATTCCTTCCACTTCCCCTAATGCTCTGTTCAATTTATTGCTTTTCTTGCATCTTCAATCCTTACTACTTACAAACATCCTCAGATATCCCTGGTCTTAAAAAAAAACAACGAGCAAACAAACAAACAAAAAAACCTTTTTTCGAACAATTATTTAAAATCCAATGATCTTTGGAGAAGGGTTGAGAAAATGTACCTCCTTCCTTTGGAAACTAAGGATCTGGAATATTCTATACATCCCTATGAGACTTGGTTGATTTTGCAAAACTGCTTTTTCTCTCTTATTTTTTGTTATAGGGCCATGTTGGTGAACCTATGGCATGCATGCTGGAGAGGACTGCTCCCTTCTCATGCTCTCCACCATGCCTGAGGATATTTTTTACATCACCTGCCCCTCTGCCCAGCAGTCCTCCCTCCCCTGTCTGGGGCAAGGGGGCAGCTCACATGCAGTGTGAGAGTTATAGTTTGGGCACTGGTCTCTAAAAGGTTTGCCATCACTGGCATAGGGTATGGCTTGGCTGGCTGAGGTGAGATGAGAAGAGGACATTTAGGAAACATTAAGTGATATAAACAAAAATTATCACTTTAAAAAATCTCATATATTCAATTCTTCAACTTCATCTCCATTTGCTATATTTATCCAAGATCTATAAGTCAATGAATGGTTCTACAGTTTCTCTGGGCAATAAGCATTCTGCATTCACTTGATTTTTCCTGTGTTTGTGATTAAGCAAATTTTTTTTGAGACATGATGGAGGCTTTGTAACATTCAGGGGCTTAATGCAACCAGCACAATGTCATCAGAACAACAGAAGCATCTGGATCTCATCATCTATAAGAAATCCTCTTTTGAAGTGAAATATACAACTGGATCAATGCTGAACACTCATGATAAGCACGCATTTTCCTGACATTAATGACAGAGAGGGTCATTGCACCTAGTATGCAATCTGTAGGATTTGGGTTACCAAACTTAATGTTTGTTGAACTGAACATCTGAAATTCTTGATTTGCATTGAGAATTTCATCTTTCTGAAGGAAGAAAAGGCAATAAAGAGAAGCACCCAAGTTTCAACATTTTGTGGTAAACCTGTATCAGAAGGAGACAAGGCTAAACCTGATAATCTGAGAATATTCATATATCAGAGCAAGTCAAAGTCTTCACTACCAAAGGCAGAAGTTCTGGGGAAACACTTTTTCAGAAAAATATTCATTTAATTTAAGCACTTAGCCCAGTGCCTAGCCTACAGTCAATACTTAATAAATGCTTGTTGACTTAATTCCTGATGATATGAAGGGAAAAAACCTGGAGTTTAGGGAAGGGTTTATTAGGTAGCAGAACAGGGACATCAACAGACCCACTATGGTAAATCAACAAGGATTTATAAGTTAACTGCTATGAGCTATAAACCCTGATTGATCATGTTAGACCACAGTACTGGCTGCTGTGTCTTAAGAAGGCCATTGCCTTTCTGGTTATATATATATTAACTTATCAATCATGAAAGTGTAGAGAATTGGTAAAGGAACTGGACCTATTTGCCTAGAACAGATTCATGGAAACTATGACCATTGTATTTAAGTATCTCAAGGGCTGTCATATAGCAGAGATGAATTTTGGTTTGCTTGGCCATATAAGTCAAAACTAAGGCAAATAGGTAGAAGCTACAGAAAATCAGAGTTCAGCTCAAAGACTTATTGAAAACAGCTGAGAGTTCTCTGCCAGTAGAGATCTTCAAAGAGATCTTTTCAGGAATATGTCAAAGGAGATTCTTGCTTTAGTGAGGAGTTTCTACCGTCCCTTCCAAACATAGGCCCAATCTCTTTATTCCTCTTCTCCAAAGCCATTCCTGGTGCTCCATACCTAAGTACTGACAGCCCATTCCCATTTGGGTGTAACTTCTATAGCCTTACTACAAATTTCCCTTCATAAACTAAATTCCTTCAATAAACACTTATAAGGGCCCATCTTTGTGCCAGGCACTGTGCTAAGCTCTGGGATTCAAAGGAAAATACAAGAAAATCCATATTCTTAGAGGTCAGTCTAGTCCAACTGGCCTCCTCACACCCTGCAATAAATTCTCTTACTCTTTCTTCTCTTTAAAGTTCCCCATGACTGGAAAATCCTCTTTATTCATGCCAAATTAAATTCTGCCCATTCTTCAAAACCCAAAGGACACCCTCTTCCATGAAGCCTTCATGGCATACTCATGCACACAGTGTCCACCACTCCCACTTTCAATCTCCATTTTCACACACATAACCCAAAAAATTAGCTCTCCTTTTAATTCTCTGATATTTATTTGCAAACACTAAGGGGAGAGCAGATGGAACTAAGCAAGCCCCTTCATTCAACCTTTTAAGCTTTTATTAAACGCGTACTAGAAGCCAGGCATTAGGAACTAGGGCTTAATTGGGGATTCTCTCAAACCCCAGCGCATCCGGAGCAAAGTCCGAGCTTTCCTCTCCCTTTCCTGGCTATAGACCTTAGGTTGCCACATTCCGCGACCCTGTCGGGAAGACTCCACTAGAAACATCACCTTCTCCTCATGGCGGCTGTGTAGAGCCAGGTCCTTTCCCAGCTTAAGTAAGCACGTGTGCCAGCCGGTTCCGACCCAATCTTGCCCAGTCCTAGTTCTTCAGGTTTACGCCCGTCCCGTCCGTGGAGTCCCTGCGCTAGCTCTAACGTCCCGCAAAGTTTCCTAAAGCCCCATCGGTCTAGTCCCTAAAGTAGTCCCAGCTCCCAGCAAAGATTCCAAAAGGTCCATCCAGTCCGTGAAGGAGCTCCAACTCCCGACAAAACTTTCTAAAAGTTCGCCCAGCCCTCACGGTCGCTCTAACTACTGACAGCTTCCAGAAAGCCCACGGTCAAAGCAGAAGTGTCCAAACCTCCAAGTCACGCTCCGCTACGACATTCAATCCTCGCGGCGGGGTGGGGCTTCCCTGAAATAGAGAAGCTCCTCCTCTAATCCGGAGGGAGTGCCGAGCCGCCTCAAGCAATTTGGGGTGGATCCTGCGCGGAAAGAGTAAGGCGAGAAAAGCGCAGGTATTAAGATCGAGCAGCATCCAAAAATGACCAAGAATCTCTGAGAAATGAACGATAAATGATGCACTCCAAGAAACGATCTGTGAATTGGCTGTTAATAAGATTAGGTCTGGGAAGCCCCCTAACAGAAGCAGAGCCACGGAGGAAGTATTCTCACCGGGTTCTGATTGGATTCTCCTGGTCCCTTCCGTGGAGACAAAGATCCAAACTTTGGATTCCCAAAGTGGGCGCCCTGGTGGGTGCTGCAGCGATCCAAGAGAGTCGTGATGGCCACAGGTGCATTTGGGGGCGGTGAATCACTGTAAGGGGGGCGGTGATAGTATGTGACATGGGGCGCTGACTAATATTTTTTTCTGGAAAGGGGGCGGTAGGCCAAAAAAGTTTGGGAACCACTGATTAATTTCCAAAGAGTAGTTTATCCTTTAGAAAGATGGGGGAAGCAATGGGTATGGAATGGTCCATGAATGAATGAATACAAGTTTATTAAGCCTTACTGTGTTCAAAGCACTGTGCTTACACTGGGGATGAAAATAGATCTACTCAAGGTCATATAGGGAGAAAGCAGCATAGTTAGGTGACTGGGCAGGGGGTCACTTACTAGGAAGTATATTGATAACCTAAATAACATCCTGAGTTCAGAATTTTCTGTGCCTCGCATTGAGGTCTCTCTCTACTATGTCCCTACATTACTGATGGAATGATGAATGGGTCCCACCATTTTGGAAAGTAATGTACAGCAACAAATCTATAACTATAGACATAAAAAAGGTTTAAAAAGTTGAAGAAAATAACAAAATGAGCATTATGCAACTTTGGGGATCAGTTAACCATCAATAAATAAGGAAAATTTACCAAAAAAAGTATAATCATTTAAAATCAACATGTATGCTTATTTTTTTTGTTGTTTTCTCATGCTCTTAGACACATATTTGAACATGTTCATGTTCAGTCAAGTCCAACTCTTTGTGATTCCATTTGGGTTTTTTTTTTTTTTGGCAAAGATGTTGGAATAGTTTACCATTTCTTTCACTAGGTTATTTGACAGATGAGGAAACTGAGGCAAATAGACTTAAGTAACTTGCCTAGGGTCCTACAGCTAGTAAGTGTCTGAAACTAAATTTGAACTCATGAAGATGCTTTTCTCCTCCCAAGGCCAGGGATCTATTTACCATGCCACTAGGCTTCCCCTCTGTTTTGTTGCCTTGCAGAACTGTCAGGTTTTGCCAAGTGATACTGCCCTTTCCTAGTGTGTTGACTTCTAAAGAACTTTTTATTATAGGCCTTTATTTTATTCAGATTCTGGTTGTTAACTCTTCTGACATAGAAATAATAACAAGGGCATTTGCTTTCAAATTACAAAAGCATTTATTAAGCACTATTTATTTATTTATTTGTGTGTATACACACACACACACATATATATATTCCTCTATAACATGCATGTATAAGTGAAAATAGGCATCCTTATTTTTCAGATGTGGAAACTAAGTTTCCAGAGGAGTTAAGCAATATGTAATATCAATGAGTGAAAAATATTCAGCACATGAGTTACATGTTTAATTCATAGATCCTTATAAAATCAGTTTCTTGATCTGAAAATAAGGGATCTGTGGGGGGCAGCTGGGTGGCTCAGTGGATTGAAAGCCAGGCCTACAGACGGGAGGTCCTGGGTTCAAATTTGGCCTCAGGCATTTCCTTGCTGTTTGACCCTGGGCAAGTCACTTAACCCCCATTGCTTAGCCCTTATCACTTTTCTGAAAGAAAGAAAGAAAGAAAGAAAGAAAGAAAGAAAGAAAGAAAGAAAGAAAGAAAGAAAGAAAGAAAGAAAGAAAGAAAGAAAGAAAGAAAGAAAGAAAGAAAGAAAGAAAGAAAGAAAGAAAGAAAGAAAGAAAGAGAGAGAGAGAGAAAGAGAGAAGAAAAGAAAAGAAAGAAGAAAAAAGAAAAGAAAAGAAAAGAAAAGAAAAGAAAAGAAGGGGTCTGTTCTATATTTTTAGGGCAGCTAGGGGGTGCAGTGGACAGAGTACTGGACTTGGAGTCAGAAAGGCATCTTCCTGAGTTCAAATTTAGCCTTGGATATTTACTAGCTGTGTGACCCTCGGCAAGTCACCTAACCCTGTTTGCCTCAGTTTCCTCATCTGTTAAATGAGCTAGAAAAGGAAATGGTCAACCACTCAGTATTTTTGCCAAGAAAATATCAGCTGGAGTCACAAAGAATTGGACACAACCGAACAGCAACAAATTCCATATTTCTAAGCTTCTTTCAGATTTAAATTCTGTTTGGATAATATCCTATAATATTAAGACTAAAGTTCTTCTCCATTTTAAGCCCTGATGCATTGTGGTTCATTCCAATCCTTGTGTTAAGAAAAAGTGTTCTTCATACCTGTTCCATCCCCAGAAGGGAGGTACCAGTGGACTGGCAACAAATGCCAGTCAAGGAATCTTTGTGATTATTATCTCTGCATCCTTCTACTTCTCACATTATAGGGAAACAAACCGGAGTCATTTATGGTAAAATATGTACATTTAATTTAAATTATTACAGTAAAATACTTATTATCATTTATAATAATAGCATCCATCTTCCAGAATTGTGAAGATTAAATGAGATATTTTTAAGCACTTTACAAACCTTTCAATGCTATGTTAGCTATTATTATTATTATTATTATTTATACCTAATTGTCACACTGCACATTGATCGTTATTTATGTTATTAAGGATGTCAGATTAAGGAGTCATAAATCTTGGACCTTAACAGGCCCTCAGGAAATCGTCTACTCCAATTGGCAAGAAAGATAATAGTATTTCCATTTTATAGTTGAGGAAAATTAGGAGGTTCCTAAGTGGTAAAGTCATTTGCTGAAAGACACGGGGCTAGTAACTGGAAGAAGTTAAAAGCAAAAAATTTACACATGTAATTCAATTTTGACTTTCTTTTTTTAATTTTGCATATATTCCGGCCACTTCCACGCAAAACACTCCAGGGACTATACTATGGCGAGTGGGGCTGAATGATGCTCAGGCTGCGCGCGTGGTCTTAGCCCCGCCCCCAGGCGCCCAGACCCAGGGAGGGCCGTGCGTGCTGCCTCAGGACAGCAGAGGGCGCTGTCCGCAAAGAGGCCGCCCCGGCCGCTCCACTACACGCCCGGGCATGGGGAGCCCGCCGCGGCCAGGTTGGTTCGGGTTTGGGTTTCGCGGTTTCGGGCAGGCTCTGGGCTCGGAGCTGGGGCCGCGGAGCAGTTTATACGGGCCCGAGCCGCTGGTGCTGGAGGGCAGCGGAGAGAGAGACCCGGAAAAGGCCCAGGCTGCGGTCATCGAAGTCCTCCAAGTGCGGCCGAGCTGGAGCTTCAGCGGCTTCTTGACACGTGAGCGCGGAAGGAGGGGGGCGGGGCGCCTGCTCTCCTCCTCCCTTCCCCCACCTTCTTCTCTTCCTCCTCCTCCCCCTCCTCTTTCTCCTGGCCTCCTCCTTCTTCCCCTTCTTCCTCCTTTCCTCCCCACCATCCTCCTCCCTCCCCTCTTCCT
>NC_058131.1:601478867-601512072 GCF_016433145.1 Gracilinanus agilis | reverse complement strand
TCCCCTGCCCCTCCTCTTTCCCTTCCTTTTCTTTTCCTTCAACCCCTTCCCCGGTTCCTCTATGCCTTCTCCTCCTCCTCCTCTCCTTTATCCTTCTCCCCACTTCTTTCTTCCTCTCCTGCCCCTCCCCCTTACCTTCCTTTTCTCCTTTTCTTCCTCCTCCCTCCTCTTCTCCCCTTTCTTTCTTCCTCCTTTTCCTCTTCTCCTCCCCCTTATCTTTCTCCTTTTTTCCTGCTTCTCCTTCCCCTCCTCTTCCTTTTATTTTATTTATTTAAAACTCTTATCTTCTGTCTCAGAATCAATACCATGTATTGGTTCTAAGGCAGAAGAGCAGTAAGAGCTAGACAATGGGGTTAAATGACTTGCCCAGGGTCACACAACTTAGGGGTCCCAGGCCAAATGTGAACCCTGGACCTGGCTTTCCATCCACTAAGCGCCCCAGATCTCCTCGTCCTTCTCTTTCCACAGCCCCCCCAACTTCCCAAGGCCTGTAGCCCCAGCGTTCTCTGGCTGATCTTCATGCACAGACTCCCACCCACCAATCCTGCGCAGCTTGTCCTTGACTCCATCCCGGTGAAGCTCAGGAACAGCCTCCCTCCCCCATCCCACTGCTCACCCTATCCTGGTACTTGCCTCTGTCCCTGCTGGGCCCCATCCCAGGGGACAGCTCATTCCCCTGACCTTTGAGTCCATCTTGCTCGGTGGAACCTAGCCTGAGTCACAGGATTTCCCATGAACTTTCACACAGAGATCTGGCAGGAAATTCTTGTGAGTTTTGATAAGCAAAACCTTAGCTGAATCTATAGTGTGAAGCTGTATTTAGTCCCAGAAATATCCATGTAATGTCCCATTGGTTGCTGTTCTTGAGGAGACAATGGGAATGCATAACAGGTTTCTGGATTGCTGCTAGGTATCACTGTGGACCGAGAGACAGGCCTGGAGGCAGAAAGTCCTGGGTTCAAATGTGGCCTCAGATACTTCCTGGTTGGGTAATCCTAGACAAGTCACTTAACCCCCATTGCCTAGCCCTTACTGCTCTTCTGCCTTGGAACCAATACTTAATATAGATTCCAAGAAAGAAGATGAGGGTTTAAAAAAAAAAAAACACAACAGGTTCCCCAAAAGGCTGCTTGTCGCCGGATTGGTGAGTTTTACCTGTTCATTTAGCAAATCATAAGAAGGTTATTTCTGAGATTGGGGCAGGATAAAGTGCTGACGTAAGGCCAGTATCTCCAGTTCATGTTTAGGTCCTAGCAGAGAAAGGAAGAGATGGGGACCCTCCGTCCTAAGGAAGTTGGGGAGCCGTAAACAACCCAAGGGCTGGCCCAGGACTTGCGTGCTTGTCTTCAGGCATATGATTTTCTGGGGAACTCTCTGCCCCTGGTGTTCTTTAACTTTCATTAGCACGGCATATGCTCACACCCCCTCTCTGTGCGCACAGCTCCTTGCCCGTGTGTCCTCCCCAGAAGACCCAGTGCCGGTCACCCCAGTGTCTGCCCCCAGTGACCAGCCCCAGGCACAGATGCTTCTTCCTTTCCAGGGGATGGTGGCCTGCTGCTGTCGGGCTCTGTGAGTGGCCAGCTCCCAGGATGCAGGGACATGCTGGCCTCAGAGCAGCATCTGCTTGTGCTGCGTATGGAGGCTGAGGGGACCCCAGCAGAGGTGCAGGCCTGGGCTGCAGCCCCTGAACTTGGAGGGGAGCCCCTGTGGACCCAGCAGCTCCTGCAGCAGGGAAGCCGGGAGTCGGAGCCTGGGTCTGGGCCCCAGACCGGAGGCCCCCTGGCCCCTGCTTTGCTCCCCCTAGTTCCAGAGCCCGGCTGGTACGTGAGCCCTCGGCAGCCTTTCTCTCGGCCCCTGGCTCCAGAGCTGAAGGCCCGGCAGCTGGTGCTGGGGGCAGAGCATGCCCTGCTGTTGGCTGGAATGGGGCAGGTGTACACGTGGGGCACAGGCAGGTAAGCCCAGGAAATCTGGCTGGAGTGGGAGTCCTGGGCTTGCAGGGGGGAGCTCAAAGCAGAGAGCTCTGAAACTCCCCCGGCTTGTCTCTCTTTGCTCAGACACGGGCAGCTGGGCCACGGCGCCCTGGAAGCTGAGCTGGAGCCCCGGCAGGTGGAGGCACTTCAGGGCCTGCCCATGGCCCGGGTAGCGGCCGGCGGGTGGCATTCTCTCTGCGTGAGCGGTGAGCCTCCTCCTCCTCCTGGTTCCTTTGGCCCTTCTCTTACCCCAGGTGTAACTCTCCCGTGACCCACTGTGGGGACACAGACGTTCCATTATGGTCTGCTCCATTCAAGGATCTTCTTATACCTCAGTACTTGTGGATGGATTTATGGTGGCCTCAAAGGGAAGGAGGCCATTCCTTCCGAGCCACAGACTGCGAGTCTTCCCAGCCTTCCCCATCTCATGGATTCTGTCTCATCCTTATCCATAGCCTTGTTTCCTCTTTGGCAACTCAAAGAGAGACAAAACCAACTCTCCCATGCGACAGTCATGAGCACTGAGCACCATGCTCTGCACAGACTGACTGCCAGTAAATGTTTGTGGAATCAAGTTATGAATGACTAGAATAAATTAAATTCTGTGTTGTATAGAATCATTTCCTTGTCAGCCTTAGGCAATGAGGGGCTGAAGCAGGTAAAGCATGACCCTGAGAAAGTGACTTGACCTCTGTGTGCCCCAATTTCTCCAGTAGTAAAATGGGGTTAATAATAGCACCTATCTTCCCAATATTTTACTGTCGAAAATATTTTAAAGCACTTAGCACAGTGTCTTCTGGGAGGTACATAGAAAGTATTTAATAAATGCTTGTTTCCTTCTTTCTTTCCTGCCTGTCCTTGACCCAGTAAGCCTACCACAAACTTGTGTTAATCTTAACTGGGGGCCTCATGGCATCAAGGCAAACCTTCAATACCTCCCTTATAGATTTACAATTCCTCTTTCCCCAATGACTATTCCAAACTTCTTATCTTTCCTCCAGCTTCCCAAAGCTCCAACACTCTCTTAGCAGAGGACCTGGATCCAGTTTGAGACCATTCAGTGAGATGCTGCTCTTCTCTTCTCAGCTCACATCACTTAGACATCTTCCCCCATCTTTTTTTTTTCTTTCTGTCTCTTGTGAAGAGGTGACCTTTCTTCTTGCAAAGGCACACTATGTGCATCCTTGATCTCTTTCCTCCAGTCTTCCTCTGGAGAGTGCTCCCTCCATCATCCCCATTCTCTCTAATCTTGTCTCTTCCTAACAACTAGATCCGTCCCTGCTGCCTACAAAGTGACTCCTCTCTTTCTCTCATCCTTTAAAAACAAACAATCCAAAAAACACCCTCCCTCCTGATCCATCCAGCTTGTCTTAGGTAGCATCCCATCCTCCTCTTTTCACTCTTCTAAATTCTCTAGAGTCTGGCTTCTTATTTATCTGAAATTTTCTTCTCCAAAGTTATCATTGATCTCTTTTAATTGTCAAATTGAATGGCCTTTTTTCAAGTCTTCATCCTTATGGACCTCTCTGCAGCCATTGATCCTGTCCTCCATCAACTTCCCTTGGATTTTCTTTCCTCTGTAGGCTTTCCCAACACTGCTCTCTCCTGCTTAATTTCATTTGCTGAGTCTTTATGCAGGTAATGTCCACCTGTCATGGATGCTCCGTAAGACTCTTTTTGGGTCCTCTTATCTTCTCATCAGCTCCCATAGATTCCATTATCTCCATGCAAATAATTCTCACATCTGTATAGCTAGCCTTAGCCTCTCTGTTGGGCTATGGTCTTACATTACTAAAGCCACAACCGTCTTTTGGAATTCTCAAATTGGATGTCCTGTAAATATCTCAAAACTCAATATGTCCAAAATACAACTCATTTTTTCCCCAAAACTCCCCACTCTTCCCAACTTTCCTATTACTGTTGAGGGTACCACTATCCTTCTTCTAATCATGACTTGCAACCTTAGTGTCACCCTCAGCTCCTCACGCTCAACCCATCCATTTTAGAGTCATCTTGTTTCTCCCTTTGCAACATCCTATGTGCATCCTCTTCACCCACACAGTGCCTCGGTGGTATGGGCCCCTGTCATTTCACACCCACACTATTGCAATAGCTTTCTGGATTGTCTCCTTGCCCTGGTTTAGCCCCTACTCAGCAACCAAAGTGATTTAGCCTAAAGCGCTGATCTGGCCATGTCACCCCTAAACTCCATCAGCTCCCCATTACCTTCCAAAACCAAGTATAAAGTACTGTTTGGCATTTAAAGTCCTTCCTGCTTTTCAGTCATCTCCTAGTGTGCTTCCCTCTGTGTACTTAAGACCTAGCTACAGTGGCTGCCCAGGTGTACCTTAAACAGGATGCTCCGTCTCTCGAGGCTGGGCTTTGTCACTGGCTGTCCCCTTAGCCTAGCATGCTCTCCCTTCTCACCTCCATCTCCTGACTTCTCTGGAGAATTACTCACAAATCCCACCTTCTTTAGGGGATCTTCCTGGTCCACTGACTGCTGATTCCTCCCCTCTGATACTGCTTGTCATTTATGCTACTTATATGTCTTGAATGTACAAGGTTCTTTGCATTATTGTCTCCTCCATTAGAATTTTGAGTTCCTCAAAGGCAAGGGTCAGTTGTATTTTTGCTTTTTCTTTGTGTCCTTAGCACTTGGCACTTGGCACAGTGTCTGGCACATAGTAAAGGCTTGTTGACTATTGACCAACTGATTGCAGCTAGAACCCACCAGCACCCTGCTGAGAAGGGACAGAGTTCAGTTTACTTTTTCTAAAGTGCTAGCTGGAAAGAGACTTCTTTTTTTGGCAGAGGCTGGTGATCTCTATGTGTGGGGCTGGAATGAGTCCGGGCAACTTGCACTGCCTTCCAGAGCCATTGCAGAGAAAGAGAAGACAGTGGCAGGTGGTAAGAAGTTCCATTTTATCATCCGGCCCCACTCCCTTGTTTCTTTCATTCTGGTCCCCCAAGAAGCCCGTCACCCTTCGTAGCGTCCATCCCTAGCCATCGTCTCCCAGTGAAACTCAGAGAGCCCCTTGCGAGTCCCCGGCAGAAACCTTGGCTGCCTTTGCCGTGGATGTGCTCAGTAAACGGAGGCCTGCTTCTTTGTCCCCCAGCTTCTGGGCCGTCCTCGTGCAGTCCTGAGGCAGAGGGACCGATCGTGGATGGGGATGGAGACCCGGCTCAGTTCATATCCATCCAGCCGTTTCCAGCGTTACTGGATCTTCCCGGGGGCTCAGAGGTCAGCAAGGCCAGCTGTGGATCCCGACACACGGCTGTGGTGACCCGTAAGTAAAGCTAGGCCTGGGCCGGTTGGTTATGGAGGATTCAGGGACTCCCAGTAGGCAGCTTCGTGAGCTCAGGCAGGAAGTGGAGGGAGCTCCTAAGCAGTGCCGGGTAGGTTAGGTTGGGTTCAGGCCAAGCCGGCCACGCCGTTCCCACCAGAGCAAACAAATCACCAACCCAGCTCTTGGTCTGTTCACCGCTGGACAGTGAGAAGTCACCCATCGCATAGCCGGTCTGCGCCTTGTTCTCGGCTTCTCCAGAGGTTCACGGTTAAATTCATTCTGGCTGATTGTGACACGCACTGGCCAGGGAGGGCGTAGTGACCGCCTCACTTCTGTTGTTTCAATTGTAGGAGATGGGGAACTCTACACTTGGGGCTGGGGTAAGTAACCCTCCAGCTGGAAAGCCAGGGGGAGAAGCGTGGGAGGAATTCATGGCCACAGTAACAAAGGTGGAAGGCTGAAGCAGCATTTGTTATTGGGCAGAGGACCGAGGGGGTCCCTAGCGAAGCTCTCTAGCCCTGAAGACTGCATAGTCCCAAGAGCACCTCAGTGCTGGGAAGGGGCATCCGAGGGAGAGTGGAGAGGCCGTCCTTAGAGGACGGGCCTGGGACTTTCCAAGGTGTTTCCAGACACTTCTAACCGCCCTTAGTGCTGGGGTTTGGGGATGTTCTAAACTCCCTGTCCTGTTCAGAGATGGGAGCAGGTGAGGGGAGAAGAGGCTGTGAGGTTGGTGAGAGTGGCGGAAGGCATTTGTTTTTATATTTATTCCAGGCAAATATGGACAACTTGGTCACAAGAATACAGCTAGTTTGGATTGTCCCCAACGGGTGGACTATTTCACAGATAATCTGCTCCGTGTGGAAGCTGTGATCTGTGGCCCATGGAACACTTATGTGTATGCGGTGGAAGAAAAGACCAGACTTTCTAGCCAACTGGACAGAGCCCCGCTGTAGCTGACGATTCTGAATCGGCCGTCGTTTTAGAGCTGTAGGAAACATTGGGGAGGGTTTATATCTGTATTGGTAATACCTAACCCTAAAATTTGCTTTGCTAAAAATCAAAAACAAACTTTCAAGCCAAATAAAATGTCTTCTAGTACCTCCTATATTTGGCAGTTTTGAAATCAAATGGCAGGTACATATTTTTAACTTTAGGGTCAAAGCTGTTACAGTTCTGTACAACCCTCCCCATATCTTGGTTTAAGGGGTTTTGCTGAAGACAAAAAATATTCATAATCTACACCTAAGGTGATGCACCTCTCTTCAGTTAGAGGCCAGCTTTTAAAACCTTTACATTGTTGTAAAGTGGGGCTGGCACTGCCTACCTGTCCCCCAAGGGCATTTCCCAGCAGAGTAAAGCCTGAGACAAGACTCAGTGCAGGAAGAATCCAAGATGTTTGGGAAGAAATCCCAAACATTTGGCCATTTTGAAATGGAAAAAGGTTGTAGGAAGTGTTCGTGGGAAAAGAAAGTCAACTCCGGGGATTCTTGCAAATCTTCCATCACATTCCTATTTGTGGTCAGATAAGTTTATTATGCATCAACACAAGGTCAGTTTTCAGTCTAACTGTCAAGACTACCAAATTCATGCTAAAGACTTTTTGGCTCCTAGATTAGGAACAGAATGCTAACATTTACTTAGGCTTGGGAAGTATAGCTATATTTAGGGGTTGGGAGAAGAGTACTTTTCAGAAGGAAAACCTTGATACTGACTTCAGAAATGTTTCAAATCTTTTGTTGAACTGATTTGCTTTCCTATAATCCTCCCAACTTAATGGATCATTTTTTACTGCATAATGTGCTACATTTTTGGCACTACTAGAAAAAAATGTCAAGCCAGAAAGCCTTCAACTTGTGAACCTCCTTTAGATAGTAAGTAGGCTACGAGTCCCCAAAGTGTGTAACTAGAATTAGCTCTAGCCCATTTATAGTCAAACTCTACTTACCCTAGGCAGAGAGATGAGGTCATCCCCACCTCCCTTAGTGGGGAGGGGAAATGAGTTACCCACACATGACAGTAACAAATCAAGAACAAGAGACTGCCCTTTGGGCAGTCCAAATCAGTGTAGAGGCTGCCATTTGTCCACTTGAATTAGAGGTGGACCCACAGGAAGTGACAAGAGACACCAAGTATGTTGGTTACTTCCTGCAAGGGGAGTTCCAGCTTTGAACTTGGCACTGAAGGATCTCAGCTGACACCTCAGGCAGCTTCTACTCTGAATGGTCACGTGGGTAAGTTAGGCTGACTTCCTTGGCCTACCTTGGCATTTCCAAACTCTACCTTTGAGTAGGCTCTTGCCTATCTGGTTGCTAGGCCTTGTGACTATGTAGCCTCATTTAGCCTTCTAACCTTCTCTCTCCGTCCAGGCCTCTGCAGGCCTGGACTAGCCTCTCCCTCACTCTATTTCCCTACCCTTTACTTTCCTAATTGTAAACTACCTTAAACCCAGTCCTGACTTGGGTCTAATTTAATTACGGAATCAATCTGAAATGTTGATTCCTGGCAGCCACACTTTAAGTATATATTTATAATATCTAAAATCTCCCTCTTACAAAAGACAGCAAATTATTTGCTCAGAGAACGAGTAGAAGATGTGTGACAACCCTTTATCCTCTGTTCAGTTCAGGGCTCTTTCCATTCTACTTCGGGATTCTTGATCTTTAAAATAAGTTCTTGGGCCTCAGGTGAAAGAGGAAACAACTGTTTTGGTTCCTGTGTAGAGACATTCTCACTTTCCAAAGCCCAACTATTACTATCATTGATGGTTTGTTATACTATGAAATAAAGCTCTACTTTTTTTCTAATTCTGATTGATTTGTAAAATAGAGAGGTGTCCCAGTTTATATGTTGAATTCCCCCCAAAAACCCCTTATTTTTATATAGTATCAACTTTTGTCATGTAAATAAAGTATATTCATTTGTTTTACATGGTTATTTTTCTTTTATCAGGAAGCAATATGGTACACTGGAGAGGAATTGGGTGCAGATCCCAGCTTTGCCTCCCTGCAAGTAGTAGTCATTGTGAGTGGCAGACAAATTGCCTTGAACTGGATTCTCCAAGCCTTTTATTCTTATCTGCAGATGGAGGGAAATTGGACTAAGGTTTTGAAGGTTCCTTCTAGGCTCTTTACCCAGAATCCTATGCACAAGTTACACATTTATATGCACAGAGTTCTAGAAGGCCTGGACAGTAGTTGGAGAGTCCTTTGTAAAGAGGCCTCCTGTGGGAAAGAGCTGCTGCCTTAGATGGCTGCTGTGAAGTGACTAGCAACTATACAAAACAAATCCACACACAAACTTTTGAGAACCATTTAATGTGATAAACATAGCAGCATGTGCTCAGGCATACAAACTGAAGAAAGACCCAGGCAAAGAATAAGATAGTGCTTTGGGGAGAGCCAGGGTGATCAAGTACATCAGCATGATTCTTCAGCATTGTGAACAGTACAAAGCAGCTCCCTAGCATTAGAAAGAGAATTCCAGATGTTTACTCGTAAAATCAAGAACCAATTTTGTAACTTCCCCCCTTAACGCACGAGAGGAAGACGGACATTCAGACAGAAGGAGAGCCGAGTAGAAGGAACATGACCATAGACACACACACAAGGCTCATGGGCTTAACTTTTTTGGAGAGGAAAGAGGCGTAACAACCGACATAACTAAAGACAACATAAATAGAGAAGGTGGGAAGAAGGGACAGGGCAAGTTCTCTTCCGTCCAGGGATTTCCCCTAATCTTCCACAGTCAGTTCTTTGGCAGTAATTTGTGTTTTCCTTATACACTATCTATTTCAAATAAAGAAGCAGATTATATGGACTGTACTTATAGTCAGTAGGCTTTCCTAAGTGATGAAAGTGAAGGAGATATCCCTTTGAGAGAAGAGAACAAAACTAAAGGGGTTAATTCATTAAAAATCCACAAAATGAAAACATTTTAATTATTAGTTCATGAGCCAAAATTACATAGTGAAAATGTATAACCTATACAAAGGAGAGATTCCATCAGTCATCTTCTATTCCACTAAAGGAACAAAAATGACATTCTTAAACTCACTTCAGTAAGTCGAGGAACAGAGTAAAAACTCTAGGACTTTTAGAATATTCAAATTTACACTTTGAGCTATTTACACCATACTAGTTTTACTTTAAGAGTCAATGAGGAAGAATTTCTGATTATGTCTCTAGGACCAACTGGGCCTATAAAAGGCTTGTCCACAATGGTTGTAATCTTTTATCAGACCCTGAGCTTTGGATCCAGTCATTGGTTTAAACATCTCCTTAATTGAAAATAAGCCTGAAATAAAAGAGAGATTTGTATATATATATATATAAAATATGTACACAAGCCATCCCAGTGTCTTTAGGTCTTTAGGTCCAGTGTTGGCACAGGGAAGCCACAATGGGGAGGATGCTGAGGGCCATCTCAGGACTGGATATTGGTAGAATTGAGGATTCGAGAAGGGACGTCAGATCTGGAAGCCTTTGAAAGTTCTCGCTGTTGGAAGAGAAAAGGAGTCAGGAAAGCTAGGCGAGGACTGGGGGTGAGAAGCCCAGGAAGCTGCCCGATGAGTGAGGGACTCTTCTTTCCCCCTCCCTGTCAGCACAGCAGCTCTGGGGAGTCCCAATGGCAAGAGACAGCCAGGCTTCTCAGAATGGCAAGCAGGGGAGAGGATGTCACCGTGATGTGGACACGGGTCAGATCATAGTCATCAGTCCCAGCCAAAGCTGTGTTAAGGACACGAGTCAGGCTTTGTGCATTCAGTTAGTCACAGAAAATGCTCAGATGCACATGCATACCCCCCAAGTCACACTGGGTTGGGAAAGAGCCTCTTCTGTAAAACAGAAAGGCCCAAATGGAGCCCCAAAAAGCTCTGTGGACAAGGCGAAGAGCTGGAGCCCAGGGCAGCAAAGGGGACGAAGCAGCGGCCCGTGATCCCTCTACTGATCAGGGCCCGCAGATCTACCAATCCCTGGGGCTGAAAGCCCTGTGACCTGCTGATGATTTCATCTCATGCTGGAGCACATGGTAGGCGAAGGGAAAGGCCAAGTTAGTTATAGGAAGATGTTAATGGATGTTAGATTGAAACAGGCAGGACTACAGACAGTGGGGAAGGCAAAGCTGTGGCTCCTCAGGAGATCTTCCCGGAAACACCAGGCATGGGAACACCTGGGCCCAAAGGGAATACTGGTTACTTGTTTCTTTTAAAACTCTGACTTAGAATCAGTACTAAAGTATCCGTTCCAAGGCAGAAGAACAGTAAGGGCTAGGCAATTGGGGTGAAGCGATTTGCCCAAGGACACAGAGCTAGGAAACACCTGAGGGCACATTTGAACTCGGGACCTCCCATCTCCAGACCTGGCTTGCTGCCCCTGGGGTTAGACTTCTTCAATAGTTCTGGCCTGTGCAAGACTGAGAGAACGAGGGAGTGGCCTCAGCAACTCTTAGGTTATCTCGGTGATCACTGCTGCAAAGGTCACCCTTTCAGAGATGGAGCTAAATCCAGAAAAGAGGCTTTTTTTTGAAAACAAAAACAAAAACAAAAAAACCCCTACATTTCAATAACTGAAGAGGCAATGATGCCAAATTCCTAAACTATGATATTCTGAAGGAATCTGCTTCCTGCCGTGACCCCGGCATAAGGCATCTGATGTCACCATCCCTGGGCCTCCCCACGCGGCCTGGGAGCCTGATGACTGAAAAGGCAGGGCCTGAAGGAGTGACAACGGCCTCGCTCCTCCTAATGAGGGAAAGGGGAGCATCGCAAGCTTGGCCTCGTTCGATTACAGGTGTTAATAGCTGTTGTTAGAGGGTAAATGGGGGGAGGATAGCAAACCAAGGCATAAGGGTCTCGAACCCGGTACGGTGCTTGGATCAGCATGCAGTGCTAGTCTGGAAAATCTCGGCCCTTCAGTGCCTCAAATATCCAAGCAGCGTCGTGTAGCAGAAACGGGAAAGCAGGCAAAGGAGCGTTAGCTAGCTTACAGCGGACAGAAAGGAAGCAGTCTCGGGGACAGGGGTTAGTGAGGCATATACTCCATGAAATAATCAACACACAGGCCCAAAGGAATTGAATACAGGAAGCACACAGTCAGGGTTCCGTCCCTTCTCTCCCCAAACAGTGCCTGGGGCCCCCAGGCCTGTGCTCCCAGCTCGGGGTGGGGAGCTGCCCCAGGAAGAGAGCTGCCTGAGTGGAGGTGGAGGTCGGAAGCAAGTTTTTATAAAAGACAACTGAGCATTAAGGACTCGAGAAAGCCCACAGTCCCGTTCTAAGCTTCCTCACCAGGCTTTCCTGCTCCCCTGCGCCGGTAGGCTCTGGGAACGGGGCTGAGGCCAGGGTTAGTACAGAGCGTCTCCCGGCAGAGCTACTCGGGAGGTGTGGAGGAAGAGGGGACATGCAGGGACATACACACCTGAGAGCCCACAGATGAGCAGTCAAAGAGGGAGGGGTCCTTCTACAGAACAAAGAAGTGAGACGGTTACCAAGAACTCCACCAAGAGAGCACCCAGGTGGTCACTACATGAATGTGAGTTCAGGGGCCTGTCCTTCTGCAGCTAAGGGATGCTTTGTCTCGGACAGAAGGATTTAATTTAGACGTCCGATCATCGTCACCAATCGTCCTCCTGCACAGGACTTCCCACCAAAAGAGGTTTCTCCGCCCAGAGCTGACCCTGCCCCGGCAGAGGAGCTGTGTCCCCCTTGGCTCTCCCCACCCCGCCCTGACTGTGTGCTCCCCAGGGATTGGTAGATTTTAGAAAAGGTAAATTACCGCAAACTCAGAATAGGTGCTGGCAACAGAATTAACGGTGAGGTTACGCTGGAGAGGGGTCGAGTAGGGACACCCACCGGTCAGGATGCTGCCACTCAACTCAATGTTCTCTTTGTTGTGCCCCTGCCTGCCCAGAGGGGCCGTCCTTGGCCCCGGGCGGCTGGGAGTCCTGGATGGCTGCCCAAAGGAAACAAGGAGAAGAAGGTAAGTTATCCTTCGCATGAACCGTTGTGACCGTGTCTAAAGCCACCCCAAACATTTAAGAGGATGATAACGTGTTTGGATAGAGTGCTCTTTTGGGGTCAGGTTTCCGTCGGCATGGCAGATGGCCACCCCTCTATAATCGACTGTGTGATGCTTGCCCCAAAAACGCACAACCCTGTGGCCAACCTGGCGATGACCCTCTGGGCAGGGGCTCGGCTAGGCTGGCCCCTACAGATCAGACAGTCAATCGTGGAGCCCGACCTTGCACCTGCTAGCCTAAGCCACTGGAATAGGGTGCAAGAGCTGCTGCGCTGTTGAAGTCTTTGGGGTTTTATTCAGAATGGGAGTGCTCGATTCTTTACCAAACACTCCCATCTGGAATGGGCCATGCCAAGCCCTCCTTCCCCACCTCCCCCTTGAAAGCTCTAGGCCAGACAGCACTCGTAGAGCACCGATGTCTGTCTCTGCTCCAGCATCCGTGACTTCATGAGGGCCCTCAGGGCCAGCAGGGACCCTCCCCAGACCCTCGGCCTCCTGAGCCAGGCAGATACGACACCAGATAGTAATGCCATGGGCTAGTCCAGCCTAACTACGCCTCACGAGACAATGAGCGGCTCGGGGATGCCCGGCTAGAACAACGTGGAATAGTTGTTGGGGGGATGAGTTAGTGCAAGAACAGCGCATGCACCCCACAGACTGACCTTGCCTCCGGAGGGCGGCAGGCGGGCCGCTGGGGAATGGTAGACAGTCCCGCCAAAGATGGAGCGCATGGTGCTATTGGGAGTGGCGGAGGACACGGTGGTGGCATTAAGCTGAAGGGGAAGAGCAGGGAGGTTAGTGGCACAGCCTGGGCCAGCGACATGTTAACATCCTCATTTCTGGACCTTCTCCTGTCCAGGAGAGCAGGCCAGGAAGGGGGCACCTGAACAAAGCGACTACGTGGGATGAGGCATTCATCCCGTCCAGAGAGGAACCTATGACATGCAATAGGGCCTAACTAACGTCCTGACAAGTTAGTGCAAGTTTCAACTTATAACTTGAACCATTTGATACAAATCCGAAAAATAATTCCCCTTTCAAGGCAACTTTGCAAAGTAAACTTGCCAACCCAAATGTGAATGCACCATGTATTAACTAAATTTGGAATGCTGGGGAAAAAAGCAAGCCACTAATTTAAATGCACATCATTCAAAACTGGAGATAGAGCAGAAATGCTCACAGGAAAGGAAGCAAGACCAACAGCTCCTACAATATATTCCTGTTAGTACCTAGTTATTAAAATCAGCTGCTACAATGTTTTAAATAATTCTATACAAAATTCTCTTCACAGCACATGGACACAAGCCTTGAATGAAGGACCAGTAGTTAAAAAAAAAAAAAAAAAGGTGTCAATTAAATGTGTAAAGGAATCTGAACTTTATTCAAAACAAATTTGAGCTAGAAAGCTCACGTCTGGAAGAAAATAAAATAGAAATAAAATTGTTTGCTCTCATAGGCCAGACTATAGCGTAGCATCCATGACCAGAGAGAGGAACAGAGGCAGAGGATGCCGTGGCCATGTGTCACTTTACAGCCCCTACACAAAAGGCTTTTTTTTTTTTAAAAAACGTCCTTATTTGTTATGTAAATGTAAAACCATGGCCATGATGAGATGGCCTTGGGGGGGGGGGCACTAGGCAATCGCCTCCAGCTCTGACACCCCCAGAAGACCAGGCCCCCAGAGCAGGGCGAAGGGCACCTCCCCCACCCCCCCCCAGTACTCATGAAGTGCTTCTCGAGGGCCAGACGTTGCGCCGGGCTCTAGAAACGTAACATATGTGAAATGAAAAGCATCCCAGAGCAAAATGCTTGTCAAGTTCAAGAATAAACTAGAATAACTGGAGATCCTGTAACACAAAAGCGCTTCCGGCTCCCCGGAATGTCCGGTCTGGTCATTTGTGGAAATGCCCAGGACCCAGGAGCGCCCTTTGTTCTCCTTCATCATTCAAAGACGCCCGGCCTTCCAGGCCTTCTCCGAGAGGCTGCCACGGATGTCCGCAGCACCCCGAGCTATCACCTCGCCAACAACTTGGGGAGGGAAGGCCTGAGATCCTCCCCCTTTTACAGAAGAGGAAACTGAGGCGGAAGGGAGTGAAGGGCCTTGCCCAGGGTGGCCCAGCGGGTCTAGGGCTCTGTCCGCCGCACAGCCTTGATGCCTCCACCTATAGCGTCACATTCCAACTCATTTAACTGGACTTCCTGAGAAACTCTAAACCCGTCTAGGGCCATTCTATGTGCTGGCGCTCTAAGCGCCGAGGACAAGCGCCTCACCACCTGTCACGGGACCTCAGCAGACTGGCTCCGGCCCGGGGAACCTCCCGCAGAGGGCGCCCTCCTCTACCTTGCGGACTTTGCCGGGTGTGTTGGGGCCCGGGCCTCGCCGCTTGCCGGGCGTCCGGGGAGTACTGCCGTACAGCATCTCCGCCTCCGTTTGCTGGGTCTTCTTGAGTTGCTGCAAGAGAAAGGCCCAAAGGCAGGGCTCAGTCCCTGCCAGGCCGCCCCGCGGCCCCCGGCCCCCCGGCCCGGCCCTCACCCTCTCCTGCTTGGCCTTCTCCTTCTCCAGGCGATGCAGCTCCCACTGCTCCGTCACGTACTCCATGAACTTCTGCCCGTTCACCACAAAGGCCTGCGCGCGCTCCTGTTCCCACAGCTCGATCCGGCCCTTCAGCTCCTCCTCCAGCTACGCCACAAAGAGACACGTCAGGGCGGCGGGCCTCACCCGGGAGCCCACAGAGCGCTTCAGGGGAAGTCCTGGGGCGTCGGGGCGCGCTCCATCACCTAGCGGGGTTTATTCACAACCACAGAGGAGGAAGGACAGGAGGAAGATGGAGAGCCTCCTCCTCCTCGCTCTCAGGCGGGCCTGGCACAGACTGCCCGAGGAAAGGCAAAAGTGGCAGCAGAGCCCACGCCGGCCTGGGGAAAGGCTGCCCGGTACAGGCCAGTTTTGTGGCCTCGGGACGGGGGAGCTCCAGAGGAGCCACGCTAGTGAGGGCCAAGGCCGGGACAAGGAGGTCTCCGGGGGGCCCCGCGGCTCAGTGGGGATTTATTCCTTGGGCCACTCTGCAGGAAGTGCCCCCGGCAGCCTCCATCTCCTCCTAGGGACTGGCATGAAGTCAAAAATTCTCCAGGGGCCACTTTTGTGGGGTGAGAAGGGTCCTGTGGGAGGCCAGGAAACAGGGCGTACCTTAGGGAGAGTCTTCTGGAGCTTGGCTCTCTGCTTCTCTTCCTTCAGGAGATTTCCACCTCTATTTGTGAATCGGCTTGGGTCCGAGGCTTTTCTCTGCGGACAAAAGACTTCTGTTAGAACTTGTGGTCCAGGGGGCAGCTGGGTGGCCCAGTGGTTAGAGAGCCGGACCTAGTGAGAAAAGATCCTGGCTTCAAACACTTCCTGGCTGGGTGACCCTGGGCAAGTCACTTCACTCCCATTGCCCAGCCCTGACTGCTCTTCTGCCTTGGGACCAATATACGGTATTGATTCTAGATGGAAGGAGACCACCTGGCGAATGCCGGTGGCAGCACATGCTTCCTTCCAGGCCTTCCATCCCACCCAGCTGACCCTTCAGGAGACACGAGCCAGGCTGTGAGCACAGCGGCGTGGCAGAGCCGGCCTCGGGGCGCGGTGGGAGAGGGCAGCCTCCTGGCCAGGCACGCCGCGCGCTCATGAAGTACCTCAAACTCCAGGAAGAGCTTCCAGCTGTCCTCCCACTTCTGGACGCCTTCGAAGAGCTCCTTGTGAGCCTCGTAGTAGTGCTTCAGCTGCACGAGCTCGGCGTCATGGAGCTGCAGCAGCGTCTCCGTGTAGTCCTCTGCGGGGGCACAAGAGTCCAGGGAAGCGTCTCTCTAGCCCGCCTTCTCCTCCCGTCCCCCTTCTGGAGCACCCCGAGCGAGGAGCCAAAGCCGGCCTCCTCCCTCGCTTGCTTTCACCCCTAAAACCCAACGGCTCCTCCTCTCACTGGGAAGGGATGGCTAAGCCTCCGCTAAGGGACCGCTCCATGCCAGGATGCGGACCCAAAAGGGCCAACAACCCTTCCTGGGGGAGCATCGAAGGACAGGGGGAAAGGCCTGGGGAAGGCTCCAGGGACGAGGGGGCTCGAGAGCCGCCTTAAAGGGAGGGAGGGAGGGTGGCACAATCGAACATAAGGGACTTCTGTACCAGCAGCGATGCAATGACCCAGGACTATTCTGAGGGACTGATGAGAAAGAAAACTAGCCACATTCAGAGGAAGAACTGTGGGAGCAGAAACGCAAAAGAAAAACATGTGATCTACCACATGGGTCAATGGGGACATGACTGGGGACGTGGACTCTAAACAATCACCCCAGAGCAGATATCAATAACGTGGAAATAGGTCTGGATGGATGACACAAGTAAAACCCATGGAATTGTGAGAGCATGAATCGTGTAACCACGGGAAAATACTCTAAATGAATGCTGGGAATAGGGTCAGCCTGCCGCAGACACCCGCAGATGGACCTCCCCGGCAACGTCGAGCCTGGGCAGGAGACGGCGGCTTTGGGCCCCAATGAGGAAGAGGGCGGCACGGGAGCCGTTCTAGCCTAAGAACCATTTCAAGTGCCCAGCGGGCAGGGGGGAAGCAGGCCTGACGTCCAAGGCAGAGGCTGGCCGTCACTCTGCCCGCCTGGGGGAGCTGACGAGGCTCCAGGACAGAGCGTCCAGGGTGAAGGGTCAGGGAGAGGCACCACATCCACCCGACGGCCAAGGATGAGAACTGAAGACCCCGGAAATGCCCAGGAAGAGATCGGCGGTGACATGGGAGGGAACGGTCTTGATCAGGGATGAGGCCGGGAGGGAAACTGCGATGGAGTAGAGACGGGAGGCCTGGGGTCAGGGGAAGGACAGCTGGAAGGGCGGCGTGTGAGCTGCATTTTGTTTTTAAAGGATGGGAGGGGGGGCAGTTAGGAGGTTGGAGGATGGAGAGCCAGGCCTAGACACAGGAGGCCCAAATCTGGCCTCAGACTCTTCCTAGCTGGGTGACCCTGGGCAAGTCACTTCACCCACATCGTCTAGTCTAGTCCGTACCACTCGTCTGCCTTAGAACCAATACGTAGTATTGACCCTTAAAACATTAGATGAGGGTTTTAAAAATAAAGAGGAGGGCTTGAAGGCTGACTCCCTCCTCAGGAGCCCATACACTCTCCCCATTGGATAGTGCCTCTCCAGGCTATATGCGACAGGTCCCAAAGGCATGGCTAGAAAGCAGGGCCCCTTCCCTTCCCCTTTCTGCACACACGATCTCTGTCCTGGGGGGACATGAGGCGACTCCTTCAGGCCTCAGCTCTCAGACGGGGATGCTCGGCTCCATGGATTTCCTCCGCTGGATGCCAATGGCTCGACACCTTCTTTAGGTCCTTGTTCTACCCGTGGCTCCTTCTCTCTCAGGCGCCTTTCGTTGCCCCTCTGCTCTTTTTCCTGGGTCACCCCACCTACTATCTGACCCTCCAATGGCCCTCCCTGGCTTTCTCTTCTCTATTTCCAGGGGAAACTGTGAAAAAGCTCTCTGCTCCCTTGGGGCTCCGTCCCACTTCCTGTTCCAGCCCCATGTTCTCTTTTCTCCATCAGGCCTCTCTTCCTCGACCTCCTTTGGGGATCCCCTTTCTCCTCCGCTTCAAGGGCTCCCCAAGGTCCCCTCTCCCATTCCTCTGGCTGCCCGAGACCGTCTCTGGCTTTCCTTCGCCCTCCCATCTCCACCTTCGGCTCTGACTTCTCTTCAGTGGCCTTGAGGACACCTCCCCACCCCCTCCACACAGGTTTAGAGGTTCCTCATCCTACCTCAGTCCTCTCTCCTCTCTCCCTGCCATTCCTCTCGCTGTCCCCCAGGTATAAATCCTCACAAGGGAAACTCTGGACTACAATAGCCTCCAAACAGCACCTACTAGAGGCCAGGAGCAGGCATGAGGGGGCCCGGCCTGGAGGCCCTATGTCCAAGGTGCCCTGGCCCTGCTCCAGCCACAGGCTGGCTATATGATGCTGGGCAGTTCTGAGATATCATGGCTGAAACATGGCTGATCTGCAGCAGGGGAGGGATTTTCCTGTCCACGAAGCTCCCCAAATGAATGAAATCATAGGTTTGAGACCCTGCCTCACTTTTCACCCATTCTCCCAACCCCCAAACCGTGCAGGGACTGTGTTAACGCTGGGGACAGACAAAAGGACTCAGTGGTTGCTTATTTTGGGGGGAGCAGAAGAGAGTCAAACAGAGAAGCAAACACAGCGATCTCGAGCGGCGTGGCACTAACTCGGGGCAGCACTAATTGGGGGGGCGGCCCTGGGCTTTCCAGGAGGCAGGGACCTGAGGAGGGAGGAAACACCCAGTGCCAAGGCACACAGAGAATGATCTTTATATAGCAGAGATGTAATAGTGGAGTTCTACCTTACCACTTATGGATTTATAGATATTATCATTATTTATGAATATGCCACATCCTTCCTATTAAGACTAGAACTTCTATAAGGGCAGGCACTATATCTTATTTAAATTTCACTTGGATCTACTCATGTCTTAAAAATTAATATTCTAATTTAAATGTACCTTTTATCTTAAATTTATTATTATTATTATTATTTTAAAAATACTATTTCTTATGTAGGATGGTTCTCTGGCAGGAAACAAATTATCAATAAAAACTTATTTTTAAAAAATTTCTTGATACCTCCCTAACATGCCTCCTGTAAAAATGAAGGTACACTGGTCCATGGGTATGGAAACATTGCATATAGTCAAATTTTTTTTGGATATACTGAACAGTTTTGCAGATTTTCTCTCTTCCTCTTTTTTCTTTCTTAAAAAAAAAAAAAAAAAAAAAAAGACTATTCCCCATATAATGTGTGACCCTGGATGAGTCCCTTAACCCCCATTGCCTCACCCTTACCACTCTTCTGCCTTGAAGCCAATCCACAGTATTGATTCTAAGATAGACGGTAAGAGTTAAAAAAAATCAAGTTGTTAGCTGGGATGGCTCTCTGGGAAACGGAGATGAGGAAATTTTGACAATGTAAAAACAAGATATCAACAAAACACCTTTAAGGAGCTAATGCTTGTCAGCCCAGTCGCAAGCCATACTCACCATCGTAGTAGGGGGCAAAGGCTTTCCTCTGCTCCTGGCTGTAGAAGCACTTTTCCCAGTACAGAGCCAGCTCCGTGCGGATTGCTTCCACCACTTTCTTCATGTTTTGAATCTTGAGCTCCTCCAGGCGATCCACTTCCACTTGCAGCTGCGAAGGGAGAAAAGGCCAGAAAGTGTCACCACCTGAGCCTGGAGGATGAGGGGAGGCCAGCCTCTCCACCCAAAAGCCTCCTGGACCTCTGTTGTACTTGGGCCCCTGGAGAGATCAGCACACACACCATAGCCCCAGCTAGATGGTCCAGCAGATAGAGCTGGCCCAGAGTCAGGAAGACCCAAGTTCCAATCCAGCCTCAGACATTTCCTAGCTGGGTGACCCTGGGCAAGTCCCTTACCCCTAATCTGTCAAATGGGCTGAAGAAGGAAATGGCAAACCTCTCCAGTGTCTTTGCCAAGAGAACCCCAAAAGGAGTCCCAAAGAGTCAGATGGTGGAAACCACAAAACAAACCAGAGAGGCTCCTGGCTGAACGGTCAGCTCCTTAAGAGCGTCACCCCGAGCACAGGGCCGCAGGCTTCCCCACAGGGAGGGGGCCCCTCAACCTGCCAAAGGCTTTCATGGTTGCCGAGGTTTCTATTCTCGGATAGAACTCCCAGCAGCAAAGCCTTGGAGGGAGGAGGTTCGGGCTCCTGGGAAGTGTGATGTGCGTTCTAAGAGTCTAAAAGCCCCTGAGGCACCACCACCAGTCCCTGAAAAAGCAGCCCACTCCAGCCGGCCTTTGTCTCAGGCCCAGTGGGCTGGCCAGAGAGGGCCTAGAGCTCTTGGGCCAGGGGCCGCACATTTCCCTACCGCCTTCTTTATCTTGGCCTTGGAGCCGCTCATGTATGGGGTCAGGGCTTCTCTCTCCTCCAAGGGGATTTGCAGCCTGTCCCAGAGTTCTCTGATGCGCGAGCGCAGCCCCTCACACACAGCTTCGTTCTGAGCTTTCCGCATTTCCAGCTAAAGCGAAAAAAGCCAAGAGTTACACAAAGCAGCCCCTTCTCAGGCCTCAGCTTCCCATTCCATGCTGGTGTATTTACAGGGTTTCATCTGTTGTTGCACAGCAGGAATATACATTTAAAACAAGAAAGAAAGAAGGGGCAGCCACTTTCCTGACTTTACGAGGCCCCGGCACCTCCCGTGTCTGAGGTGAGGATCCTACTTCTGGAATAACATCATCCCCAAACCCCGACGACACATTCACCCAGCACAAAGTTATAGACGCAAGCCCAAAGCCGCCTGATGTGAACTAACAGTGCTAAGAGACGAGTAAAGAAGTGGGAAGGAGGTAAAACAGCCACAAGGCTCGATCACCGAGGCTGGCCCAGCTGGTCCAACCATTCTGGAAAACAGACTGCAATCATCAAAGCAAAGGCATAAAATTGTTCTACCCTTCGGCCGAGGGCTCCAGTGGGTACACATCCCACAGAGATGAATGAGAAGAATTATTTGCCCCAAAATACTGCTATTTGTCATAGAAAAAAAATAGAAACATTATGCCCATTGAGAAATAACTGAACCAATTTTGATTGTGAAGATAAAGGATTAACAAATAGGAAGAATCCAAAGCATTCTGGGGAGACATGGATGAAGTAATACAGAGGAGAAAAAAAAGAGCTGGATTGGGTTAGGGGGGTGGCGCCCCTGTAATCTAGTGTAAAAATGTTTGGCCCTCTCTTTGTACCGGAGAAGAAGTCTGAATTTTTTCTTTTTCATTTATGGGGTATTTACCGTTATCTTACTATAAAATCTGGGTTAAGGTCATGGTCAATGTGAACACTTTTAGCCTTTGGGTGTCATTTTCTAGCTTACACATTCTTTACAGAAATTTACAGTACTAAAAGATAAAATATGTTGATATTATACAATACTATGTCTATATTACTTATGCATTTCTGAGTTTCTAAATTTTTTCTGTCTTCTGCTGGCCTTCAAGTGTCATCTGCACAAAACTCTCCCAAAATTCCCATTTAATTCTTATGCAAACCAGAGAATGTATCAAAACCTTGATGGGAAAATCGAGGGGGAAGGAAGCCCTGTTTAATGCAAATGAAGACAACTTTAAACGGCAAGCAAACTTGGTTCAGAAACCTTGGACAATTCTGGCACTAATTTAATGAAAAATAAGACTAATCTGGTACAAGCACACATGACAGCCATCTTTGTGGTGTTGCTTGTTTTCAAGGCTCGTGCACGGGGAAGGGGGCTTGCGGGGGCTGCGCACCTGTCGCAGCAGCGTCTGCAGGGCCGCGATGTTCTCCAGTGACAGGCAGAAAGCGTCTTCATCCTCGCACACCACGTCTCTCTCGAAGCTCGTGTCCGGTGTGTGATCCAGCTCCTCCATGCACAGGATGATCTGCCTCTTTGTGCTCACAAATTCCTCCCGCCTGCTCGTCTATGAGAGAACAAGGGGTTGGCACGGCACCCGCGGGCCCGGCCGGGCAGAGCCCCGGGGGAGACGGGCCACCTACCTTGGTCTCATTCAGAGTCGCCAGGTGCCGCCTAAACTGCTCCAGCTCCTCCAGGCTGGGGACGGATGTGAGATCGATGCTGTAGAGGGGTGTGCAGAGGATCTCACACAGATCCTGGTCGCGTTCTCGAAGCACTTTCAGTTCTTGCATTCTCTCCTTCTTTTTCTTGACCATCACTTCCACCTGAGTGCGCAGATCCTTTTCGAGCTGCAAGATGGTGCTCTCCTCTTTCTCCTGCATCAAGCAATGGCCATCAGTGCCGCAAGACAGATCAAGCGAGGCCGGAGGCTTGGGGAACAAACAGCTTCATGCCTGCTGTCCCAAGGCCAGCCTAGTTAAGGCCAAAGGGACTCATCTGGAGGCTGGCCACAGGGGCAGAGGGCCGCTCAGATGGATTGATTTCCAGAGGCCTCCTAGGTAAAAGCGCCCATCTAGGGCCAGAGGAAGAGGCAGCACCTCATTCTGGGAACAAGTAAGTGGATAGATGCCAACGGCTCCTCGGACCTCCCGGGAGTCGGCTGTGTCGCCGGGTCTCTGTTTCAGGACAATGACTTGGGGTGGCCCTCCTGGAACTCAGATTGGGTGCGAGACAGATAAAACCTGCAGCGAAGCCGAGGCTAGCATCCTATCTCATTGAAGGGGCATAGCCAAGGCCTCCCCACCTGCCCCTGGGCCGTGTCCCTGCACTTATATGGAGGCCCGGGTATAAATTTCTTGGTGGCTCGACCTCCCCGTGGAAGCTACTTCTTCCCTAGCTCGAGCTGGCCCTCTGGCTCAGCCCCTGCACCCCAGGACTCCCCCCCTTCCTGGCTCAGGCTTCTTTGGGCCCCACGCCCGGTTCCCCTCACTTCAGAATGACCCAGAGTGGACAGAAAACGTACTTCAAAGGAATCGAGGCTTAACTCCCTGCACAGAGTGTTGAGCTCTCTCCGACAGAAGTCGATGCTTTTCAGGAGCCGCTCCTTTAGACTCTCTTCTTCGGCAATCATCATTTCCAACAGGCCCTAGAGCCAAGATGAATCTGTCCACAGGATGCTCCGGTGTGTGTGTGTGTGTGTGTGTGTGTGTGTGTGTGTGTGTGTGTGTGTGTGTGTGTGTGTCTTCAGAGGATCCCCTGGTCCCCTCTCCTCCACGGCCCCCCACCCAGATGCCCATCCATCACAAACTAAAACCAGTCACTCACCTTTATGTGCTTCTTGACGACCTCCGTCCTCTGGAGCCTCTGGTCCTCCGGAATGCCTATCAATTCCCAGATTTCTCGAAGACGGTTCAGGGCTTTTTGGAGACAAACCACCGACTCCTCTGCCAGCACCTCACTAAAGAAGTAAGAATAGAAACCTGATGACATCCAAGACGACAGGACTAAAATGACATGTATCTGTCTGTACCTTTAGTATTTAGCCCGGTGCTTGGCAAGGAGCAAAGGCTTTTACTAAATCACTTTTCATGGGGGCAGCTGGGTAGCTCAGTGGCTTGAGAGCCAGGCCTAGAGATGGGAGGTCCTGGGTTCACATCTGGCCTCAGACACTTCTAGCTGTGTGACCCTGGGCAAGTCACTTGACCCCCATTGCCATTCTTCTGCCTTGAAACCAATACACAGTATCGATTCTAAGATGGAAGGGAAGGGTTTAATAGATATTTTATTTTACCAATTACATGTAATAAGAAATTTCTACTCAAGTTTTCCAAAATTATATAATCCAAATTGTCACACTCCTTCCTTTTCCAAAGCTGGCAAGCCATTCAGTCTTGGTTATACATGTTTTACCACACAAAACATGTCTATATTGTTTGTTTTTTAAGAGAATAATCATATAAAACCAAAATCCCCCAAATAGAAATCCAAATAAACCAAAGTAAAAAAATCATATGCTTTGATCTGCATTCTTACTCCAACAGTTTGAAGGAAAGGGCTTCAAAATAAATAATGTTCACTCCCTCCTTCATTCTTACTAACTCATGAAAATCCAATGATCTGAACCATTACGTCTTAATCCTTTTGTTTTTCCAGGAGACACACATAATGGCCACTACCGACATTTAAATATGTCTTTAAGTTATCTCAACTGTTCATGAAGTGAAATAAAACTAGGTGCCTGGGGCAGCTGGGTAGCTCAGTGGATGGAGAGTCAGGCCTAGAGACGGGAGGTCCTAGGTTCAAATCCAGCCTCAAGACACTTCCCAGCTGTGTGACCCTGGGCAAGTCACTTGACCCCCATTGCCCACCCTTACCACTCTTCCACCTAGGAGCCAATACACAGAAGTTAAGGGTCTAAAAAATAAAAATAAAAATAAAAACTAGGTCCCTGATCAATTGGTTAAATCAATAAGCCTACTTTTCCCTGTAGCAAGCAGACATTAGGAATATGCTTTCTCAGGGGAAAGTCAGAAGCAATGCATGGTCAATGTGCCCCAAAGGATGACTCCTTAAGGAAGGGATAAATCCAATATCAGAAAAGATATACCATGGAATGTCCTGTCCGCCCCTGCTAAGGGCACATCTGGCTTCTGTACGGTAAGGCTTGCTTGCCCTGGTCATTCTGCCCTGGTCACTAAGGCTATATCTCACTTGTGGTATGATTTAAAGCAATATATCATTTTCTACATTGTATAAGCTCGTTTAACCTCTTGCATGGATGTAACCCTATAAAAACTGTCTAACTTCAGTTTGGGGTAGCTTTTACTAAGAAAGTCTGTCCTGGCCAGTAGGTACATTTATTAAGGTTCCATTAATTGGAACTTCTGGGTGTCTTGACTCGCTTCATGAAGTACCCCACTTCATTCATTATCATAGTTCTGTGAGGAAATATTATATCTCCAATTTACAGATGGGGACACAAAGTCCCAGAAGAGATTATGTGACTTGCCCAAGACCGCAGAGATGGTACCTGGCAAAGACAGAGGTGGAACTTAAGTCTTCCAATTTAAAATCTGATATTCTTTCTACTGGACTGAGGCAGGGAAGGAATCAAGCAAATAGCAGCACAGTAAGATCACATCTATCCAGAATCCAGACAACTAAGCTCAAAACCAGATTTTTTTCCCTCCATAATACCATGCAAGGCATTTGCCTGGGAGACAAGAGCCTTAGGAAAAGCTAAGACCATTCAACCTGGCCTTCTCTTGAACTCTGCTCCTTGAAACTGGTCAGTGTCTTTGCATATCTCATCCTGATCAAAGGACGAGAAGTCACTTCTTGCCAAGGCCAACCCTTCCAATGTGCTTCTTTGATTCCATTCCATCCTACCATTTCTAAAACTTTGCCCATTCACCAATCTTTTGATATCACCCCCCCCACCCCCGGCACATCTTTTTTGCCTCCATCTCGACAGCTGTGGCCCTTTTCTTGCCAAGCTGGCCCCCCCTATCTCCCAGGTCCCCCATCTTCTGGTCCCCTTCCCAACAGCTGTGGCCCTTTTCTTGCCAAAGCTAGCTCCAGGCCAGCCCTGCATCCTCCATCCACCTGCCCATCAGCCATCTCCCCTCTTGTATTTTCAGCTTCTCCTTAGGCTCAGGCTCTGTCTTCTTCCTGTTTAAAACATCTTTCTTTGAGTTTCTTGCGCTCTCATGTGTCTCCTTTCTCGTAGCCACGAGTTATGAACAGCAGCCTAGGACCACCACCACCCTGCCCCCCCACCCCGCCCCCATTCCCAACTCCTACTCCTGGCCATTTCCATCTGGATGTACGACAGGGACCTCAATTTCAACCCATTTCATCAGCCAGGTGCCAAGCTGTTTTAACCACTGAGGAAGGTAACCGTCAGACCCAAGCACACTCTGAAGCCTTTTTTAAACTCTACCTTTGGTTGTAGAATGGATGCTAAGCCTCCCTTCCGAAGGGACGGAGTGGAAGAGGCGATTGGGTGGCAAAGGACGCCGGGCCCATGGCCATCCTTGCCCTCCCATCTCCAAGCCCCCCGGCGCCCCGCATGCTCTAACCCCAAGGGAGTCACCGGCCTGTCAATCCACAGAGAAAAAACACACACATGAAGAACGTTTCCAAATCACAATCTCATTCAGGCAGACACACCGGGTTAGTCTCGCAGTAAGCCTATCCTGGATACACAAATCAAACACAAGGAGCATAGTTCAGAAGCTTAACGAGGCCGGGACCAGGCCTTTATTACTTTCATATTCCAGCTCCTGGCATGGTGTATTTAACTAGAACAGAAGAGAATTCTGATTTTACACATTAAAAAAATGGAGGTCAAGAAGGGTTAAGTGGCCTGTCCAGAGTCACAAAGGTAATGATCTTCAAAAGTAGGGCTCCTGCCCAGATTTCATATTTATTAATACTGTCCAAAAAACTCATGTATTGCCAGCTTTAAAAATTTCCATTTGATAGGTCAGAAAAAGTAACTTTTCTATATTGGGATAATACTTCAACCAGAAACATACTTTAGTTACTAATTAGTTGAATATAAGCTCCTTGAAGTCAGAATATTTAATCTATGAAATTACAAAATTCTTATTTAATTAAAAAAAAGGATGGTTCTTGGAGCAGCTCGTTTTTTTTTTAGACACCATCCTAGGGTCATACAAAAGAATTTTAACGACTATATTCTAGAACCTTATCTAAGACAGACTGCAGTGAATTGGTTGGTGAAAAGATAAAGCAGAAGTGAGAACCCTTTTTCTGTTAAAGGGATCCTGACCCACTCACTAGAGCATAGGTGGCATAGGATTGTGGGAAGTGACAAGCAGGTTAATTTAAAGAAAAAAATGGAAAGAAATACATGAAGTTATGAAGAGTAAAATGAACCCAAGAGAGCATCATATACAGCAACATAAATGTTTAAAGAATTACTCTTTTGTGTCCACCTTCAGAGAAAGAACCAAAAAATAGAAAGGTGCAAAACGGTTTTATATATGCATATGTATTTTTTCAAGTGATATTGTCTTTAGTTCTGGAAGGGGAGAAAAGGATAGAGATACCTGGGAACTTTAACATAACAAAGAAACAAATTGTTTAAAAAGTGACTAACAACAACAACAAAAACCACATTCAGACAGTTAAAAAACAACAACAACAAAGTTAGTTAATGGAAGAAATCTAGCTTGGGTCTCCCAATTCCCAACCCAAGATTTTCTACTCTAGTTGTCTATCTTTGAAGGCCACCTAGTAAATAAAAAAAGCAATTAAATTAGCTTTAGTTTTATAAGACATTTCAGCTTTGATATTGTAGCATATAATTAAAAAAAGCTGAGAAGGATAAGAGGGAGAGAGAAAAAGGATGGCAAAATGCCAATGAAACCAGGGCAGCTAGGTGACTCAGTGAATAGAGCCCAGGACCCGAGTCAGGAGGCCTGGAATTCAAATTTGGTTCAGATACTTCTTAACTGTGTGACCCTGGGCAAGTCATTTAACCTCACTTTCCTAACTCTTTCCCTTCTCTGTCTTAGAGTTGTCACTAAGACAGAAAGAGTTTAAATGAATCAATCATTTCTAAATGCCAATGAAACAGATAGAGAGCCCCCAAACAAATGCTTCCTACCTTTCTAAGTGGTACCTCCAGGGCCGTAAACCTTCATGTGGCCTTTAGCACTCCTCCTTCTCCATTCCCTATATTACTCGGTAACTAATGCCATTTATTTTTCTTCTGAAACGTCTTTTGGAGTCACACTTTCTTTTCTCTTTCCTGTTGCCCCCATCCTAGTTGGCACAATTCCAGCTCAAGTCCCGTCTCTGACACATACCTGCTGTGTGACCCTAGACAAGTCACTTAACCTCTATAAGGCTTGGTTTCCCCATCTGTAAAGTGGGATAATAATACTCCTACACATAGGGAGGTTTTGAAGATCCATGAGATAACAGGGGCATAAAGCTTTGCTTAATATGCTATATAAATGCTAGCTTCATTCTTGTCATTATCCTTACACTAAATGATGGCCAGTTCCTCGAAGCTGGGACCTCTGCACTTTGGGGCTCTTCCCATTCAGACCCTTTTACAACAGAGGGCATCCTTAGGAAGTGCAGCTTCCATCCCAACTCTCCCCAGGAACTCTCCCTGCACACAAAAGCAGGCTCACCACAGGCACTGAATTGTGTCAGAATGGTTTGTGCTAGTGCCTTTCTTTCTTTTCAACCCTTAAACCTTCCATCATAGAATCGATATTGTGAATTGGTTCCAAGGCAGAAGAGCGATAATAAGGGCTAGGCGATGGGGGTGAAGTGACTTGCCCAGGGTCACACAGCTAGGAAGCATCTGAGGCCAAATTTGAACCCAGGGCCTCCTGTCTCTAGGCCTGGCTCTCCATCCACTGAGCCACCTTGCTGCCTAACATTTGTGTTAGTTTTTACTTTTTAAACAGATTAAGAACACTTCAAGGTCAGAGATCATGTCTCATACTGCTTCCATTGTACTCAGACAGGGGAGAGGGAATATGTCTCTTTTTTCTCTGCACATGCCCCATTAATTGATGTTTTCTGTAATCAGTGGCACCAGGAGAGCACCCACACCAAAAAGATAGAGAATAAAAAATAATCAACAAATGCCATATTGGTCAAAACATCAGCCACCCTCCAAACATTAGGCCACACCTAAAAGAAGGCCTCAGAAAGGAAATCCTTTTGCACCTCCTTCTCATTCCCCCTTCTGTCTGTCGTTCCCCCCCCCCACCCCCGCCCAACATACACACACAGACATAACAGGAGCCAGAACAGAGAGGAGAGGCACAGCATAGCTAGCCTATCCATCCAGCCCTCGGCACATAGCAGGCATGCCAATGGTTACTGACAGAGCCAATAGTTTTTCCATCCTGCCTTCTCTTTTTGCCCACAACTCTCCTCTCTGGGCCAACAGGCTTTTCCTCTCACTCTCCTGCCCTGATGCTCTACAGTCCAAGCACTCAACCCAGACCATTGAGGTCACCCAATCCAAGGGCCTCATCAAACCTCATCCTTTTGTTAAATTCTCACCTTCCATCTCAGAATCAATACTATGCTCCAAGGCAGAAGAGCAGGAAGGGCTAGGCAGTAGGGGTGAAGTGACTTGCTCAGGGTCACACAGATAGGAAGTGTCTGAGGCTGCATTTGAACCCAGGAACTCTCATCTCTAGGCCTGGCTCTCCATCCACTGAGCTACCTAGTTCTCTTACCGATGTATTCTTTACTCCAATGATAACAGCTTCCTGGTTATTCTTTGGTCAATACACCAGACTCTTCCTCTCCAGACTCTGCCCATTTTTGCTGGATGTTTCTTCCCCTGGCCTGGAATTCTTTCCCTGGACCTGCCTCACCTCCTATTTTCACTGGCTTCCTTCAAGACCCAGATAAAATCTTAGCTTCTACAGGAAGATAGAATTTACCCATTTTTCTTCATTCTAGGGCTTTCCCTCTTTATTTCCCATGTTTTCCTGTGCATACCTTATTTATATATTTGTTGTCTCCCCCATTAGACTGCAAATTCCTTGTGGGGGGCATGGACTGTATTTTGCCTTTTTAAAAATCTTTATTCATTTCTAGCCCTGAGCACAGTGCTAGGCACACTGTAAACACTCCGTGTTTGTTGACTGATTTTTTGGGCTTTCAGAACCATAACCAGGATGGGAAAGATTTGGCTCATGATGCGGCCCCGAGCTCTTCTGAAGTCTTATTCATTAATCATCAATTCCTTTATTGAGTAAAGATCGAAAAGCATTTCCTAATACTATCAGGCAATGGAACATCATTAAACTCTGGTTAGATTGAAATGAAGACACTGTCCAAGGACTTCCGAAGCCTCTGGGCTCCGGTTGTGGGCTCGGCGTGGGGTCACATGACTCTTGAGAGCCGAAATGAAACCTTTCCACAGGACTAGGTTGGTTCCCCGAATCTGCTCCCCGTCTATGGGAGACCCAAAGCCACAGGCTGGGCCCTCCGGAACGGGTACCGGAAGTGTTTGGGTGGCCCCAAAGGACCCTTCTCGCCCCAGTGCCAGCTCTCCCCTCCCAGAGGGCGCCCCGCCCACCTCCTCTCAGCGGTTGGCAAACTGGCCCCGCCCCGAGCGGTTGGCAGGCTGCGCCCCGCCCCCACGGCGAGGGGGGCAGTCACATCCTGGGAGCTCACCAAATAAAACTTATTGACCGACTAGACACGCGAAAAGTCCTTCGTGTGAATGAAATAAGCTCTAGGGAGAAAAAACCCTTTGTAGTTCGGAAGTGGATGATGACTGGAATATCAACCATTAACGTGCACCCACACAATGCAACCTGAAGCTGAATGAGCGGCCCTCATACGCCTGCTGGCCAGCCTCCAGCCTGGCGGTCCTTTGGGGACCCCTGGGGCCTCGCACTCTCTCTGGAAGGCTCTGGACTACAGCTTTTAGAAGCGGACCCAAGGCTTTCCCCACAGCTGCGTGAGGTGAGCATTACAGATGAGTCGCCCGGGGCCTCCAAGAGGATAAGTGACTGGACTAGGGTCACCAGGGGAGGAGGTATCAGAATCAGGATTTGAATCTGGGCTCTTAACACTCTTTCCACTGAACCTCACAGACTTAGTGTGGTCCAACGTGTATGTGTGTGGGGAATCAGTGACGGGGACAGGAGATAGGTTTCTACTTATTTGCAGTAGAAACAGAGAAAGGAAAATTAATTTACTATCAAAACTTGGCCATTACAGGCTTCCCTGCATTTTAAATTCCATGTCTCTTTAAATTGTACTCCACCAGCTGGAGGCGAAAAGGCCCCTGGCAGGGAAACTGAATTCGTGACTGAGAACAAGTCAGAACCTCAGTGGACCTGGGCCTCTCATCCCCATGAGGAGCCCTGAAGGCTCCTATTTTTGAGGACCCACAGCACCTGCAGTCACCAATCCTTAGTGTTAGCATGGGTTAGAGAGGTCGTGGGGGAAGACAAATGTCAGAAATGGTCTCTGGGTCAGGAAGTCTTGGGTTCCATCTGTAGAACCCTGGGCAAATCTCAGAGGTCAGGGGTCAGTTGCACAGAAGGTGCCCGGGGCCCAGTGCTTAGGTCTACCTGTGCTTTCCAAAGAGGAGCCCATAAACAAAACTAGACTTAAATCCTGACCAGTTGACCATTAATAGAGATGGAAGAGGGTCTTAGCACCGTTCCCAATTAGACAAGCAAGGGGACTGAAATGCCTAGACTTTGCACAGCTAATTAGTAATTCTGTTACATCACACTGTCAACAGTATTTTACAGAAAAACTATGATATGGACAGCTAGGTGACGGATTGAGAGCCAGGCCTGGACACAAAAGGTCCTGGGTTCAAATCCGGCCTCCAACTCTTCTTATCTGTGTGAACCTGAGAAAGACACTCAACCCCCCACTGCCTAGTCTTTCCCATTCCTCTGCCTTGAAACGGATAAACAGCATTGATGATCTAAGATGGAAGGTAAAGAGTTTAAAAATAATAATAATAATAACAAAGCATTCAGATCACTGTGGTCAGAGTCAATATCAGCATGCAGGTGATCCATCTGACAACCTTTCAGTTTCTTTTGGTAGGGGGAGCTCTTGGTGACCCCAGGGGTGACTGAATTCTAGAGCTGCAGGCATCAGTGAAGGGGACCCTTCCCCAAAGGGACAGAAGCATCTCTGGTTTGGGCGATGGGGAGGGGCCAGAGGCTTCCAGCCAAGGGATTTGCTCCTAAAAAGCATCAGAAGTGAAAAGTCTTCCCATCTCCTAACCTAACACTCCCTCCGCTAAACCACACTCTAAATAACACCCAAATCTGAGACCAACCTTTAGGGTGATGTCAGTCTTATAAGAGACCTTTTGACTCAAGAGTGGAAGGTGATTCCTTTTGGGTAGTAGGGGTATGGCTAAAAAGCAGAGGAGATAAAGAGCCTGCACAAGCTATAAACTAGATGCACCTGGCAGCAGTTTCCAGTTCATAAAGCTGCCCAGGGAGTACCAAAAGGCAACACCAACTACAAAAAGCAGCTTTTTAGAGCTAAGTTTCCACTTAGACATGACATGCAATTGGAAAAGACTCTTTGGGTTGTTTTTGCTAGTACAGTGCTTTTAGCTTTGTCTCTGCCTGGGCTCCTTTGCTCATTAATTAATATCTGCAAGATGACTGTCTGGCAAGAGTCAAGCTTTAAGGACTGAACCACTGACCAGGGTCAGCCGACATACACTTAAATATTGCAGGAACACAACCTGCTATTTCAGGCTATGCTAAGCTTTCAACTAATTTGAGACTGGAGTCGGGACAAGAGATTTCCCATAAAGCAGAACATTTTGTTTCTTTTCACTAGCCCACTTGACAGAGAAATCGGAAGCTAGGCCAGCCCAGCTAGCATACCTAAAGCAGTGTAGTTGTTTGGCCCATTTTCAGACCTGTCCCACTCTTTAGGACCCCGCTTGGATTTTCTCCGCAGAGATACTGGAGTGGTTTGCCATTTCCTTCGGCACCTCATTCTGCAGATGAGGAAACTGAAGCAAACAGGGTTGAGTGACTTGCCCAGGACCACACTGCTAGGGTGTGAAGCCAAGTCTTCTGGGCTCCAGGTCGGGCATTACATGCACGTGCCACCCGGCTGCCTGAATGCCGAACCATCACGGGCGGACGGTAGACTGACTATACCGAAAAGTTAACGCTGCTGCATTAGCTGTAGGCTTCTCAATCTAGACAGCGGACTGCTCAGTCAATTGTCAATTAAGCCCCGACCTAAAAGGCTGCACAGCCCGAGCACTCAAGCTGCGGCACACAAACACTACGTAGAAGTTAGTCCACGTGGTACTCAAAGTTGCCGATTTACTCACCACTCCCATCCTAGCGGGAGGAGGCAGAGAGGATTACCTCGCCTAATCCTTACTCAGTCCGCCTCGGCTTTCCCGGCCCCAGCTTTTTGTAAGCCCGGGGGCTCCGGCCGGACTCCGCCCCAGCGCAGTAAATATGCGACAGTTCCAAGCAGTTTTCTCTTTTTCCAGATGGGCGTGTCTCCACCCACAATCCCAGGCTTCGGAAGGGCAGTTTCTCAGGGAACAGGTGGGAATCAAGCATCCCAAAACAAGAGCTAAGCCTAGCACAGACTCCGCTGGGTACTCGGGAGCAGGGCCGCACCCCAAACTGGGCAGCGGGCCAGGAAAGCTGCTTACGTGACAATTCCTTCAGGAATCTCACTGGGTGGGGAGAGGAAGGTTCTGAATCGGGGGCATCGAGGTGCATCCTCCAAGCCAACAAGCACTTATCAAGCGCCTACTGTGTGCCAGGCACTGTGCTAAACCGCGGGGGGATACAAACGAAGGCAAAGGCAGTCCCTCTTCGCAAGGCGCTCCCAGTCAAGGCCAAGACAAAATAGAGGACCCCCTAGAAACAAGCTCTACTCCGAGACTCTTCTCTATTCTCTACCCCCAAGGAGGGGATCCAAGTCCTCGCGGCCCCTCCACCCCC
>NC_058131.1:601381774-601473904 GCF_016433145.1 Gracilinanus agilis | reverse complement strand
CCACCCCCCCCCCCATCCCCCGTCCTCATCCCCACACCTCCAGCCCAGATGACCGGCTCATTTCTCGACCTCCTAGTCTGGGTCGAAGCCAGGGCCCGGCTTCCCCGAGAGTCCCGCCCTTCCCAGAGGTGGCCGCGACCCCAAGTAGGGGTTAAAATGGCTGCATAAACTACCCACTGGCCTCAGCCCCGCACCCCTCGCCACCCGCACCTTCTCCTCATGGCGGCTGCTTCCAGCCGAAACCTGTCCCGGCTCAGGTTCAGTTCCAGTGGAGTAAACGACCGCCGGCGCTTCCGATCGGACCTCTAAGTCGCTCAGCCTGCGCCCACCCGTCTGCACTCACAGGCTCCGATTTCGTTCTGACGCCAGGAAAAAATCGACAAGAACCGTTTGTCCTGCGCAAGGATTTCAAACTGGCCCGCGGGGAGGAGCCGCCCTGTGATTGGTTAATGCCTGGACGCTCTCCTCGTTACCTTGGAAACGTAGTCGGCACGGCCCCGGCCTTTCGGGAAAGCCTAGTCTGCAATTGAAGGAGCCTATTGGGCGGGAGACTGTCTGGGAAGAGGAATAATGAATGGAAAGTTTGAAAGATTCCCGGCTGGGTGCTGTGAGAAAGGGGACTTAGCCGTTGAGCTTTTGGAGCGAAGGCTCTCTGGGGACCCTTGAAGTCTTTGTAGAGACCATCCCATCCAGCCAGCTGTTTTTCATTTCCTCGAATGACAGGGACCGCCTTACCCAGCCTTATCGAGGCAGTGATGCCCTGGAGAAACCTTCTGCAAAATGGCCCCACAATCTTAGGAGCACTGCCTGCCTGGAGGAAGCCGGACTCTGAGCCAGAAACTGGGGCGTGTGGGAGACGTCAAAAATGTCTGCATTTATCCCTGAAATGTTTAACATCTAAAGGAAGTTCTTCTGCCTAAACTATTATTCCAGAAAACTATTTAATCTTTTATGTGTTAAATCATGTTTTTCTGATAATTAAATGTACCTCACTGTTCACTGTTGCCTGCCCAAATAAACACGACCAGTTACATTATATGCACATATTTTGAAACAAGGTTAACAATTTCCTCAAACTTGCTTTCTTAAGCAGACGTTTTTGATGTTTGATTTGTGCCTTTTCCATAAAGTTAGAGTGAAGAATCTCATTCCAAGAGTGTAGTATGATTACATTCCTTCAAAATTAATCACTGAATCAAATGCCAAAGTAGCCTCCTATTAAACGTCTGCCAGTTTAAAGAGAATCAGATCAGGTTGGTCTTGCATGTGTACTAAAGCGGCAGGTTCCCTTTTAAAAGTAAAACTTTTGGTGTTTGAAAAAAGTGTCACTGTCCTAGAGTTTTCAGAGGCATCACCTGCTTAATGGGTATTGCATATTTCCTCAAATGCATGGACATAGCCATTTTTTCTGTTGTTGTTCAATTAGGTCCACGTACTGGTTCCCAAATCAGGAAGAACAAAAATAGAGAAAGAAAACTCCACATCGATCTCTTTATTGAACATAGATGCAAAAATCTTAAAATACTAGCAAAGAGATTAAAGTAAGTCATCATAAGGATTATTCGCTATGACCAGGTGGGATTTATACCAGGAATGCAAGGCTGGTTCAATATTAGGAAAACCATCCACATAATTGACCATATCAATAACCAAACAGAAATCACATGATTATCTCAACAGATGCCAAAAAAGCCTCTGACAAAATATAACACCCATTCCTAAAAACACTAGAAAGTATAGGAATAGAAGGGCCTTTCCTCTAAAAAACAGAATTTATTTGAAACCATCAGCAAGTATCATCTGCAATGAGGATAAGTTAGGAGCCTTCCCAATAAGATCAGGAGTGAAGCAAGGATGCCCATCATCACCATTATTATTTAATATTGTACTAGAAACGCTAGCTGTAGCAATTAGAGAAGAAAAAGAAATCTAAAGGAAGAAACTAAACTATCTTTGCAGATGATATGATGGTATACTTAGAGAACCAGAGAAAATCAACTAAAAAGTTAGTGGAAATAATTTTAGCAAAGTTGCAGGATACAAAATAAATCCACATAAATCATCAGCCTTTCTATTTATTTCCAATAAAAATCAGCAGCAAGTTAGAAAGAGAAACTCCATTTAAAATCACTCTAGTTAATATAAAATATTTGGGAATCTATCTGCCAAGACAAACTCGGGAATTACATGAACATAAAAACACTTTTCACACAAATAAAAATAGATCTAAACAATTGGAAAAACATTAATTTAGGATGAACTAATATAATAAAAATGACAATCCTACTTAAACTAATTTACTTATTCAGTGCCATACCTATCAAACTGCCAAAAAACTTTTTTATAGAATTAGAAAAAATCAATTAGATCCATGTGGGATTAATTTTTTGTTTGTTCAATTAAAATCAAAAGTTAAAAAGCTGAGCCTTTGTACCAGAGTCTTTATCTTTATCCCAACCCTATCCCTACCTCCACTGAATGTAAAACAGGGGCTGCACACTTCTGGATTTGGATCCCCAAAGTTTAGCAGAGCACCTGTAGTAGAATAGGTATTTAATAAATCCTGGATTAATCTGACAGCAATATTAAAAATATTTTCTATTCTTTCTTCCTTGATTCAATTTGTTCTATCAAAATAAATTTGGAGGCAGACTGAGGGATATCTTACTGTTTTAAGAATTTGTAATATGTGAGGGGGACATGAGGCAGGGCTATAATTTTATAAGAGCCTTGCTTATTATTTAACTTAGAACAGAATTCCAGGTCCAAAAAACTTTAAAAATTGCATCATTATTGATATAATATTGAAAATCCTATATGGTTTATGCATAATGAACTAGCCTTCTCAAGAAATCTTGCTTTGTTTTTTTTTTTTTAAAAACCCTCACCTTCTATCTTAGAATCACTGTGTATTGGTTCTAAGGCAGAAGAGCAGCAAGGGCGATTAGTGACTTGCCCAGGATCACACAGCTAGGAAGTGTCTGAGGCCAGATTTGAACCCAGGAGCTCCTGTCTCTAGGTCTAGCTCTCAATCCAATGAGCTACCCAGCTGGCCCTGAAATCTCTTCTTTAATAGCATGTTTTGTTCTGAATAACAACTGGTATGTCCTTTAATTCTGATTAACAGGAAAAGGGCAAATATACATATAATACCTAATATGTATTGATATATTGTGTAATTGTATATAATTCATAATTATATGCCATGTAAAATATAGCATTATGCATTATATTGACTCTAACATTCTGATACATTAATATATAATTATGCAATCTACATTGCGTAAAGACACTAATGCTCCTCAGAGAGTGCTTTACAATCATCCAGTCACAAAAATTGGGCTGTTCTAGCAAAATAACATTATGGTTCTGATTGAACAAAAAAGATCATCAGACCAGTAAAAAAAAAAATAATTGCTCTGGCCATGCATGCATCTTCACTCTTTGAGGAAACATGCAGTGCTAGCAAGTGTGTGATACCTTTGAAAACTCTAAGACAGTAGCATTTTCCAATCACAAAACATTTTTCTTTAAGGGAACTTGAAGCTTTAGCACACAGGCAAGAGCAATCAGCTTGATCTAATTTGATTTCAATTGGCTCCTGATAGGATATCGGTTTGCAGGTCTTGCCAGAATACAGCAGCTCCATCATTAGCTGCTTCTTGGGGGATGGATGGTGTTCAGAAAGAAACTCTCTTGAAATGCCACAAAACTGTTCTATAGAATTCACTAGCTGATTTTTTTTCACCAGTTGTTTCTAGCCTTTTCATGCTATTTCACTTTGAAAAGCCAAATAGAAATAGACAAAGCCTAGGCAAATTCTGTCCATTTGTTCAAGGAAATCTTTTGTTTTTACAATCTACCATTTGGCCCAAAACAGAACACTGAAGATTAATACTCTTATAATTTTTTTAAACCCTTACTTTCCATCTTGGAATCACTACTATTTATTGGCTCCAAGGCAGAAGAGTGGTAAGGTAGGCAATCCGGGGGTTAAGTGACTTGTCCAGGGTCACGTAGCTAGGAAGTGTCCAAGACCACATTTGAACTTAGGATCTCCCATCTCCAGGTGTGGCTCTCTAGTCACTCAGCCAGCTGTCCCCTAGTTTATGAGTTAAGTCATCTAAATGGCAAAGTGGATAGAGTCCTGGGGTCAGGAAGACATCTTCCTATTTGCAAACTTGGCCCCAGACATCAACTGTGACTTGGTGACTTGGTCAAGTCACTTTTACCTTTTTTTGCCTCCATTTTCTCATCTGTAAAATGAGCTGGAGAAGGAAATGGCAAACCACTCCAGTATCTTTGCCAAGAAAATCCTGAATGGGATCACAAAGAGACAGATATGACTGAAAAACTACTAACAACTAACAACAACAAAAAGTTATAATGTAGCCGTATTCTGGGGAAACTGGGTTGATTTAGAATCCGTACTGAGTCTGACATTATTAAGTTGGGAGAGATCATTTCTTCCTCCAGACTGTTGCCATAGGACTCTATCAGGCTTTGCCCTTTGGAGTCATCTCATGCTGCAGTTGAGTTCTTGAACTTCCCAGTCTAAAACCATTTCTTTTCACCTACCGTTGGTGCCTAAAATCACTTTAAGAGAAATTTAATTCATCCATTTGACATAAAACATTTAAAATGCAAACACCTAATCCAAGTAGTATGTGGCATAGAAACACAGAATTTTAGAGTTGGCAAGGTCCGATATGGCCACCTAGATGGATCCATACTGCAAGCAGTTCTTCCCAAGTGGCCATTCAGCTTCTACTTCAAGACCTCTAGTAAGAGGGAACCTGCCCCCTCGGTAGGTAGTCCATGCGGCTTTTGGACCATCCTACCGAGGAGGAAGCTTTTCCCAAAGGACTCGTGCATACTCTTATGTGTGCGGCAGCTCTTTTTGTGGTGGTGAAGCATTGAAAGAAATGATGAAAGGAGTAAGGATTCAGAAAGCCTTGAGAAGTCCTCTCTGAAGGGTGGGGGTAAAGGGTGAAGGCAGAGACAGCAAAGACAAGTGACAGGCGTTACCTTCAGCTAATAAAGGATGGCGGGGCAGCCCGGCTGGCACAGTGGAGAGAGCTTGGAAGCAGGAAGACTCAGCTTCCCGAGTTTAAGTCTGACCTGAGACACTTACGAGGCAAGTCTCTTCACCCCGTTTACTTCGGTTTCCTGACTGGACCCCCTGAGTTCTATTCACTGTACCACATAGCTTCCCTGTTACATTTAGAGTCAAAGCATCGGCCCTAATTGTCCGCTTAGTGGTTGTCTCATAATTACTCAACGAAAAGCTCCCTGAGAGCAGAGGTCACCTCTTGTTTCTTCTTGTAAGTCGGGAGAGCGATCCTTCTGGATGTTTGACCTGGCAAGCGTCTCTCCAAGCCGCTACAGCAACTGAAAAATAGAAAATTCTCAGCACACAAGCCCTTTGGTGCTATCGAAATGGCTCCATTGGAAACTGATTTGGTTGAATCAATGGCACTGAAAAAGGCGCCTCACCATCGGCTTTGCTGCTGCACAGTTAAGGTCCGCTGGGCTTTTTGACCTACTTGCTGAAACCACCTAAATCTGTGTGTACGTAAGAATATGTGTATATAAACACAGATACATACATATATGCCCATGTACATATACATCATCTCTTGCTGTTGGATTATGAACTTCATGAGTCAAGAATTGTCATGTTTTCTATTTGTATCCCTAGGACTTAGGATGATATTTTACCCATAGTAAGAATTTAGTAAATATTCCTTTATTCATTCATTTACCCTGTGGTCACAACAGATAACCCAGATACCTGCTAGTTGATCAACAATTGTGTTGAAATGAGATATGACTATTTGAAGAAAAAAGATATACTCCAAAAAAAGGGCAGAGAGGCAAAGAAGGCAACTTTTTTAGGATGACTTTCTGCTTTTCAAAACAATTTTTCTAGGCTTTATAACTTTATGAAACATAATTTCAGGAGCAAGCCAAATTGTTTAACATATCTTTTGTGGTGCTGAGTTAATAGATCCATAAAAAATACAAAAATAAATCTGGGGACAGGTAGTGGCTCAGTGGGTAGAGGGCCAGGCTGAGATGGGGGGTCCAGGGTTCAAATGTGACCTCAGATACTTCTTGGCTATGTGCCACCTATGTGACAAGTCACTTAACCTCAACTGCCGCCCGGCCCTTACCACTCTTCTACCTTGGAACTAATACTTCATATTGAATCCAAGACAGATGGTAAGGGTTTTAAAAAAATAAGTCTGATATTCCAACTTTCTCCAAAAGCTTTGTTCTCTCCAAGGTTTTTCCCACTAAAGGTATACACACTACTTAAAATTTCACATTTCTAAATACAGACACTAAGTGTTATGGGTCAGAGTATTTGGAGAAGGCTTTATAGAAGAGAGGATTTTAGCTGGGTCTGGAAGGATGGGTGTGGTTTACAGAGAGTTAGGGAGATGATCTATGAAGTCATGATGGGGGATAGCAAAGGCTTAAAAAACTAAAATAGGCACCTTGTAGCAGGAAGACAGGAAAATAGTTTTACCTATAATAAGGAGTTTGTACTGGTGATAGAATCTAGGATTTTTCAGTAATTCAGGTTAGACAGTGACAGAGAAATAGAAAGACTAGCCCAGGGAGAGAAATAGAATAAAAATCAGAAATGTTCTCAAGGAAAAATGGATTGAACATTGTGACATTGGTTTTAGGAGAGGAAGAAATTAAATTTAATCTCTCTTCTGGTTTACTTTTTAGACCATTTGAAAAGAAAATCTTTGAGAGTCAAGATCATGTTTTTCCTTTTATGTCTTTAGATCTTTTTTTCTCCATCTCAGCAAATAATAGATCCTTAAAATAATATTTTAATAATAATTAATTGACTATTCATTGGAAAGACAAATACTGAAGTTGAAGCTTAAATATTTTGGCCATATAATGAAAGATTAAAAGCAAAAGCAGGAGGGAATGACTGAGATGGATAATGTCATGGAAGTAATGAATAGATTTAGAGAAGCAATGATAGGCTGCTAGGGACAATGAAGAGCAGAAAGGCCTAGTGTGCTCTAGTCCACAGGGTCAGAAAAGTAGAGCAGGGCTGAACAGCTAACAATAAAGCCCACAGATGGCCACGGTCATGGCAACAGCCTCCTTCCTGTCTGGTTTCCCTGCCTCTTCTCTCACCAGTCTCAGCCATTCTACACAGCACTGCCAGTGATTCTCACTCAGTGAAGATCCAAACATGAAGCCTTTCTTGATTCCCCTAACTGCTGGTGGGGGGGAATCTATTATCTTGATGTTTATCCTGCATTTACTTACATATGTGCTCCCTGTCTTCCTCATTAAATTTTAGACTCCTTCAAAAAAAAAACAAAAAAAAACACAACCCTTTTGAGTTGAGATTGTTTCAATTTTTGGATTTGTATTCTCGGTGCCTAGGACAGGGCTTGGCACATGGGAGGCATTTAATAAATGCTTGCTAACTGATTGGAAAGTACATTTTATTTTCAAGAATAGTAATCTGCCAAAGAACAACTTTCCCCCAGGAGTACATGGGCATGTCTTATGGAGAGACAGAAACATCCTAGAACTCCAAGACTGCTGAGGGTAAGCCCTGGGATCCCAAGGAGCCCCCAGTGAGCCCAAGGAAGGGTATTCTTGTGGTCGAGCTCACTCATCTTCAACCTTTGGGGCTTTCAAGCTTCCCTCATCCTTTGGGGCACTTTTTGCTGGATGCTCCCATGGCAGCATCTCAAGAGTCAGCCTCCAGAGAAGAGGCTTCATGTCTTCACTTCACTCATGGCCTCCATGAGCCGTGCGCTATTTGTCACTGCTGTTGTCAAGAAAATGAATCTGTACCCTAAGGAGACAAAAGCAGAAGAGAGCACATCCATGAGCCCAGGTACTACTGCTGTTAGGCAAGCACAGATACCGTCCAACTCCACAAATGTCCATTGGACATGGGCCATTTTATTTTTTGTCATACAATGCCGACAAGCCCTCTGGTAGAGCTAATGAGGCACAGCAATCTGTCTTTAATTACCCCCCTGTCTTATTAAGAAAGGTCTCCCCAGGGTACCTGCCTAAAGACAATGATTTTGGGGCAGCTAGGTGATCCAGAGGATTGAGAGCCAGGCCTAGAGATGAGAGGTCCTGGATTCAAATTTGGACTCAGATACTTCCTAACTGTGTGACACTGGGCAAGTCACTTAACCTCCATTGCCTAGCCCTTACCACTCTTCTGCCTTGGAACTGAAGGTAAAGGTTTAAAAATAAAATAAAAATAAAGACAATGACCTTTCTTTTCCTCAGTTATTCTGTTTGCAATTCCCCACCCTCCAAATGATAATACTATACCCAGAGGTTAGTGGTAGGGATTTTTAAAAAATAGACTGACTTCTCTTAACTAACAATCAAGTTTGTTTTTATTTCAACAGGATTCTTACCTCTCTCTCTACCCAAAAACCGCAGAGCTGAGATCTCAGAGAAGGTACATCCACCCAGAAAAACCACAAGGACCAGACGTAGGGAATCACTTGGGGCATTTTCTTCAGGTATGATGTCTATAAGGAGACAAAGCAGCTCAATCTCAAATTTTGCATGATGTCCCAGAACCTTATATCTCTCTCATCTCCATTCTGCCCTTCTAAATTCTCCTTACCTGTGACTGCAAATTCATTACTGTTGAGTAACCGAACAACTTCCTCAAGGCCCAGCCAGCCCTTTCGCTCTAACACCTGGTGAGATTTGAGGTTGAGTTTCAGTTAGAAACATCAGGAAAGCTCACTCTCAAGACACTGTGTTTTTGCTGGTAGTCCAATGAGTATGGGGCTTGGAAGGAACCAACAGCAAGAGGGAAGAATAATGGCAGAAGGACAAAAATATGGAAGGGAGGAAAGGTGACATGACCTCACCTGTTCAATGATGCGGCAGCTGAGGGGAACATAGGCACCACTGAAGACATACGCCATGTCCCGTGGCACTTTCAGGTCATATTCACTGTCCCCACGTGGGATCTACACTGGGCATATAAGGGCACATCAAGCAAGTGGCAACTGAGTATGTGCCCTCCCCATGCCCGTTTGGGAGCCCCAGGAAGAGGTGTTTAATTTATTCTGAAATTCTGTAAGGGCTGTGTCACTAACCAAAGATAGAATCAGGCAATATTCTTAAGAAAAATTCATATTCCAAGGTTAGTCATCTAAAAATTAGCCTTGGGTAAGTCTCTATCTCAGGGCTACCTGAAAACTATTGTTGTAGGCCATTACTGGGAATCTAGTAGATTTTAAATTTAATATTTTCCCTCCTCACTAGTATAAATACATATTACAGTTACAGAGTCCAAAGAAGTAGTAGTTGTTACTTGTTTGAATAGATGCTTGCTTTGGAGATGACTGATCTAAAGCTGGAAAGGAATTCAAAAGCCATCAAGTCCAACCCTCTCATTTTACAGATGAGGAAACTAAGGCCCAGGGAAGGTAAGTAACTTGCTCACAATCACACAGACATACACGTCAGAGATGGGATATGAACCCAGATCTTTGACTCCAAAGTGAATTCTCTTCCTGTCATATCATTCTACCTCTATGCATCTAGAGTAGTTTCCTCTGTGCTTGCTGGAAAGGGTCCTGGGCAGCTACTGTACCAGTGCAAATAACCATTAGGAGATTCTTCAGTTCAGTTCAACCTCCCAGGGAGAATTTAGGAAGAGAGAAGAGCATGTATCTACATTACCCAGGAGGCTACAGAATACCAACTGGGTGCTACTACCCTTTAAAAAAATAGAAGCACTTCTCTAGCAGGGGAGACCAAATCAAGTGTATATCCTATGGCTCAGTGACTAAGCAAAAGACTGGAGGCTCTGTCATTATAAATCCTTTTTTTTCTGAGTTCCTTCCTTCTCTTGCTCCATAATCCTAAATGAATCATTTACACTTTTTGTGCTTCTTATTATTTTTGTCTTAAGTTAGGCTAAAATGAAGTGATCATATAGGGAGATATGGTAATGAAAATATAAATGCAAAATACACCAGAGGAGTGTTTCTTAATTGCCCTTTTGAGGCAATTTATTATCAGCCCACAAAGCTTTTTGCTACCAAAGAATCTTACACTTCATAAAACCTACAAACAAACAGACAAACCAAAACAACTCTTCCTTTCCTTTCCCCCTATTCTTGGTCTCCCTCCCTAAATCACAAAACTTGCTCCTCCACCTCCATTCCCTGCCCTGTACCTACCCCAGCTTTCTCTCTCTATGGGCTTTAAGCTCTAGAAGGGCACAGTGGTTTATAAAAGAGAATTTAGATATTTCATGAGGATATTTAGTGTGCTGGCAAACATTGCTTTATAGGCTTGTTCACCCTACCACCCAAGAATCTGGCCCCAAGTAACATACCAAGCCCAGTTTTTTGCTGATGCCACGAAAATTGCTTCTCTTAGCCAAAGAACTGAAAGCATCAGTGAGTTTTCCTGGAGAAGAAATATAAACTGGGTCCCATCCAGTGCTCCTTGGCTAGGAACACTGCCATGGATAATTCAAATCACAAGGACATTATATTAAACTCAGGAGTTGAAGCAACGGTCTGCCCAGAAAGCAGAACTGGCCATTTCTGAAGGACCCCTTACAGTTCACAAGGAAGAAATGACAAAAATAACAACAAAAAAAAAACCACCCCAAAAAACAAATCAGAATCTCAGAAATAAGAACGACATCAGGAGCCATCTAGCCTAACCTGTACCTGAATAAGTCAAATGCCCCCAACTACACATGGCAAGCAATCATCCAACCTCTGCTGGAAGGCTTCCAGTGAGGGGGAACCCACTCCCCCTAAAATGGCCCATTATATTTCTGGATACCTCTAATTTTCAGGATTTTTCTTACATCAAACCCAAATTTGCCTTTGTGACTTTACCCTCATGCTCCTAGTTTTGCCCTTTGGAACAATGAAGAACAAGTTTAATTTCTCTTCTCTAAGACAGTTTTTCACATTACTTGAAGACAGATATCAGAGTGCCCCTTAGTTCTCTATTCTCCAGGCTAAATAGCCAAAGTTCATTCAACCAATTCCCATAAGGCATGAACTTGACTTGAGGCCCTTTACCTATCCTAGCTGCTTTCCACTGGGCACTCTCCTGCTTCTCAAAGTCTACCTGAAATATAGCAGTTAAGAACTGAACGCAATATTCCAAATAGTTTGAGTAGGGCAGAGCACAATGGGACTACTACCTTCCTGGGAACCAGGCCTCCTTTCTACCCATTTCCAAGACTCTATAGTAGCTGCTTCTCACCAAGTTATCTTAAAAACAAAACAAACAAACAAACAAACAAACCTCTTATCTTCCTAGCATTGATATAAGCATCAGTTCCCGGCAGGAAAGTGGTAAGGGCTAGGCAGTTAGGGGTTAAGTGACTTGCCCAGGATCATACAGATAGAAGTATTTGAGGTCACATTTGAACCCAGGTCTACCTGACTCCAGGCCTGGCACTCTATCCACTGTGCTACCCAGCTTCCCCCTATCCCACTAAGTCATCTTAATGAGATAGGCATTATCACAAAGCCTGAGGTTGTACAAGAACTTTGGGATTGGTCAAGGGGATGGACACTGTATGAGTGGCTAGGGACCAAATGCTACCATTTTCTTCTTCCTCAGTTCATTCTCCTAACAATACTCGGATGGCCAGGTTGTTCTGGTAGGCTAAGAATGAAGAAGCCAAACAGTCTAGGATAGCTGTGATCACCACTGGTCCTGGGCTCACCTGCAGCTTTATCAGTCACCAATTTGCTCACTTTATTCTCGACTGCCGTAAGAGTATCTCCTGGAACCTGCTCGGTTAGAAGTCCCGTCCGACGAAGATTAGAGAAGGTCAGCAGGTGCTCAGGCCCATAGCTCTGGAAGAAATTCAAACCAACTTATAGGACAAAGACATAACTTCTTTGCACCTTGTTTTTTGTGTCTAGAGATACCTTAAGCACTGTAGAGCAAATATGACACAATACCTGTCCTCAAGGAGCTTTTACGATATGATTTGCACTCATGAAAACAAAAATTGATACAAGATAAGAAGAAATTGAATATAACTGAGAGCATGGCATAAATACTATGAATGGTGAAAAAGGAAGAAAAGTCAAGATTGGCCAGGAATTAGAATTACAAAGTTTCTGGGGAAAGTAGGACTTAAAGTAAACTCCTATTACCACCTTACTAAATTCAGGTGAGCCTGAGTCTCTCCAAGGGTAAAGCAATCTGTAATGGGTCAGACAGAATACATTCTCACAGTGTTAGGCACAGATCGGAAGTTAAATCCTATGAACAGAAATGCCTAATGAGGTGAGTCTTGAATCACTTAAAAGGCTATTGGTAGGGGGCAACTGGGTAGCTCAGTGGATTAAGAACCAGGCCTAGAGACAGGAGGTCCTGGGTTCAAATCTGGCCTCAGACACTTCCCAGCTGTGTGACCCTGGGCAAGTCACTTGACGCCCCATTGCCTAGCCCTTACCACTCTTCTGCCTTGGAACCAATACACAGTATTGACTCCAAGACGGAAGGTAAGGGTTTCCAAAAAAAAAAAAAAAAAAAAGGCTATTGGTATAGATCCATTTCAGATGACTCACTTCTGATATAAGGACAGTGAGAACTAGACCAGGGATATTATTAGAGAGTAAGGCTATAGAGGGGAACAAGAAAGGGTGCCTTCAACTAACTCTAACGTTCATACCAACACCTCCCAACTTGAGTCTCTCAAAGTTCTATTCTAGTCTTTACCTGAAGATACTGTGTTTTCAGAGAGCGGTAATCTTTGGGGACCAAACCTGTGGAAGAAGGAGATAATTTAAGTTACTTAAAATGGCCTCAGCTGAAGTGTCGTATAATACATAGCCTATTAACTGACCTTAAGCTAAGGAAAAATATTCACTATCTCATCATTAATGGTATATCACATTCCTAAATTATTAACTGATTTTCTAATCTAGGATTGCCTGACTTTTTTTTTTCTCCTGCAGGATGAAACCTGTCTTCTATAGGACCAAGATGAGAAGATTAAAATTCATCTTGTATAATTTTCTTATTGGTCTTATTTACAAGCAATTGATTTTCTTCTGTAATTGCTTAAGTCATTGCTCTTTGACTCTGAACTTAGTTAAGAATTTGGTGGTGTCTAACGGGCTAAATTTAGAAATCCAGTTCTCTTGCTAATCACCAATCTCTTCTAGCCTCAAAGAATTTTGATAATCTTGGGAAATGTGTGAGAAAAGGAGTTTTAGGCTTGACATCTTTATGCTACCAAGCTATCCTTTAAGGAGGTCCAGTTTGTCATCCAGAAGTTTAGGCCATTATCTTGCACTTTTGACTCCAACAATGAGTACTTCTTAATCTCATGAGAGAAAAAAGAGGGGGGTTTGTCATTGCTAGCCTCCATTTCCAAACTTCTAACCAATTTTGGTGTTTCCTACACCTTAGCTCTGTAACCAGTCATTCTGTACTCAAACCATGAAGTCATTTACCCTGTTCTGTTATTTGTTCTGTACTCCCCAAAAGCCTAAAAAGGGGAATTGTTGGTCTGCTTGGAGTTTTTGTAATGGATGGAGGGAAGCCACCAATCCATTTATTAACAGATAGCTTGTTCCTGCTAATAAATGTTATTTTGCCCAGAGACCTACCTCAATTTGTCCTTTTGTTAAGAATTTTATTAGAAAAAGAAAAGCAGTAAAGCATAAAGGAGCTAAGCAAGAAAGAATAGTAAAACCAATGGTACTAGATGGCAGAATGGAATCAGAAAGTCTTGTGCTTGGATCCTGCTTCAGAGACTCATGAGACAGACCCTGGACAAGTCATGTAAGCTCTCTGTACCACAATTTGCTCCATCTGAGGGAGCTTCTCTAGACAGCCACTAAGGTCTACTAGGTTTCTTCTAGCTTTAAACCAAAGATCCTATAATTACTAGGGCAGAAATGGGGGTGGGGGGTAGGGTAGGGAAGAGGACCAGGAGAAGGTAAATTGCAGAATTTCTTTCCCTGAAATCAATAAGAGCAAGATTAATGTCCAGCTGCTGATTTAGACAGACTCCCTCTTCAGACAAATGACCTCCTGAAAACCATTCCAACCTTATGATTAATGACAATATACACAAAAATGCCTTGAAAATACTTAAGTGTTCTATAGATGTAAGAGTCTAGGAAGATCATTTGATTATCATCTTTAGGAGCCTGGCCCATAGAAGGCACTGAGCAAATTATTTGTAAGGAGAGTGGTGGTGAGTTGTTTTCAGTTTCTATGGAGATAAGAGGAAATCAGATTCAAATGTAAGAAAAATGATTTAGAGTAACCATAATAAGGCACTTTGGCTGATAGAGATTAGAATAAATTACCACAAAATGCTGTGGAATCTCCCTTCATCAAAATCCTTATGACATGGATTAGTTAACTCACTTTTTTTTCTGGGACATATTTTTATATAAAACCTTGTTGGGAGATATCACCTCACACCTAGCAGATTGGCTAAAATGAAAGAAGGGGAGAGTAATAAATGCTGGAGGGGATGTGGCAAAATTGGGACATTGATGCATAGCTGGTGGAGTTGTGAACTGATCCAACCATTCTGGCTGGCAATTTGGAACTATGCTCAAAGGGCTATAAAAGAATGCCTGCCCTTTGATCCAGCCATACCATTGTTGGGTCTGTACCCCAAAGAGATCATAGATAAACAGACCTATACGAAAATATTTATAGCTGCGCTTTTTGTGGTGGCAAAAAACTGGAAAAGGAGGGTATGTCCTTCAATTGGGGAATGGCTGAACAAACTGTGGTATATGCTGGTGATGGAATACTATTGTGCTCAAAGGAATAATAAACTAGAGGAGTTCCATGTGAACTGGAGAGACCTCCAGGAACTGATGCAGAGCGAAAGGAGCAGAGCCAGAAGAACACTGTACACAGAGACTGATATACTATGGTAAAATAGAATGTAATGGACTTCTGTACCAGCAGCAATGCAATGACACAAGACAGCTCTGAGGGATTTATGGAAAAGATGCTACCCACATTCAGAGGAAGAACTGCAGGAGTGGAAACATATAAGAAAAACAATTGCTTGAACGCATGGGTTGAGGCAGACATGATTGGGGATGTAGACTCAAAACTACCACACCAATGCAACTATCAATAATTTGGAAATAGGTCTTGATCAAAGATACATGATAAAACCAGTGGAAATGTGCATCGGCTGGGGGGGGGAGGTCAGGGTGAAGGGGAAAGTAGGAGCATGAATCATGTAACCATGTTAAAAACAAGTATTAATAAATGTTTAAAAACAAAACAAAAAACAAAACCTTGTTGGGAGTGAGAGTATAGATGAGATGATTGCTAGAATTCTCATTTCAGCTCTGAAATTTTACTATTCTTATCTTTCATTGGTTGAACTATAGCACTCTCTGGGATAAGGGGACTGACTCAATGATCCTAAAGTTTCATTCACTGCCAGGATTTTGCATTACCCAGGAAAGTATAACTGCAATTATAGAACAATATTCTGTTTTTCTGTGCCTCCTCCATAATCTAGGTGTGAATAGGAAAGGAAGGGGGCCAGTCATGTATGGGGAGCAAAGGATAACAGATTCATAGACTGAATGCTCTACTGGTACCCATATGACCATAAAAAACCCTAGAGGAAGGCCTCTAACAGCAAACTGGATAGATCTCTTAGAGAATCTGTGGGAGGACAATGGTAAGAGTTATATAAGATGTGAATATGTGGATGGATGGTTTGAAATTTGCACCACTGCAGTGAGTACCACATCAGAGCCAGAGATATCATATCAATGAAGTAGTGATTCTACTGTTGGATTGATATTTTATATTTTATTTGCTTGGGTATTTATATCTATCTTTCAAAATGTCTTCCTCTTTTCCCAAACTATTATTTCTGATTACTGGTACTCACCATTCTCAGTGATGGACAGGAGACACAGGAGTCGGAGGCTTTCAATAGGTGATACCTATACAGAAAAAGAAGAAGTTGATGAGAACTTAAACCCCATAACTTAAATGCTTTTCTCCCTTAATTTCTGCTCTAAGCAGACTATACTTCTATAAGACAATCTCTTGCTGCCCTGCTTCCAGGACTCACCTGTCGGTCAATGTGTTCCTCAATATAGCTGGTGCTCTCACGAATGTTGAACCCTTCTAGCAGTGCTAAGAGGAATTGGAGAGTGTTACTTTGGGTTTATGGAAATTGTACCTATTATGCTTGTAGGGTTCTCTCTGTGACTGCCCAATGCTGAGAAGAACCAACTCAGACAAGAGAGTTCACAGGGCTTGTAGCAGGGACCAATCCCAGCATCAGCTAGAAAGAGGGATAACAAAAGAACCAGAGACTCCAGAGTGGGCAATAGGTTATGAGAAGGAGATGTTATGAGAGCAGAAGAGAAAAAAGGATACTGGTAAGTATATTAGTGTCACCATGTTCAGTCTTGATCAGCTCCTGGAAATCTTGCTTGGTTTTCTTCTTCATGATGGACTCGCAGGCCCCAATATCTATAGAAAGGACAAACTGGAAATTAGACTATCCTAAGATCAGAACAGCACCTTTTTTCTGCTCAGAAGGGCACAATGGAACACCCAAAACCACTTTTCTCTCTAGCTCAAATCCCCAAATCAACTCCTGTTTTCAAATGTTTCCCCTTTAAGGATTCTCTGTATTCATCTTCTTAGATAAACCAGGTAATTGGTTCCATGTAATCCTCCCTATACATGGGACCTACGTAAACTCAGCAGGCGGTGCTCTTGCTTCAGTCCCTTGAGCTCCTGAGAGACAAAGTTCTTCATCTGCTTGATGTCCATACCACGACGGCGCTGGGAAGAGACTCAAGTCAGTGACAATCTTCCCACTCTGTTGTAAAAAGGACAACTCCTACATTTTCTTACATTGCCTCTACTTTAGAATCATAGCATCACAGAATGTTAGAATTTGAAAGAACTTAGTTATTATTTAGTCTAGCCTCCTCATTAACAAATGAGGAATCTTAAGTATAGACAATGACCACTTAATGTCTGTCAGTAGCAACACTGAGCCTAGAACCCAGGTCTTCTGCCTTCTAGATCAATAATTTTCCATTACATTATAATGCTTGCAGTGCAGATGAGAGCCATGTAATAATATCAATAGGTGGAAAGTATGTAAAGTAGTTTTAAGAGGTAATTTTGAAGAGGGATTAGAGACCTAATGGGCTGGAGCCTCACATCATACTGTGCCTGTAGGTTCCGGGCCTTCTGGCTCAGGAAGCCAAAGACATTGGAGAAATGTTCATTACGAATCTCATTAAAGACCTGTGGAGAAGCCAGAACTATGTCAAGATGCAGAACCATCATCTGGTATTCCAATTAATCTACCCAATTTTATCAAGTCATAATGCCCCACTCCTAGATATAGCACAATGCTCGTTGTCTTCAGTGGAAACTTGGCATCTATCAGTCAAGAGATATTTGTGCTAGAGATTGTGTTATACCTAGAATTGTGGGAAGCATCTGTTTGATATGGTTATAGGCCACCATCCCAGAGCCCTTGAATTCAGACAGTGCCCCAATTCCCCAAGATCTATATTCTAACCTTGTCCTGAGCATTAAGCAGCACTTTGAGGCTCTTGTCAGAGGATGTCACATCTGGACCAAAATCAACACTCCCTATGGAAGTAAAAGGGAAGGTTACAAGCATCTCTGATGACTTCAACATCACCTTTTCTTTCTAATTTCTGCTTACTTAGATGTTACTTAGTACTGTTCTGAAAACTAGCAGTTCCCTCAAATTCCTGAGGTATCCCAGAAACCCACCACTGTAAAAGTTCCTGGTAGACTGCCTTCTCCATCCTCATCAGGAAGCAAAAGAAGCAACACTCACCACACTTGATTCGAAAGGTGTCATCCACCAGCCCCTCATACACCACTTGGGAGCAGAGTGCAGTCACAAAGTCCACATCTGAAAACAAAAGCCATGGAGGTGAAAGATTTCTCAGAACTTCATCTTCCACTCTGCCTTCCTCCCAAAGTCACTGTTTCAACACAAAGTCAATGCCAAGTTTCTCAAGTTTATCCCTACCCACCTCTCGATATTCACAGAGCTAACTCTGACTTTGCTATCCTTTTCCTATTTTTGACACGTTCCCTCACCTTCCAGGGTTCAAAAGAGAAGGTAAACTGAGTACCTACCTCTATCCAGAAGGAAAATATGCCCAATTTCTGGTTTCCGGCCTTTGATCTCACCTTCCTCTTCTTCCTCCAACTCCCTCCACATCTCGTACACCATCTGTTCAAAACCCAAGATATCCCCAAACTTCTGTTGACGTTACCAATCTCTACTACAGGCCAATACAACGCAGTGACCGGCATAAGGGTCCAAAGGGCTTTTGACCAGAACCTTGTGGGAATCTTGAATTCCTTGGGCCAAGAGCTCATACCATTAACCCATTCCATTTCCTTTTAATTCTGAATAATATAAAATTCTATGTATTATAGGCAGAGAACAAGGGCATAATGTGAAGATAGGATTGACTCTCCCCTTGCCTATTTTTAGCTAAATAAATCAAGAACTTAAAGTGCCCCTACTTGACACTAAGTAAGAGAGTTCTGCAAGTCACTTGCTACAACTCTAGAGGCCACTACCCTGCCCCTGGGCAATGCTAGGCAAATTGAAAGACTGTGATTGGTTCCCATAAAGTGGGGAAGGGGCAGGAAGTGACATGGAAAAAGAACTATAAAAAGTCTTAAACTTCCTGTCCAAGGGACTTCTCCTTTAACTTCTGTTCCTTTGGATTTCGTCTTTGGAAACGCTGCATTGGTTAGCCGGACTGGAGGAGAAGACTCTCCTGGAAGAGAATTCTGCTAGGCTGGAGCTTTCTGCAATAGAGGCCTCCTGGGGTGATTGGGGCTGAAGGAAGAGGCCTGCATTGGTGGAACCCTTGCTGAAGACACCATTGGGATTCCTGGTTTAAGGGATTACCATGACTCCACATGGAGATTGGGACTTGAGGGAGTCCTTGACGGGTGGCAAGCTGGACTTCTTTGGACAGAAATTATACAATATCTGACTAGACAATACTTTCTACTTTCTTCCTACATTTCTCTCTTTTACTATATCTCTATTAAACTAAATTGTTAAGAGCAGCTAACAGTCTTGTGACTTAAGAGTTAATTTTTTAAATCGGCACCCACAATATTACTTTAGAATTCTCATATTTAGCATAAAAGCTAATTTTAAATTCTTACAATAACAAAGATAAACCATAGATAGAAATCCAACCCACAAGTCCCAAGCTGCCAACCTCTAGCTTGAAATATAAATTTTCATTCTGAGATAGTCCTCACATAGCAGATGCCCTCAATGATCCTCAGTGCACACAGAACCAAGGAGGATGAATAAAAGAATGAGGAAAAACTACTTTGAAGGCTCTTACCTTGGCGCATCGGCCAATTCCATAACAGTTTGCAAAGGGTCCATAGAGATTGCTGAGAAGGTGCAGGGCTTGGGCCACAGTATTAATCCAACGCTGGTTTCCCTCCTGCAAAGGACACACAAGTGACAAGGGTAAATAGGGTGATGAGTTCCTGAGCTCAGAATCTGGTTCTGTAAGTCTGAGAGGCTGTTAGTTGTTCCTATGCAATAAAACAAGGCCTGGAAAAATCTTGAAAAAGACCTAACTGACTGGTTCCTAGGTAAGATCCTTTAAATACTCAATCCATGGTGATGCTCTTCAGTCACAGATTATAGGAAAAATTTAAATAAAAACAACATGTCTTGGGTTTAACTGCCCTGGGCCTCAAACCCCAGACCCCAGGCCTCTGTATTCACCAGAAAGTAGTCTCTGAAGAATTCAGGCAGTTCCATGCTCAGGAGATCCACATCAAGAGGCAGTAAGGAAAAGGCCCACTCATCACAGCTTACATCTATAGGTAAGGATAACAAAAGTCAGTTACAAGAAGTGACAATACTGACTGTTGTCTCCCAGTCATCCATAATAGCTCATCACTCATAGGGTGCTTAAAGTTTGCAGTGCTTTTCTCAGAATAACACTGAGAAGCAGGCAGATGAAAGAATAGAAACACAGAGAGATGGCTGTCCCAGAGTCATATAGCAAGTCAATGTCAGACCTGGAAATTGAACCTGTCTCCTTACTCTGAATTCAATGCTCTCTCTGCTATATCATGCTGTCTTTCTAAATGCAATCAAAATCCACGTTAAGACCAGCCCAAAATGTGAAGACTCTTTTCCTATCACTAACAGGATTTAGAGCTAGAAAGGCCTGGAAACCATCTTGGCTTGCAGTTCTCAATCTTTTCAGTTTGAGGATCCCTTTACACTTTAAAAAATGATTAAGGAGGGTTCAGTGACCTAGAGAAGAGTTCAAATCTAGATAAAAACATGTCCTAGCTGTGTGACCCTGGACAAGTCACTTAACTCCCATCACCTACTCCTTACTGTTCTTTTGCCTTAGTTGACTGTAAGACACAAGGTAAGGGTTTTAGGGAAAAAAATGATTAAGGGCTTCAAAGAGGTTTTGTTTATGACAAATCCCCTTTTTCCCCCTTTCAGGGATATATTTATTAATATTTACCTTATTAAAAATTAAAACTGATAACTAAAAACATGAATTCATTTAAAAAGATCTAGTAATAAACCCATTATATTAAAATAAATAACTTTTTAAACAAAAATAACAATATTTTCTAAAACAAAAAATGAGTGAGAAGCATGGCACTGTTTTACACATTCTTGCAACTCTCTTTTAATATTTGGTATAATAGAAGACAGCTAGATTCTCATATCTGCTTCTGCATTCAGTCTGTTGTGATGTGTTATTTTGGTTGAAGTACAGTAAGAAAATTTGGAGATATGTAGTTGAAAAAAAGGGAGTTTCATTTTAAAAGGTAAACACTTTTAGTATTATGATGAAAACAATTTTGACCTTGGTGACCCACAGAAAGAGTCTTAGGAACTCCCAGAATTCATAGACCACACTTTGAGAACCGCTCATCTAGTCCAAACTCCTTATTTTATAGATGAAGGAAGCAAAATCTATAGAAATTAATTTTCTTAGGGGGCTGATGGGTAGCTTAGTGGATTGAGAGTCAGGCCTAGAGAAGGGAGGTCCTTGGTTCAAATCTGGCTTCAGACACTTCCCAGCTGTGTCACCCTGGGCAAGTCACTTCATCCCCATTGCCTAGCCTTTACCACTCTTCTGCCTTTGAACCAATACACAGCATTGATTCCAAGATGGAAGGTAAGGGTTTTTTAAAAAAAAAAAAAGAAAGAAAGAAAAAAGAAATTAATCTTCTTGTCCAAGCGCCCAAGATAATAAGTAGATGAGCCAGGATACATTTCCTGAATGAAAATCCAGTGCTCTTCACACTACCCCATGCTGCCTCTCTACTACACAAAACTATCTCTTTAGAACCTATTCCACTTCTCCATGATTCTACTAATTATTCATGAGTCTACTGGCAACAGAACAAAGTATTCATGACAAAAAGGCTTGTCCAATAGTTTTTCCTCCTCATTCCCTGTTCTTTCCCCAGCCACTTCCATAATCTCTCACCTCCATATATTCCCTCTTCCTCAAGTACCATCTCACATGCATAGAACTGAAAAAGAAAGAAAAACTGGGTTAATTTTCCTACATTGTATTTTACTTTCCTTTTTCACCATAAACTTTGAGGCAGCATGGTTTGGTGGAATGAACATTGGATTTGGAGTTAGGAAAGATCTAGTTGAAATCTTACTTCTGACACTGATTAGCTGGATCGACCCTCAGGGTTTTCATCTGTAAAATGGGGATAACAGGGATATCTGTAATATTTACTTCCCAGTAATGCTGTATGCAAAGGGTGTTGTGAAGTTTAAAACAGCACATAAACATTGTCAAATATCACAATGAGTTCCAATAAAGCATATTATCATGTATTATCCCATGAACTCTGAATAAAAGCACAAGTAAGCATATTAGAACTAGAAGAGGTTTTAGAAGTCATCTATTCTAACTTCTTCATTTAAGGATTAAGGAAATGGAGACCTGGTAAGAGGAATTTGAGGAAGGTCATAAAGCTACTTAGTTGCTAATTGAAAGCTAAAACCCAGATTTCCCAACTTGTAGAGCAATCTCTACTATAGAATGATTTCTCCTTGTCCACTGAAATCATACCAATTGTATACATATATATGTGTTATGTCATTAGAACAATTCCTCAGGATTTACTGTTTCTTCTGGTTGGACTAGCACTATCTTTCATTTTATCTTAATCTCATTTTGTCTCCTTATAATAAAAGGAATAGAAGGAATAGAAAAGTAATAGTGATTTACAGTTACAAAGCACCTTACATATATATACAACAATTCTGAGATTAGTAAGGCAGTTATTATTATCCCATTTTATAGATGAAGACCTGATGTCAGAGAGATCATGCAACCAAGCGAGAAATAGTTTGGAGCTTAAAGAGCTGGGATTCAAATGAAGGTTTTCTGATTTCAAGTCTAGTCATCTTTCTAATGCATCGCATTGCCCTGCTAGTGACCACTTTATGTTACTACAGATGTAGTACAGGGTTCATTTTTTTCCTTTAATTTCCTTAACATACCAAGATGAACTTAGACTTACTACTGTTTTCCTCTATAACGTGTTACAGTAACCCAATAAGCAATCTCATAAATGTAGATGAGTCATAATTAGAGACCCCAGAGAACTATGGTCCAGGGTCTTTTTCTTTTTAACTTCTCTCCCTCTTCTGAATACATAAGCACACTGGTTGGCATTGCTTTGAAAACCTTCAATTTACAACAGAAAGACCTTATGTATTCGATCCCTAAAATGAAGTTAATGGTAGATCTCTATAGTGGGTGTGGAACAACAGAAATCATCACAGTCACTCATGATAAGACACTGTGAATTTGAGGGGTCCAGCTGAGTCATTACTGTGAATGAGGAAGCTTTTCAGAATAGTGTTGGAAGAAGCTGTGGGCACAGAAGAAGGGTGTCTTCTTAACAGCTACATATCTCAGTTTTCTCATTTGAAGACAAAGACAGACGGACTGAGTGGTCTCTAAGGTCATGCTAACATTCTGTGAATCTACAATGAAAGGGGTTTTCCATCATCGGCCCTATAAGACCCCTCCAAAAATGTGATAGTAGTATTGAGTTAATACTCCAGGATTATCTAAAGTTAGCTATACTTCTTAAATGAGAAGGGAGTTTACTTCTGTAGGGAGATAAGCAAAGATATACCCTTTCTAGTCCTCATTCCATCCTAGGTCTCTATACTAAATCTGTACTCACCTTCTGTGGGCTAAAGATCACTTTGTACCTTCGTGTTCGACCAGCCATTTTGTCAGAATTGACTAGGTCTGTAGAGAGAAGGAAGTCATAGTCTTTATCAGTAGTCTATTTAGAATATCTTCTATAGGAAAAATGATGATGGCAGATAGAAAAGACCTAGCAGAGGTAGGAAAATCAACTATCTTCTAGATGTTGCCAACTCACATCTCTTTCCAACAAATGTTTCTTAGCACCAAGATCAACAAATCTTGCTCACCCTTAGGTACGCTATAATCTTAGCACCACTATAAACTCACTTGCAATGTATCGCATGTTCCTGATTCGGGGTCGGACAAGGAAGCATAACCTGAGAAGAAACAAAGATATGAGAGAAAGAAGGAATATCTGTGATAAAACTAGGAAATTTGTAGTTAAATTAAGAAAGGAATGGAACTGCCTTTATTCTTAGGCCATCTGTTCCACCCTAAGAGGATCTATTGTCTTGACGTAAGCACTTTTCCAGCTGCCCTGGTACATCATAATCCATTCTCTAGCAGAAACCACTACTTCATTAAAGATATTTACTAGTCACTTAGTATGTGCCTTATACCATGCTAGGTATTCTGGATGATACAAAGAAGTTCCTGACCTTAGGAATCTAAAGTCTGCTGAGGAAGACAAAATATAAAGTTTAATGACAATGCAAGATGATAATGTAAGAGATATCATGAGGCAGTTTATAATTGAAAGCCAAATGACAGACATAAGGGCTGTTGTTTTCATATAGAGAAAAGACTACTAGGAACTTAAGCTAGGCCTCAAATATTGGGTAATGTCTGGAGATGCAGAGAGGAATAAAAATGGCATTTTATGTAATGGAAATGGGTATAAGCAAAGGCTGGGCAGCTAGGTGGCACAGTAGATACAACACTGGGCTTAGACTCATCTTCCTGAATTCAAATCTGGCCTCAGACACTATATGACCCTGGGCAAGTCACTTAACCTTGTTTGCCTGAGTTCCTCATCTGTAAAATAAACTGGAGAAGGAAATGGCAAACCAAAATGGGGTCAGGAAGAGTTGGACATGGCTGAAACAACTGAACAACAAATAAGCAAAGGCTAAGGCAAGAATATAAAAGGTATTTTTGGTGAATAGTGAAAAATTTGCTTGGAATGGAAAGCTTAGAGTGGAACAGTAGAAGATAGGATTGGAAAGGTAGATGAAGGCCAGATAAAGCAGAACCTAGAGTGCTAGATTAAGATTCTGAATTTTAAATGGTAAGTAGCTGGGAGCTATTAAACAGATATGAGCAGAAAAATTACATGAGGAAAGTTGTGTTTTAGAAAATATAGAGAGCCAGGCCTACGGATAGGAGGTCCTGAGTTCAAATCTGACTTCAGATACTTCCTAGTTGTGATCCTAGGCAAGTCCCTTCACCCCTTTTGCCAGCCAATATCACCTTTCTGCATTGGAACCAATAAAAAAAAGGAAGAAAGGAAGGAAGAAAGAAAGAAAATATAGCTATTTAGAGTAATAACTAAAAGTCAGTTAGAAGGCTATATTAATAATGTATGTGTGAGAGGATGAAAGTTAACCAGATAGAAGAACCAGTGTCAAAGAAGTAATGGTTACAGAGTTATAGACAAGATATTACTCTTGGTTCTGGTGCTGATTTCTAAAAGAAGGGGACTTTTCCAGGGATTATCTTGAGTTAAAGGGGTCAACTAAAATTGAGACTCACTGGAAAGTGTAAGGATTAAAAATGATAAAGGCTGATATTATGAAGGAAATTAATATTTTAATTAAAGCCATGCTGATAGAATTAGACCACGCGCCTGTAAAAAGTCGAATTGCCACCAGTCCCCATCTTGTCCTCGCAGCCAGAGATTGTCTCAAGCCTGACCTCCGAATTTAAGCTGCGCTATATGTTGTTTCCCATTGTCTGATGTAATCACTTCAGAAACCAGAAACCCATTGGATCATGGAAAATGTAGTTTCAAAGTCCTCCACATGTCCACAGGAAGTTTGTGAAATACTGTTAAATGGGACCCCTAGGGTTCCAAACAACACAAAAGTGAAACTTACTGTTCACTGGTACTAAAGACAGGTTTGTTTTCCACCTTGTACAATTTGTCCACTTCATGTTGCTAAAGAAAGGATCAAATGAGAACATATGTGAAAATACTCTGAAAAGTACATAATGTCATAAAAACATAAGGCCCTATTGTAAAAGACTTGGGTATCGGTATCAAAAAGTTTTGCATTTACCCCTCTATACACTGTACTAAACATTCATTAGTTAATGTGAGTGAACCTAGGTGAGAAAATTATACCTTGAGAATAGAGACATTGGCGATTCGATCCAATGGGCTCATCAGATCAGCCTCAATAAATAAGTCTTTCTTCCCAGGAAGCTGAAGAAGATACAAAAAGTATGAGTCTCTCAAGTTATCAGTGAGCTTCTTTTTAAAACTGACAAATATTTAACAAGCATCTACTTAAAACAAGGCACTGTGCTAGACCCTAGAAATATAAAGACAAAAACAAAAAGTTGCAGTTGTCAAGAAGTTTACATTGTATTTTAAGATGGAATATGTAATAGGGGCAGCTGGGTAGCTCAGTGGATTGAGAGCCAGGCCTAGAGACGGGAGGTCCTAGGTTCAAATCCAGCCTCAGATACTTCCCAGCTGTGTGACTCTGGGCAAGTCACTTGACCCCCATTGCCCACCCTTACCGCTCTTCCACCTAGGAGCCAATATACAGAAGTTAAGGGTTAAAAAAAAAAAAAGATGGAATATGTAAAAAAAAAGAAGTAAATGATAATTTAAGGAATAGGGCAAAACTAGGGGAGTTAGAAAAGACTTCCTTAAGGACATGGCACTTGAGTTGTGGAAGTTAAAGATGATAAGAAGAAGTTGTAAAGGAGTCCATTATAAGCATAAAGGCAAGTGACAGAATGCGAAGTTTGGGAGTGGCTAGTAGGCCAATTTAGGTAGAATGTGGAATTCCTAAAAGGGAATTAGGTGGCTCAGTGGGTTGAGCACTAGGCCTAGAGACAGGAGGTCCTAGGTTCAGATGTGACCTTGGACACTTCCTAGTTGTGTGTGACCCTGGGCATGTCACTTAGCCCCCACTGCCTAGCCCTTACTGCTCTTCTGCCAAAAGAGAAGGCAAGGGTTTAAAAAAATTAAGGAGGTAAATATAGAAGGGTAAGTGGAAGTCATATTTTGTGAAGGGCTTTAAATGACATCCCGAGGAGTGTTAAAGGGGCAAAAGGGAGTCACTGAAGCTTTGTGAGCTAGGCAAAACCCTCCTTTTCAGTTATATCCTTCTTTCCTAAAACGTGAATCCTCACATTTCCTTTGGACTGGGATAACCTAACATCAACTATCAAAACGTCCAAGTTAAAGAAACTTTGTCTGAAACAATCTTACCATCTTTTGAACACCAGAAACACTTGTTGTAACCAAAGGGCACTATTAAATATTCCTATATTATAGTTCTTTAGTTTATATGTTTTATTTCCACAACAACTCTTCCTCATGCACTTAAGAAGCAAGCAGGTGTTGTTTTTGTATTGCCCATCATTCCCTGAACTGTACATGCTTCATATTTTTTGAGTGAACGACTTACGACTTTTGGTAAGGAAAAAGGAAGGATTTTTGTAAACAACTCTTCAGAGCCCCCTGTGGTTTCCACTCCCTGATTTAAGCATATTGCCCCTCTGCCCTGAGAGGTGGCTTTGCGTTGGCCAACTTGCTTAGCCACCTGGCCCGTTTCTAGAAGGTGCAGAAGCATCAGGGAGGGAGCCAGTTGCACACAGACCTGCTCCAGCAGGTAGATGAGCTGGTCTCGGGCCAGTCTCTTGAGCATGGAGAAGTCAGGTAGCTCGGGGGCATCAGGTCGATGCGGAAAAGCCATGGTGGGGGCGCTGTAGAGATCAAAGTGGAGGTTCAGGCCAGTGCAGGGACCGCAAGGAAGGCGAGCCAGGGCGCAGCCTCAGTCCCTTGGGCAGATTCCCCCAAAAGCCCATCCCCCCGGGTTCCGCCCCAAGCCCTCCCCCTCGCCACGCCCATCCCCGAAGGGGCCCCTTTCCGTATAAGCCCTCGGTCTATACAAACACAGCCTCGGAGGTCTCCGCCCATTCATGGTGGGGGGTAGGGAGAGTTCGTTACCTGCTCCTGGACAAAACACCGGCTTCGCTTAGAATCGCTCTGGTGGAATGCGATCAATAGACCTATTTCCGGTACATACCGGAAGTTCCCGTCACCTAGCAACCCCACAGAGTACGGAAGGGCAAGGACAACAGGGAAGAGGCCAGAGAAGAGAGGGTGGTGATGTCAGAGGGGAGCAGAACCTGCGGGGCTCGAGCTCTGAAGACCATTTGACTTCTTCAAACGCCCTAGGCCGGGGAGTGGGAAGCAGAGGCATTGTAGCTGCTAGGGAGCCCCAGCTCGGTGTAGAAGCTGCCGCTCCCCCTTCCCCCGCCCCTGCTGGGGGTTTCTGGCCACCCCAGAGGTGCGGTGAGTCTACACGTCGCCACATTCTGCGACGTCCCTTCGACACCGAGCAAGGCGCCGTCCCCTTGCCTTAGGAGGACTCCAGGCCCAGAGACTTTGGAGGATCCCTAAGGGGTCCTCTTGCCCCTCCCCCGCACCCTGCTTCCAGGGGGCAGCCTGGGCCTCAACCTTTTCTTTTGATACTCCAGAATCCCAGGATTCCGAAAGCTGAGTGCTGAGAAACAGAGTGCTTGGGAGAAGGGCATTTAGCTTAACCATGACCCACCTCTCTCACCTTGTCTTAGTGTTTCTGACATGCAACAATTCCTAGTGCTCAGATTTTTTTTTTTCCTATGGCAATCACTAGAATCATTAACTTTTTTGGAGGACAGACTTTTATTCATCTAGGTATCTCTTCCCAGCATGGCTGGGTGCTACCTGTTGGTTGATTCAATTTGCAAAAATTTGGGGCTTCCCTCTCTCACAGGGAGGAAGGCTAGGAATGGCTCTGAGGTAAACAGTCTGCAGTTTGATGGCAAGTCCATAAATATCCGTGGTTGCTGAGTCAAAATTTTATACAGGGCAAAGTGAAAATGATTCCAGAAGGTCTTGATTAGACCAGATGAAAAGTTAATTTAACTGCCTTTAAATGCTAACTATCCTTTTCTGACTAATCCAACTTAAAAAATTGGCAACAGAAAAAAAAAGGCTGGAAATGGGCTAAGATTTAATTTTGTCCAATTCTTTCATTTTATAGATGAAAAATTAAGACAGAGACATTAAATGGTTGTCTAAACTCCCACAAGTACTGGCAACTAAGGTTCAAAATGAAGCCCTCTGCCTATAAACCCAGGGCTCCTTCCTCTATAATCTATATCATATTCCCTTTCAATGAACAGGAAGTACATCTGTATGGAAAGATTATAAGTATTTCTGCAGGCCTTTTTAATTTTTATTGAATTTGTAAATCAAAAAAAAGTTTTTATGTCACCACTATTATCAGTGAACCCAATTTAGAAAGAAGCAAAGGGAACCTGAGTGCAATCTCCAAGATCACTGTACATTATAAAGGATAAAAGGCATTCTGATTTCCACAAATCAGTATTTAACTCGAGGAGCATGAAGAATGCAAGAATCTCCCCGTTTGTAAATTTTTTTATCAAAGGAACCAATATGCTTTGAGATGGGTTTCAAAATTATAAAAACAAACCCAAAACACAAATTTCAGAATTGATTGGTGAATCCTCTTCTTGACCTAAATTAGGCCAAACTCTTGACAGCATTTCTGGTTTCCCCCCTGCTGCTCACAGTGACAGGCCTCGTTCTTGGAAGAGTTGCTGCAGTGCCTCTTCCATTTGGGGACTTGTGCCCTGAAGGCCCTTTACCACTTGTGCTGCCCACTCAAAGTACTCCTGAACCCTCTGCTCAGACCATCCTGCAGAGTGATAGAAAGAGTTGTTTTCATGACCATAAGTAATTAGTTAAATGTGGTTTTGCACCAGGCCATTCATATCCATGGAAGGACTGGTGTAGGCCATGGCATAAAGTAATAAGGGCACAGATATATATGGTCATCCCAAAATGCTACAATTCTTGTTAAAAAGAACCTCTCTCCTTGGATGACTTTTTTCAATAAGAGGTCAAGGAGACACAAAGTATGTTGTGTCAAGTTAGAACCCTACTTGAAATGCCAATTAAATTAATAAAATCTTTTCCTTGGTCAAGTGACTGGCCTGTGCCCACAGAAGGGGTTTTCTGTCCCTCTCTGACCCATATGTCTCCTGAATATATTTACCGACTGGGGTGCACCGCTTCAAGTCTCGAAGATTGTACAGTTTATCTGCAAGTTTCACCAGCTTGGCCTGCCGGCTGCTGTGTGCAGCGTTCTTCACCTGCAGCTGCTTTCGCTCTAGCTTGGATAGTGCTTTGTTATCTGTCACTTCTTCCACGATGTTTCTCACCTCTGCCCCAAAATATTTCTCCACCTCCTCTAAAGTAGTATCCGTGTCTTCCACAGTATCGTGCAGCAAGGCGGCCTGGAGATACAAGAACAAACGTGGCTGTGCCGAGGGGCAACCCCCGCTTCTGCTGGGCAGGCACTCTGGGGAGCTAGGGACCGCGGCGAGGGGAGCAATGCCTCCCCTCCCCCTTCCCCGGGCCCCCGTTACCTGCAGTACTGGGAGGTCCGTAACTTCTGCTTCTTGGGTTAAGATGCGAGCCACACCTGCAGGGCAAAGCAGAGCAGACAGAGGTCAGGCCGAAGCTGAGCTGGCCGAAGCGGCGGCGCCGCCCCGATCCGGGACCCACCGATTGGGTGATTGATGTACGGTGTCTTCTCCGGGTCCTTCCGCCGCTGCTTGCTGTGCTTCCTGGCGGCGAAGTCGACCGCCTCTAGCAGCAGGGCCACATCGGAGCTCATCGCGGAGACCTCCGGCTAGGTGCGGTCCCCGCTGGAGGCGGTCCTCGCCGAGCACAGCGCCCCCCCACGCCCCGGAGGCCGGCCCCGAACTGGGCTGTTGCGGGGTCAGGGCACCCTCCCTGCCGCGCGTGACTCCCATCAGCACCCCATGGTGTCCCAGAGAAGCAAAGCCCAGCCTGTCCCAAGAGAAATGTGACGTGCACACGGAAAGACCGAAGTCATCTAGGATATACAGGGGTGCGAGTGCCGAAGCCGAGGTGGGGCCGAGGGGGCAGTCCCGTAGGGATTATGGGAACCGGAAAAAAGCGTCTAGCGAGGGCGGGAGATTTGTGTGGACCTGAAAGAGACCGCACTCTTGGATACTCTCCACACTGGCTTTTTTTCCCCGGTGGTGGCGGTGGAGGAAGAGAACCCTCTTAATGAAAGTGCTGCCATATTGGAGTTTTCTTAGGAAACCCACTTTAAAATGATAGCTGTCTCCACTGCTTCCCTCGGTTCTAGAACACAGCTTTCTCCCAGCTCTTTTTTTCCCCACCATTCCTCCGTCTTCTCCGAGGGGTCATTCCCCACCTCCTGCTGTCGTAGAATGGTCATTTTTCCAGGGCCAGATCTAGCCTCGTACAAGCAAGCAGTCGTCGTCCCCCTCCCCTCCCCAACCCGGAATGTACTTCTTCATTTCTATCTTCTAGAATCTCTAACTTCCTTCAAGGCTCAGTTCAGGTGCCACCACTGATGAAGAATGTTTTGTTATCTCCCTAGGGGTCACTCTTCTCTAACTTTTATGTATTTATCTGCTTAATGAGGAAACTGGCCAATAACTCTTCATAGCATTCTCCAATTCATCTCTTTACATTTTATAGCTCCCCAAAATATAAGCTTCTTGAGGCCAGGGACTATTTTTCCATTTGTCTTAGCATCCCTTCTTCTTACACATAATATGTACCTAGTAACGTGGGTTTGGATTAATCTACTCCCATAAATTTAAGTGTCATCACAATACAAATCTCTACACGCAACTGTAATCTCTTGTACTCCTCCTATGCATCATCTGTTGGTGGAACAATTCCTCCTAGAATATTTTAGAGTAACAGAAATGTACAATGATCAACTGTGAAAGACTAAACTCTTATTTTCCAAGATAAACCCCAGGACTCATGATGAAAAATGCTATCCACAGTCAAAGAAGGAACTGTTGGAGTCTGATTGAAGATCAAAGCATGCCATTTTTCACTTTGTTTCCTAAATGAGTTTTTTTTTTAATTGTATGTGTGATATGTGTCTTCTTTCCCGGCATGAGGGATTTGGAAATATTTCATGACAGGACTGGTATAACATTATCAGACTAGTTACCTCTTGAAAAGGGGGAAGAAGTAAGGAGAGGAACTGAATGGCAAAATGTCTGATAACAATTGCCAAAAAATTATTTCTACCATCTTTCTACTAATGATTCAGGTTGATAACCTCTGAGTCATTGTTTCTTCTCTCTTACTAGTATCCTCCATAAAACAAGTGGTCAAATCTTGTCATTTCTACCTCTTTATCAGCACTCATCTATCCCTTTAGGTCCACTCATGTGCCACTCTAATTCAGACACTCATAACTTCTCTCTTGAATTGGCATCAATGTAATCGATCTTCTAGTTTCCAGTTTTTCTACTCTCGTAGTAACCAAAATTGCCTGAGGAAGAAGGTGCCATGACACTCTCATGCTCAAAAATTTTCACTGGTTTCCCACTGCCTCTAATACAAAATAAAATCTCATCTAAGTACTTGAGGTCTTTCACACTCTGACTCCTACCTACCTTACCCGCCTTATTTCATAGGAACACTCTTGATTATGGTGATGGTTCAGGCCTGTCTGACTCTTCTCAAGCCCATTAAAGTTTTTCTCGGTAAAGAGTGGATTGGTTTGCCATTTTCTTCTCCAGCTCATTTGATAGATGAGGAAACTGTGGCAAACAGGGTTAAGTGACTTGCCCAGGATCACACAGCTGGTTATATAAGGCCTGATTTGATCTCAACTGTTCCTGCCTCCAGACCCAATGATCTAACCACTGCACCTCTTAGGTGTTCCTAGACGTTTGTATTTCAGTCAGAAATATTCTTAGTTATTCCTAGAACTCAATCCTCCATCTTCTAACTAAATATTGCCATAGTCTTAAGGTGCTGAATTAAAGGCTGCAGTCTCTTTGGGTTTGAATCCCACTATTGCCATCCAAGAAACTGTGGCATATGCATGTCATGTAATATTACTGCATTATAAGGAAGAATGGCTATAAAGATTACAGAAAAACATGGGAATACTTATATCAAATGATACAGAGTAAAGAAAGAAAAGCCAAAGGAAAAATATACAGAGTGACTTCATGATCTTCAGTTTGGGGAACTTCTTCCACCACGGCAAATGTCAACAACTTATTGGAGGCTACTCAGCTAATCATGGTCAGAGATGAAATTTGAACCTAGTCCTACTCAGCCAGCAAAGCTATGTGTAAAGGCAACCAATGATGTTGGTACCAAATATCAGATTTAAAACCTACATCCCTTGTTAGGTAAACTATAAAAGTGGAAAGTTGACACATCCTTGCTTAACTTTCTTTGGGGAATATGCTTTTTAAGGAATTTGCTTTAATTTTTGTTAGGTTGTAATTTTTGAGCCAAACCAAAATATACTAAAACATTATTAAAATGCAACGGAATAAGGAATGCATATTGTACATGTTATATTAAGACAGGAGTTCTTAATCTGAGGTCTGTAAACTTTTTTTTTAATTTCAATAACTTATAGACCAATCTCCTTAATGGACATAGATGCAAAAACTTAAATAAAATACCAGCAAAGAGACTATCATAAGGGATTATTCACTCTGACCAGATGTGATTTATACCAGGAATGCAAGGCTGGTTTAATATTAGGAAAACCATCAGCATAATTGACTATGTCAATAATGAAAAACTAGATCAAAAATTTTTAAAAATCACATGATTATCTCAATAGATGCAGAAAAAGCCTTTGAATAAAGCACAACACCCATTCCTATTGAAAACAATAGAAAAGCATAGAAATGGGTTTTCCCTTAAAATAAGGAAAGTATTTTTAAGTATTTATTTAAGACCACCAGCAAGTATCATCTGCAATGGGGATAAGTTAGAAGGCTTCCCAATAAAATCAGGAGTGAAGCAAGGATACCTATCATCACCACTATTATTTAATATTGTACTCAATGTTAGCTTTAGCAATTAGAGAAGAAAAGAAATTGAAGGAATTAAAGTAGGCAATGAGGAAACAAAACTATCACTCTTTGCAGATGATATGATAGTATACTTGGAGTATCCTAGAAAATCAACTAAACTAGTTGAAATAATAACTTTAGCAAAGTTGCAGGATGCAAAATAAATCCACATAAATCAACATTTTTATATATTTCCAACAAAACTCAGCAACAAGAATTAGAAAGAGACTCCATTTAAAATCACTAGACAATATAAAATATTTGGGAATCTCTTTGCCAAGACAAATGTAGGAATTATATGACCACAATTACAAAATACTTTTCACACAAAATTATATCTAAACAATTGGAAAAACATTAATTGCTCATGGATGGCTGAGCTAATATAATAAAAATGACAATCCAACCTCAATTAATTTACTTATTCAGTGCCATACCTATCAAACTATGAAATAACTACAGAACTAGAAAAAATAATTCATCCGAAAGAACAAAAGGTCAAGAATACCAAGGGAACTAATGAAAAAAATATGAAGGATGGTGACCTAGCAGCAGTACCAGACCTTAAAACTGTACTATAAAGCAGTAATCATCAAAGTAATTTGGTACAGGCTAAGAAATAGAAGGATTAATGGAATAGACTAGGGGTAAATGACCTTAGCAATCTAGTGTTTGATAAACCTAAAGATCCCAGCTTTTGTGGTAACTCACTATTTGACAAAAACTGCTGGGAAAATTGGAAAACAATATGGCAAAAATCAGGTTTAGATCAATATCTCACACCTATACCAAGATAAGGTCAAAAGGAGTATATGCTTTAAACACAAAGACTGATATTATAAGTAAAGAGAAACATAGAATTGTTTATTTGCCAGATCTATGTAGAAAGGAAGAATTTATGACCAAATGAGATAGAGAACACTGCAAGATGTAAAATGAATAATCTTGATTATATTAAATTTAAAAGGTTTTGTACAAACAAAGCCAATGCAACCAAGATTAGAAAGGAAGTAAACTGGGAAAAAAATTTTTATTAAAAAGTCCTCTGATAAAGGTCTCATCTCTCAAGTACATAAAGAATTAAGTCAAATTTATAAGAATCCAAGTCATTCCCTAATTGATAAATGGTCAAAGGATATAAATAGGCAGTTTTCAGATGAAGAAACGAAAGCCATCAATAATCATATGAAAAAATGTTCTAAATCCTTCCTAATTAGAGAAATGCAAATTAAAACAACTTTGAGGCACCACCTTACATCTATCAGATTGGCCAATATGACAGTAAAGGAAAAAAATTGTTGGAGGGAATATTGCAAAATTGGGACACTAATGCATTGCTGGTAGAGTTGTGAATTGATTCAACATTCTAGAGAGCAGTTTGGAATTACGCCTAAAGGATTATAAAAGAATGCATACCTTTTGATCCAGCAATACCACTACTAGGACTGTATCCCAAAGAGATTTTTTTAAAAATGGGAAAGAACCTTTTTGTACAAAAATATTTATTACTGCTCTTTTTGTGGCAGCAAAGAATTGGAAATGAAAGGGATATTCAATTGGGGAATGGTGAACAAAATGTGGTACATGATGATGATGGAATACTATTGTACTATAAGGAATTATGAACAGGATGATTTTGGAAAGAACTGGAAATAGCTATGTGATCTAATGCAGACTGAAATGAGCAGAACCAGGAGAACATTATACACAGTAACTGAAATATTGTGAAACAATAAAATGAGACAGACTTTGTTACTAATATCATAAAATAATCCAGGACAATTCTGAGGGACTTATGGAAAAGAATGCTATCTGCCTCTAGAGAAAGAACCATTGGAGTAGAAATGCAAATGAAAACATATGATTTATCACTTGTTTATTTGAGTGTATGACTTGGGATTTTGGTTTTATAAGATTATTTACTTACAAAAATGGATAATATAGAAATGTTTTGCTGTATAATACATGTATAACCCAGAATGAATTGCTTATCAACTTTGGGAGGGAGGAGGGAGGGAAGGAGGAGGGAAGAAGGGAGGGAGACAACATGAATCATATAACTTTGGAAAACTTATGTAGAAATGTTATTAAAATAAATAAAGATAAAACAAAACAATTTCAATAACTATTTAAATATAATTGTTTTCCTTGGCAATCTTACTATTTTTTACATTTAAAAACATTTCATGGGGGCAGCTGGGTACCTCACCCACTGTTTAAATCTGGCCTCAGATACTTACTAGCTGTGTGACCCTGCATAAGTCACTTAACCCCAGTTGCCTAATCCTTACCCCTCCTCTTCTGCCTTAGTTGATTCTAAGACAGAAGGTAAGGGTTTAAAAAAAAAATTAAACACAAGAAAGACATGTAAGCTATATCATATTACCAATGATGGCTTGGGCAAAAGAAGTGGCATAAAAGACTCCATTAGGTTGTATATTTCATTGGAAATGGAAGTAGGCCAATCATGTAATGACAATAAACACCAATATTGTTACATTGGTAATCATAAAAGATAACAAGTTGGAGTATCATGGACCACTTTGGCAGTCTAGTGGAGTGTCTGAACAATATTTTTAAATGCATAAAATAAATCACACAGAATTACAAAGGAAAACAATTATAATGAAATATCAAAAAAATTTTAAGTTCATGTATCCTAGGATAGGAAAACTGGACCTAGAAAGAGTCCACTAGCATGCAAAATATTTTTTTTATAGAGAATTTATGGAAAAACATAATTGCACAGGATGAGATGGTATGAATAGTCTGCAATTTACCCTGGTGAAGAGTGCCCATGTTGACAAGATTGCAGATGCATTAAAGCAGTACAACTTAAAGCTGAATTCTGTTGACCTAGATGTAAATCCTTAAAAAGTTTACTAAAACCCTAACATCATAATTTCCTATCTCAGATTAAATCGATTGGACTACAGATTTACAGCTATTACGGATCTTAGAGATCACTAAATTCATCTCAATCATTTTACAGATGAGGGAAATGAGGCCAAAAGATGATTTGTTTGAGGTCACACAGGCAATAAACGGCAAAGAAGGGATTCAAACTTCATTGCTCTGCCTCCAAATCCCAAGCACTTTCTTCCCATTGTAATCATATTCTTCCCCTTCATTTCTCCTTCCTTTTTAAATCTCCTTAAATCTTTTAGCCTTTTTCTCTTCTCTCTAGATAATCTTTTTTGGCTTCCAACTGTTGTGAATTTTTTTTTAAAGGTGTTGTCTTCCCATAGAGCAGCGATTCTTAACCTTTGTGGTGTCAGGCCCTTTTACCAATTTAGTGAAGCCTTTGAAGCCCTTCTTGAAATATTTTAAAAGCATGAAATATACAGGATTACACAGGAAAACATTAAAAAATACTGTTCATGTACATATTTGTAATGTACACACATACATACATATACACACAAAGGTGCCAAGTTTGTGGACCCTAGGTGAAGGATCTCTGCTCTAGAAGCTAACAGTTGTTTGTATTTTTTTTCTGCCTTAAGTGTACTCATTTTTTTGTTTTTCAGTTGAAGTGTTTGCATGTCAGATAAGCTACTCTCCTGATTTCTTTTGGAGGAATCGATCCAAAAACTTCTCTGTGTTGAAGTTTCAGTGATGACCATGCTAAGATTTGCAGAATGTTATTTTAGAGTATATCCCATTCAACTTTACTTTTTGGAACATTTTTCAATGGCTTATCAGAATTTTATTTATCAGGTAGTAGACCTCTGACCTCTTTGAGTTAATTTTGTTTGATAGCTAAAAGTCTTTCTTTTGGTTATCTATAATATTTGACATTAAAAAAAGTTTAATCATATTCCCTGTTGATTTAAACTTGAGGTATCTCTCTATTGGTGATCTATCACTTTCAGCATCGTCTTGTCATTTTTAATACTTTCCAGGCAGTTAACTTTGTTATTTTTTCTAGTATGGTATATAGACTTTTAAATTCTGGTGCATTCCTGGAGACTTCAAAAACTCTTAAATTATTTCTTCACCTCCTGTCTTAAAGGTCAGCTTTTTTTTGTTTGTTTAAACAATAACATTTATTTAGAGCATTTGGATTCCATGTCATACAAACCCTTAGATTCTCTTTATTCACTGGTCCATTTTTTTACAATAAATGTCAGAAATAATTTATAACAAAATTATTTACATTATTTCCAAAGGAGAGGGATTATTTCTTTCCCCATCACAGCTTTTCAGAATACTTCCACTAAACAAAACATCACCTGCTATGTAGGAATGGGGCTATGTCTGCGGATTTGCTTAGGAAATGTGAAATCTAGACATTTACAAAGATAGGTTGCCATTTCTTACAAGAGACAACCATTCCTTTTGGAAAATTTGAACTTCATTTTGCCACAACAAATGGTTCATCACCAGTTCCTCTCCTGCTCTTTAATTAAAGAGGCTCCATAGTTTGAGATTGGGACAGCATTATTAAAATGATTAACTATATAGGAGTTTTTTTTTTTTAAAACCATAGTTCAAAATGGCTTTTTGTAAAATCACACACATTTATGGAGTCTTAAGTTGCCTGAGATTTACTTGAATTTTCTACTTGCACTACATCATGCTGGCTGCCAGTTATTTTGAAGTGCCAGAATTTGATGTTGGCGAGTTAGAAGCATTTGTGTTATCATTCCCTCTCCCCACTCTCCTGGGCAGCAATGGGATTCTCTGGCTTATAGTTTTGGACTTCTCCTGTCTCCCCGAGTTCCTTATTTGGAATGGAGGCTAAAGCAGCATTTGGTTTCCAGATCTAGTCTGTGTGCAGGTCCCTACTGTTATATTCCAAATTTCTTCAGTCAGTTTTATACATTTAAGGTTTCAAATCTATTACTCTTTTTTCAGAGCAATTTTTGTTTTTGGAGAGATTCTATGCCATATGTCCTAGATTTTTTATTCTTGTCTTATTATTAGTTTCTCCTCTCATTCTGATTTCATTTAAAAAAAAAATTTCTCTTTTGAACCATTCTGCCTTCCTATTGTGTTCCATTACTTCTAGGAGGTGTCTCACAGAATTTGTCCTGCTTTCCTTTTTATTAGATGGTTCTGCTTAACTAAATAATTATTCATTGGGTTGGGTCCTTTTGTAGTTACTCATTTTTTCTTTTTCTTTATTAAAAGTCTCAATAATTTGTCCCCATTCTTCTCTGGCCTTCTTGATATTTATCCTCCTCTAATTAATGTTATATTAAGACATCTTCACTGTTTGACCCTTCCCCATCCTATTGCTACCTATTTCTACCTTTACAAACCCTTTGAGCTGGTTTTTACTAGATCCCCCTCTCTTGTGAAAATTCTAGAGAGGACTGAAGCTGAATTTCTACTCCCCCCCATGCTTCCATCATCAGCATGAAAACCTACTCCTTTCAAGGCAGCTCATCACTGCAGGATCTCCCATTCTTCTATAATTGCTGAGCCATGTCCTCATAGGTCTAGGCAAGTCTGATGCTCTTCCCTCAGTAAGGATGGTGTGAGTATGTGTGGAAGGGTTCAAACTAAGCTATTGATGAAATAAAAGGATAAAAGCTACTGCAGCCAAAGCTCAAAAGTTATCTGTTGAGTCACTGGTGTGAAGTTGTAATTAGTGAATCCCATGACACTCTGCTCTTATTTCAAAAGGCATTTTGTGGAAGAATTTTCTATCACTTCTTGTTTCAGTCTACATTATTATATATCTAATGCTAGGGGGTTGAGTGGATAGTCTGGCCTTGGGAGTCAGAACTAAATTTGAATCCTGTTTTTCTGACACTTACTAGTTTTATGACCATGGGCAAATCACTTAACTCTTAAACCTCAGTTTCCTCCTCTATAAAATGGAGATTTCAGCAACTTCACAGGGTTGTAGTGGGAATCAAATTAAATGATAAATGTAAAGTGCTTTGCAAATTTTAAAATGCTATATAAATGTTGTTTTGGACTGATGGGATATGGAGTGATGTTGACATTTTGGCTGATTCTGGGATTTCAAAGGCTATACTAGTGGAGCACAAGCCTAAAGTTGGACAAATAGTGTTAATCATTTACTGTGACTAGCCTAGCTCAGAGGCTTAACATCTAGTTAACCACAGCATAATAAATTATTTATAGATCACATAGATCTAGACAGACATTGATAAATAAAATACTCAGATAAGATTTTGGCATACTGAAGTGAGAAGGAATATCTGTCTTAGATATGTATTATATTGACAGGAGTCCCCTGAAAGGCAGTAGTCAGTTATTCATCAATATAGGGTACATTCTGCCTTTAAAGGCTTGTCTAGATGCTTAGTAGGTCCTCCACTCACTGAAATATACAAAAATACCTTTTGCAAGAGCCTGCTGATAAGTTGATCTATCCTGAGACTCTTCCCCAGTCTAATCCTAACTCTATCTGGCCACCAGAGTGATTTTTCTTAAAGTGTAGGCCAAATTGTATCATCTCCCTTACTCAGTAATCCAGCCCCCTCTGACCTTTGCAGTCTTCTAAGAGATTACTCTCCTAACATGGGCTTGTTGATCCAGTGACACTGGCCTCTTAACTATTCCACAAATAAGACCATATCCTAGCTATGAACATTTTCTCTGGCTGTCCCCCATGCCTGGAATGATTTGCCTTATCTCCATTTACTGGCTACCCTGATTTCCTTTAAGTCCCAACTAAAAACACATATTCTACAGGAAGCCTTTTCCTACCCTTCTTAAATCCAGAACCCCTTCCCTTTTTGAATAATCTTGTATTCATCCCGTGGCTTGTTTGAACATATTTCTTTGCATGTTGCCTCCTCCATTAGATTGTAAGCTCCTTGAGGATAAGGACAATATTTCTTTTGATTTTTTTTTTCATTTTGTTTGTTTTAAACCCTTACCTTCTTAGAATCAACACTGGGTATTGGATCTAAGGCAGGAGAGTGGTAAGGGCTAGGCAATGAGGGTGTTAAGTGACTTGCCCAGAGTCACAAAGCTAGGAAGTGTGTGAGGCCAAATTTGAACCCAGGACCTCCTGTCTCTGGGTCTGACTCTCAATCCATTGAGCCACCCAGCTGCTCCCATCTTTTGATTTTTTTATAACCTCAGTGCTAGCACAATGCCTGGCATAGTAGATGCTTAATAAATATTTATTGACTAAATGTTTTCTCAAAAACCAAGGTAGCCCTTCATTACTACTACTAATTTTCTATTGTATTATTTACTTTTCTACTTTATAGGAAATGTTGAAGGCCAAATTAGCATTCACTTTTAAAACTATTTTTAAACAACTAACTATCCTTCATCTTTTTCTTATAGGAAAGTAGTATAGTGGGAAAAAGCCCTGTCTGGGTAATCATGAGACCTGGATTCTAGTTGTAACTGCTACTAAAAATCTCTATGACCTCAAGGCAAGTCATTAACCTATCTGGGATTTAATTTCCTCCTCTGAAAATTAGAAATAACAATTGTCTGAAAGAAATACATTTGGGCCAGATTATCTCATGACCTTATGACCTTCAAATTCTAAAATGTAAGATTACTGGATTATTACCTTGGACTTAAATATTTTGTTAACTTTTCATACATATATGATCTTGTCTCAACTTGAATAATAGAATCAGAATTCTTAAGAAATATAAAGATCCTTAGAGACCATAATCCAACTATCATTTAATAGGCTAAGAAAGCTGAATTTCAGAGAGGTAAAATGATTTGCCCCAGATAAGAGATAAAATGGCAAAAATTAAAACCCTTCTGACTCCCAAGAGTGAGAAAGTAAACTCTCAGAGGGCAAGAATTATCTTAAATTTATTTGTATTTCCCATAGTGACTAGCATAGTACCTTATAAGTTTGGGGTTCTAAAACTATTTATTCTATTGTATTCCCCCCCATTCAAAGGATGGCCAAAATAAAGGAGTACTCATTACAAAGCTATCCTATGACAATTTTATGATAATCCTGAACTCTCTTTAAACAATAGAATTTGATGTATACTAAATTCATGTCCTTATATTTCTTAGTCTATTTAGCATGAGGTTCTGAGCCATGTGGTCTCACTGATCCAGGAAAATATCCTGTTTTCTGTTGCCTACACCTCACATGTCTTTCATACTCATTTCCACTTGATGAAATCCTACCATCCATTAAAAGCCTCAAGATTCAAATGTTACTTCCAGGAAATTTTTGCTAAATCTTCAACTCTCTTAGTACTTTCTATCTTTCTGATGTACTCATCATATTCTATGTTTGTATTAAAGTTATCTGTGCCCCCTTCTTATCACCATTTGATTTTAAATCCCTTAAAATTAGAAAATATCTTCATTTACCTTTTGTATCTCTCCCAGGATCCAGCACTGGTGCTTTTGCATATAGCAGAGGAGCTTAAATCACTATCCAGCTATTGTATATTACTTGAAGAAAGCACTTCTAACTTCAAAACAAAATAAAATAACTGGTCTATAACTGAATTTGTATTCAAATTATAGACTCCATTTGCAGGGGGAAAAAAAATCCAAAACAAAACAATGAGCATTCCAATTACTCCTGAATTGGTTTCCCAAATGTTTTATCTAAGAATAAAACCTTATATTTATTTAAATATTGGACATCCACATTCTAATCTGTACTAGCATATCAGAGTGAGACAATAACTTGTTTACAAATGGGCATCAAGCCACAAGCTTGCTGGTAGGATCTAATTTAGATCCTATATACTAACTGGACTAAAATAAATAGATTCATCTATTCATATAAGAGCAGTGATTCCCAAAGTAGGTGCTGCAGCAATTCAGGGGGTAGTGATGGCCACAGGTGCATTTATCTTTCCTATTAATTGCTATTAAAATTAAAAAAAAAATTAATTTCCAGGGGGCTAAGTAATATCTTTTTTGGAAAGGGGGCGTTAGGCCAAAAAAGTTTGGGAACCACTGATATAGAGGCCAACTTAATTCAGTAAAATGAAGTATTTTTGAAAAATTCAATAGACAACTATTTAGCCTGGGGGTGAGGGGAGTATAAGACAAGAATTTTTACTGATGATTCTAATTCTGGAGCTTCTGCCAGGATTACTTTTTCTCAAGTTACCTTCATTTCTTTTTTCCCTCAAAATCCTCTACGCTAGACATTTTTCTTCAGTATAACAGAATAGTCAAATTGCAGTCACAGAAAACACATTAGTTTCTTAGCTTTGTTAGCTAAATTATTTTGCAGAAAATATTTAGGGATTTATTCATGCCCTACCCTACTTAAAACAAATCTAAGGGTATCTCACAGGTATGGTGGCATTGCCCAAGGGAGAAACTCTAAATTTGCTTTCAAATACCTAAGAAACTGGTGATTTTTCTCTGTTCTGTTTTTTCCTCCTCCTGCCTGCCTCCAACTTTCTCAGTGCATAAGGAACCCATTTTCATGATCCCAGTAACACTCTTGACAGATTATCCTAATTATATATCATTTAGTTTTTCATACAAAACAATGCATTGAAATATTGAGGCATTTTATTTTTCATACAAGGAAACCTGTTCCTTCTAAGTTCTAGGCTGCTTGGGCTATCAAGCCAAAAGGCAACTTTCTACTACTCCTTAACTGCATCTCTCAGGACCAGACTCTTAAAGCTGTGCATTAAGCCAGAAGACAACCCTTCACAATGTTAAGTGGCTTTATTGTAACATGAAATGGATAAAGTTCCTGGGTCTCTGCTTTGATAGCCCCTCAGTAATGATGAATGTGATTCAGAGAATCTTCAATTGAAGATGCACATCTGTTCTACAGAATCTCTACTAATTTTGTAATTAGAGCACTGTTTAATAATAATAACAACATTTATGTAGCACTTCAGGGTTTGCAAAGTACTTTACAAATATTATCTTATTTTATTGTCACAACAACCCAGGAAAAGTAGGTGCTACTATTATCCTTATTTTACAGATGAGGAAATTGAGAAAAGAGTTAACTAGGATCACACCAGTAGAAAGTGTCTAAGTGAGATATGAACTCAGGTCTTCCAAATTCCAGGTCCAGTGCTCTGTCTATAGCACCACCTCAATGGCTATTGCCAAGAGATCAAGAAACGAGAGGCAGCAACAGTTTTTTTCCATCATATAGTTGCCATGCATGACTTACCATTTTTGGCATATGGAAGTCCAGAATCTCATGGATATTCTCTTACTCCAAGAACTACAGCACTTCCCAATTCAGGACAGCTAAATAATAGGCAGCAATTTGGGAATATATTCAGGTACAAAGAAAATACCAAACTTGTAGCACTGTTCTTCCTTCCTGCTTATATATATATATATGTGTGTGTATATATATATATATATATACATATATATATATTTATATAATCTCATATATATGATAAATTCCTGCTCAGATCCTATAAAGAAAGTTTGCTATCAAAGAAATTCTTCCCTTTCTGAAATACTTTGCTGCTGAATTCCTCACCACCTGTCTCTGGTTTCTTTACCACCTCCTCTTCTTTCTCCTTACTTAGTAGCCAGCCCACTTCTCCCTCCCCAATCTCTGAGATACTTTGCCCCTAACTTTCTGGCTTCTTTTGATTTTCCAAGCTTTAGAATTCCTCTCCATTTCTGGTAAAGTTGAATTGTAATATTGGCCTTTTCGATGGACACATGGTGGCAGAGCCTCACATCCTGACTTTAGCCGAGATCCTGAGACCAGGTAACCTGTAAAAGCTGGTAGTATTGGCTGCTCCCGTGAGGTCAGTTTCTGCTGTGGATGGTGGATGATCCTAGTTTTGCTGAGAATCTTCTGATCTTGTTTTATTTCCTGCTTCCATGTGGGAACAAACTTACTCTTTAAAACCCTTCTGATCACATCAGTGCTGACTCCAAAGCCTTCAGCTAATCTGGAAACTGACCAATCCTTAGAGAATTCCTTATGTAAATACCTAGAGAGAATGGATCAGATTCTAAGCTGTGAAGAATGTCAGCAAAATTCATTCCTAACAGCAGTAGCTAAAGAACGAATAAGACTTCTGAAAGCACAAAATAGGATGCTTATAAATAGTCACAACCAAATTGGCTCAGTGAGGAGAAATGGACTGGACCTTACATGGTATCACCTAAATTTACAGCCTCAGGATACACAAATCTCAACTTTAAGGCTGCTTCCAACAAGGAATGACTAACTATAGGTTGAGGCCCTAAAAGGTTTTAGCTCCATAGTCCCCCAGAGCTGTCCCTTACCCTAACCTTGGCTATGAGGAGCTTTAGGTTTTTCATCAGGATTTTTACTCTTAGGATATGAGACTCCACAAGAGAATATAATTGTTCTTACCTGATCTGCACCATGGCATTCCTGCTCAGGATCCTTTGTGGGGCACCTGAGGCCATCATCTCTCTCCCAATTTTCTGGAACAGAATTTGTTTTTTCTGTTGTTTCAGACATCTAGAATGAAAACAACAGATGGCAAAAGACAAATTAAGTGGTACACCCTCAGAACAACGCACTGCCTTTGGGAATCCCTAATCCATTTCCTTTCATGCCTCAGGACTATTTACCTCACACAATCAGGTTACCAGACAGCTACCCAGACATGTTAAGAAAAATTAGGGACAATAATTGTATTTCTATAAAAACTAACATGATTTCTTGTACAATAAATACCAAGCTGACATTTGTTTAACTAATTCTGTTAAGTAGAGAGAATCTGCATTTGCCTCTCCATAATGAATTACAACCTTTCTAAGTTTTCTATTCACCTTTATAAACCTCTAGTTTCATAATTCTTCCCTATTTTTCCAATCTATCTTGCCTATTCTAGCTTCATTTGTTTCCCCCATTCAGTCTGGATGTCTGTATTAACCAATATTCAACCATTTGCTACCTGTTTTGGAATTCCTAAATACCCCATGCCTTTTGTTGCTATTGCCCTGTTAACGCTCAATTCTAAATCAGACTTCATCATATTTCTCTGCTCCCTAATTCCTAGGCTATTGGAATCCTGATATTTTTGCAAGCTACTTCATATTTTTTTTTTTTTTTGCACAGGTCACTAACCTGCTAAAAAACCTTAAGAATATAACCCAAACTTTTTCTGGCTCTTTCAAGGTTCTCCAAGATCTGGTGCCAACTCACTTCCCCACTTCAGGTACCCCATGCTATATAGCTAACTAGACTCTCAAAGCACATCCAGAACTGACTTAAGTATCTTCCTTTGTTGAACCCGCTCTTTATATTTCAAATACCCTTTTTTACCTACTTTTGCCTATAGAAATTCTATCTATTTGTCAAAACCCAATTCAAATGCCATTTTCCCCATGGAAATTCCCCCCTAGGATTCTTCCAGTCAGAAAGAACAAGCTCTCTTATTTGAACTCCAGCCTCATCCCTGATGACTCCATGCACTCTACAGATGGCTGTATGCTGATATTGATTTGGATCTCTTTGCCATTTTCCCTATTCATTAACTAATTCAGCAAACCTTTATTAAGTGCTTTCACAACACTGTGCTTGGTACTAAGAAGAAATAAAGTTCAATTAAGACAGAGTACCTAGCCTCCAGGAACTCAAAACTTAGTAGGGGATTGTATTTAGCACAAGAATGCTAAAAACATTACCTTTAGAGGTCACCTAACTCAACCTCCTAATTTTACAAACGAAAGAACTTAACAGGTCCAGAGATTTTAAGTGACTTGCTTATGATCACAGGTAATGAGTGGCAAATCCAAGATTTAAAGTAAAGTCCCTCTAGCACTAAATCCAGAACTTTTTCCATGTTGCCAATACATAAGAGTTGTAAAATAAAGTACTATATGAAGCACAAAGTTGTTACCTACGACAGGAAGGAAAAAAGCTTAATGTAGGAAGTGAAATTGAATTGGGATTTAAATTACAATCCAAAGATTACATGTATATAACTAAAATTAGGCTCTAGTCTAACCACGAACTAAGGAAACTAAGACCTAGAGAGTAAGTGACTTGACCAAGGTCACATATATTTGAAACCAAGTCTCCTGATTACAAGTCAAGCACTCTTTCTTTGGAGTAGAAATTCAACAGGTGAAGAGAAGACATTTTAGGCAAAAGTAACAATATAAGTAAATACAGAGGTAAGAAAGCATATTTTAGAAGGGAGATGGATAATTGCTCAGTTGGTAGGACTATCGACATGCTAGCTACTAAGTGATACATGGATGAGCCTTGGAAAGAGGGGTGGCACCAAATCATAGAGGGCCTTGAATTCAAAACAAGAGAGTATGAACTTTTTATTCATTAGGCTCTCACAAGCCATTTTAGATTTTTCAACAGAAAAATGATATGACGATCTAGAAATAAAATTATCCTGACAGTGATAAGAGAGATGAATTGGAGAAGTGATGTTGGAAGATTTTTGTAAAGCTATTGCTTTTATGCCAAAATATTCATAAAAGCACTTTTTGAAGCACTTTTTATACAAATTGTGGTATGTGATTGTATTCCATTATATTCATTATGCCACAAGATAAGTATGAAGAATTCAGAATAACACAGGAAAACTTGCATGAACTATACAAAGTAAAAATAGGAGAATGGTGATATGTAAATGAAAACAACACTAAAAAGCACCTGAATTCAGAATGAACTGATTATTTTTGGTTCTCAGTACTTTTCCTCTCAGTAAAGTGATGGAAGGCTACTGTTATAAAATGTTGCATAAGTCATCAAACGCAGTTGTATTATTTGGATTGCTTAAAAAAAATAATTTCTGTTAAATGAAAGGGTTCTTTGGATGAGGAAGCATACTGTAGTATAGAAAACCAAAAGCATCAAAATAAACATTTTAAGAGGTAACTAATAGTCCAAGAAGGTAGTAAGGACAGCCTCTACTACAGAGGTAACAGTGAGAATAAAGGAACAAAGAGATCTGTTCATGAGATAGAATTGACAGGACTTGGTAACTGGTTATAAGAGGTGAGAGGAGAGAAAAGTCATAAGATTCCAAGGATTTTAAGTGAGTATATGATGATGCCACAAACAAAAACAATAAAGTCAGAAGGAGAAAACATTTGACAGAAAAAGTAACCTCAATTTTAGAAATGCTCAGTTTATAGTACTCATGGGAAATTCAAAATATTTATCCAGAAGGGGATTGTAGAGTTTGGAACTCAGAGAACTGGTCAGATGCTAGAGATAATGTAAATCATCTCTGAAGAGGGGGTGCTAATTAAAATCACAAAGGTGCAGAACAATGTTGCCCAGGGGAAAAAAATGTAGAGAGGAAAGGTAAGAGATAGGAGGATAGCTGTTTGGGGACATATGCACATTAAAGGTTTTAGAGAAGCATCCAAGAAAGTTGAAAACAAACACAGGAGGAAAATCAGGGAGTATCATATATCAATGGTGTCAAATGCTCTATAGATAGGTCAAGGATTGAAAAAAAAAATTGTGATTAGAAAAATCTTTGTTAACCTGTGAGGACTTTCAATTACAATGGTGTGGGAGCTAAAGTGAGATTATAAAGATGTAAACAAAGTGGATAGTGAAGAAGAGACAGGTTCAGGAAGACAATTTTTTCCAGAATCTTATCAGTGAAAAGTTAGGGTGTTAAAAGATGGGTCAAAGGAAAACTTTTTTAAAAAGGGATTTAGAGACTGAACAGATTTGTAGGTAGATGGGAAAGTGCCAGTAGAAAAGGATGATGACACACAAGGGAGCATTTCCTGGCACAAAGTTCTGGAAAAAATATAGGAATAAGATCAAGGGAGGTGGTAGAAGAATCAAGTCTTAATGAGGAATAGGGATAACCCTTACTCTATGGCCAGAAGGAATTATGATGTTGACAAATTATGAGAAATGAGAGGACAAACAGAGCTGACACTGAATGGCTTTAATCTTTCTGCTTTAGTAGGAAACTGGATGGGAAGTGGGAGTACAATTGAGGCCAGAAGGGGAAAAAGGAGTTTGCAGTAGTCAATGAAAATGAAGTCAGAGAAGCTGACACAGAAAGAGCTGTTGAACAATAGCTAAGGTTAAGTATCATAAATCTTTAGTGGCTAAAATAAACTTAATTTTGTAATTAGCCTGGAAACAACAGTGGGGAATTGCAGGTTGGGACAGAATACTAATTTATAAAATATTAAAGTGTTAGGCAATGGATAATAGCTATTAGCAACAGCTTCCTAGAGACGTAAATGAAGTCAAAGTAGAAGAGATGAACTAAAATAGGAATAGGTAAATGACTGGTGATCACTAAACGCAAGGAGTAGGTTTTAGTGAGAGAGGAAATGGGAATGGAGGAAGGTAATGAAGTTGGGCCAAAAAAGCAGAATTTCAAAGTCCTCACCTGAATATTGCAGGGAATGGAGGTGAAAAAGTCTGTACCCCTATGAAGAAACCTATACTTTCTCCTCTAAAGGGAGTTCAACAGCATCAAGGATGGAGAAATATAGAGATTGGAAATATCTGTAATGAGACAGGAAGACTAGCTACTTCTAGAGTGGGAAGCAGCGGTGAGGACCAGAAAGTAGGGTGAACATCCTGTCCTGGAGGAGGCTGAGAACCAGATTTCAGGTTATGGGAGGTGGTGGACAAGTCGAGGCCACAGACGAATACGTTGCAGGTCCCTCGAAAACTGGGGCCTCTCATCACTTGGTCTTCGTCTTTCCTCAGAGCCAAGTCCTCACACAGCGTGGCTGATCTGAACTTGGAATCGTCAGTACAGTCCGTCAGTCTATCAGTCTGACCGTCGACCATCACGTAGCTGCCCGAGCATCCTCCCTCCGCTACCCTGCCTCCCGCTACCAGGCTGCTCCGAGGCATCGCTCGTTATGAGGAAGGAAGCCGTGGCTGGTCCGCAATCCGAGGGGAGCAAGACACGGTAGTGGGATCCCTGGGCTTTTGGGAGGAGACCCCCCCCCCAGAGAGGGGAAGGCAAGAGCCGCGACTTCGGTACCTCTCCAACTCTTGCAGCTCCCGCTCCGGCTCCCAATCCGAATCCGGGTCGTGCTCGCAGTCCCCTGGGCCAGGACCCAGGGTCGGGCCGGTTCCGGGCAGTTTCGCCATGCTGCGTACCACAAGCCGAGACCACGCAGCGGCTACTAGGAGCCGCGAGATGGCCAAGAGGCTAGAGGTAGCGGCCATGACGTCAGAAAAGTCAGGCCGAACCGATGTGGAGGAAGTGGAGGAATGCGACCCGAGCCATCTACAGCGGTTCGGTCCGTCGGGACAGGAAACGGAAGGGGCTGGCTCCACTCTGAGCGATCGGGACGACGGGAGGAAATCCGGGGCGTCCCGGGGCCTGGTGCCAGTGTCTCCCTGACGTCCTAGAGAGAGGCTGGGGTTCGGTCGGGTCGTTCCCAGCCCAGTTTCGAGTGACAGGTGAGGGGACAACAGCTCAGGGGCTTAGGGCCCCCTAGTCCAGTCCCTGAAGCGTGAGGCGCTGGGGAAGTGACAGGCAGGAAGGGAAACGCTATAAAACTTTAATAAAAAGACGAATACAATTGCAAAGAGCTAAGTCTCGGCCCAGGCCGTGGCTGCCCTGGTACCGCCCCAGTCGGTTAGGGGCGGTCGCTAGGCGGCGGCGGCGGCGCGCCCCTACCCCGGCCGGCGCACGCACTCCAGGCCTCACGTCACACCGCAGCACGCCGACATCCTCCTGAGCGCTGGCAGCCCCACGCCCGGTCACCCGGCTCTGTGTTCCTACGCGCTGTGCTCGGGTCCGAGGTCGGACCTAGGGAGTAGTCACCTGCTCTCTTTTCGGCCCAGATGTTAACGTCTGCTCGCTGATTTCCAAGGACCAGTGGGTTCATTCTTCCGGCCCTGGGCTCTGGACCATCACCTGGGGGACAGAGGGGGCCTGAGCCTGGAGGCTCGCACTAGTGCTGCCCCGGCCGCTTTTCTTCAGCCTGCTGTCCTTCTGCCCTCCCTGGAACCCAAGGGTTTTAGGGGACGCTCGATTTCTCGTGACCTCATCCTTTTTTCCCCCACAGCAGTGTTACTAAATGCAGCTTGGTGGTTAACCGTAACACTCCCTCAGCCCCCTGGGGTAGGTGAGCCCCTCTTACCTGTGGTGGCTGCTGATGTTGAGGAGACCCAGTGCAGTAGAGTGCTGGAGAAGGGGTGCTGAGGCAGGACACAAAGTCAGCTCCCGGGTTGTGGCTCTATGCCTGGATTCTGTCATGGAGGGCAAGCTGCAGCCAGCCCAGGAATCACTTGCCTCTCTCTCAGGGTGCAGAAGGTAGCCCTGCCTTGGGGTTAGGGAGGGTGGCACTGATCCTGCCAATGCCCGGTTCATAGCTTCTAGCCTTCTGTTTGTTTGGCCCTCTAAAATAGAAACATAGGGCCCTGAGGATATGGTAGAGCTCAAGCTCATGACTCCAGGTCTGTTAATCTGAAACTCTTCATTCCCCAACCCTGGTCCACCTATCAAAATAGGGAATATGGGACCCAAGAAGCATTTGGAAAAAACGTTTACAGCACCCATATATTTTCTTTCATCCATCATCCAAATTCTGCTAGGAGCAAGGAGTCCAAGTTTCCCCAATAATTTTACTTTTTGTGTTAAGTGAAAAGACTCCCTTTTCACCTGAGGTATTCTTTTAGCCCTGGATGTAATTATACCCATTAACTTTTGACTTTTTAATTCACATTTCTGTAGCCTCACCTAGATGTTTTCATTCCACTACTTAAATGACAGGCTACTTTAGTTTTTAAGAAATTTCCTCAAGAGCCTTTTCCTCTGTGCTCAGTGGTTATTACAAACCACTTTTCCTAATGCCTAAGGACTTCCTATTCCCATAGTCCTGCAGATTCCCTATGATGTGATTTGGGATTTTAGCTGAGGCATTTTATCTAGGTATTTACTAGAACTAGACAAGGTGAGAGGGGCTAAATTACTTGAGATGACTACAACCCTGCAGCTTAAGTGGGAAAGAGAGTGGCCAAACCAGACATTTAGGAAGAGCTGCAAAGAGCCCTTTATTGTTAATTTCTCATTTGAGATAGTTGGGTACTTACGGCTCTCATGCTTGCATCGGGCACTGGAAAAATAACGTCTGCCTGACTTCTTCATTGTAAGTGAGTTCGAACCACTGCCTGTAGAAGAGGTACCTAACGTAGAAGAGGTACCTAACCAGTTGAGGTTCTTGGGCTGCAGCTGGCACTGGGAGGGGTGGGGGATGGTTGCCCTCATATTTGACAATGGGCCCAAGATGTTGGGGATGAATGTGTGAGTCCGGACTGGTTGTATGAAGTTGGGACCCAGTTCTGTGATGGACCCTTCTCTTAGAAGGGACAAAGGGACGAAATTCACAGACTGCACATCTCGGTTGCCAAGTCCGTCCTGGTGAAATCTAGCCTAAAAGAAGAGTAATGCCTTACTACCTTTGTTGGGAGGAAGAAGATTTGGGGAGAAATGGGTGGCCAAAATTGTTTCTTCTAGAAGAACCACACTATTTAACCTGCTTTTCCTTTGGGCTTTGACAAAAGTAGACAACTCAGGTAGGTCTAATAAAGAAGATTTTTTGCTAATTTACCCACCCACTTATCTTTCCATGTAGTCTCTAACGGAATCAAGATAAGGCATTGGTGTATTCTAGGCAAAGCTTGAAAATTATACTTTCCTGCATTTGAAATTAGTGTCCATCAGAGGATTTGAACCTGTATTGTAAATCAGAGATATCAAACTAGCAGGTCCCTAGTGTAGCTCTAACCAAATTAAAATGTAATTGGGAAATGTTTAACAAAATAAATAAAAATACAGTATAGCTCAGATTATGCTAATTTGTGTTTTTCTAAGTCAATATGTGGCCATTGACCATTTCTATTTGAGTTTGGTTCCACTGCTGTAAATCATACAACTTGACAAAATATCAACATGCCACAAAAAGCAGATTTTTCTGCAATTATATGTATTTATTTAAAAACAATATTAAATGTTTTTTGTTGCACTTCCTACCCCCGGCCCAAAGATGTGGTATTTTAGCTGGCTATCTACTTTGTTTAGCAGTCCTGACTCTGAGCCCCAGAAATTCTGGAAAAAGCCATTCAGAAGCCACTGAGGACTTAAATACTTATGGCTTTGGCTTTAGTTATGTGACAGTCACATTTTATTTTAGTGTGGCAGGAGTATTTGTAGTAATATCCCACACCTCTCCAAATATGAGAGTAATAACAAACATTATCCAGACCAGCTAGCTCATGAGCTGTGACACTGCATATCCCTGACTGTATTTCAGTGTAAGCCCAACCCAACCCCACCCCCTACCCCCATTCAGGCCCCAGCTAGTAAGGCTTTAATTTTTACTGTTGCCTTTATGTGGGCAACTGTGTCAGGCTCAATTCTGAACTAAACAACTGATGGCATTATCCCCTGACACATTTTACAGCACCCTCTTCCCATGCTATGTAATAGTGTGAAGGGGCTCTCACCCGATTTGAAGGGAATTTGTTCTGGGATCGTTGAGTAGGGTGCAGCAAACGGGTAAGCTGATCTACAATACCCAGACTACGAATAAGATTTTCCCTTTGGAGAAGGGACTTCATCCGCTCCAGCTCCTCTTCCTCCACAATATCTTGAGGTTGCATGGTGTCCACCTGTACTGTTGGCAGCTACAGAAAACACAAGTGATAAATGGAAGGCCCCAAACTGGCAGTAAAATATGTTCATATTAATGGGTCTTGCATTGTTCTCCCCCCCTCCCATACCATCTTCCTTGTTGGTTGGCTGTCCACTCAACTTGTCTGCTTTCTCTGTTAAGTTCCAATATAACATGCTACTCATATAATACCCAAATTTTCCCTTAATAATGGGGAAATTAAGTTTTTTGATTTAAGTTTATCTTCTGATTTAAATGTCCCTCCCTCGTTGCTTTCTTATATCTGATGAAATCTCCTCTTCCAGAGGCCAAGCTCAATATACTAAATTAATTAGATGTTTAAAACTTATTTTATATAGGACAGTATATATTCCTTCTGTTAGAATTCCTAAAAATCTTCCTGTGCTCCCCAATTTCACTACTGAAAAGGGAGCCTGGTATATCGGAAAGAGCAGTGATACGAAGGCCAAGAAACCCAAGTTCTCTTTCCATCTCTGCTGCTTATTTGTGGTGACATCTGAGCAAATCATTTAACCTTTCTACTTTCCTCAGTTTCCTTATCTGTAAAATTGAAAATTTTGACTACATGACCTCCTCCAAGTCTCTTGCAGCTCTCTGAATAAAATGATTCTGTGATTCAGTTTAAAGCCAATGATACCTGCTTTTCTTGGTTCCTAGACCTCATGTAGCTCAGACGAGAGGGCAGGCTCTTGGGCCCCACTCTGGGCCTGGTCTTCTCTCCTGCTGATTCACCCTGGTTGACATCCTTATTTTCTTTCCTCTTCTTGACGTTATTGTTGCCTGTGGCCTCAAGCTGTTCCTGCTTCAGGCGGATCTCCTCCAGTTGCTGCCTGGCAGGACAAAGCATTCTCAGGTACTAGAGCAATATAGAGGGTGGGAGGAATGGACTATAGAGACTCTATGCTGGGAATTGATAAAAAGGAGGGAAAAAAGCCAATGGGAACCTCACTTACATAAAACACTGGTTTAACCTATATCACACTACTTACTACCTTGGGGAGGGGAAGGGAAGGAAAAAGAGAATCTGAATCTCAATCACAAAATGTCAGAAAATAATCATCAAAATTGTTTCAATGTGTAACTGAAAAAAAAATTAAAGAAGATCACTTTGGCAGCTAAGTAGAGTATGAAAAAACTTGAGTCAAGGAGACCAACCAAAAAGCTATTGCAAAAGTCCAAATTAAGGTGATAAGGGCCTACATCAGAGTTGTGGCTATGTCAGAGAAAAGAGGATGTGATAGATGAAACAATAAAACTTGACTATATATATTGTCAAGTCTTATTACTTTATATATATATCAAGAATAAATGAGAATAATGAATTGAAGATACCACAAAAATTATAAGCCTGAGGAAGAAGGAAATAATAGAAGAGGAGAGAATTTTAAGGGAAAGATTCTGTTTTGGACATGTTTAGTTTGAGATGCCTATAAGACATATGGTTTGAGAAATCCAAAAGGCAGTTGAAGAAACAATACTGAAGGTTAGGAAAATTTAGGGCCAGGTAAAATGTTAGAGAATCATTTGCATATGGAAAATTAAATTCATGGGACCTAATGAGATTACCAAGCAAAAGAATATATATTATTCAGTTGTTTAAATCAATGTCTGATTCTTGATGACCCCATTTGGGGTTTTCTTGACAAAGATACTGGAGTTGTTTATCATTTCCTTCCCTAGCTCATTTTACAGATGAGGAAACTGAGACAAATGGAGTTGAGTGACTTGCCCAGAGTAACACAGCTAGTAAGTGTCTGAGACTTAATTTGAACTCTTCCAGGCCCAGTGCTCTATCCACTTTAGTTGTTTAGGGGAGTATAAAAGGATTGCCTTGCTGCAGAGTGGGAGCAACACAAATTTGTAGTCATAAATTTCTTGATTTTCTACAGGTCTTTTCAGTAGCACATGAATAGGAGGCAAAGGCAGTAGATAATGAAAATAATCCAAGATTGGGGCTTTGGCAAGGCCTGACTGATGAAAGGATAAGGGGGACCAGGATTTCTATAGAGGGCAATATATGTATCATTGATTTGGTTCACAGGGTTAGGTATTGTAAGGCTGATGGAAAGGTGGAATGATAAACAACTATGTTCAAATAAAAGAGTTTCAAAGTTCCTGAACATGAAAGTGAACATTTATTAGTGATGACAAGATCAAAAAAATGACCCATCTCTATATTATAGCTAAAGTGGGGGAGCAGGTAATGGGAAATTAGTAAATTAAGGAAATTAGGGTGTTTGCAGATATATCAATATGGATAATTCCCCTAATAAGAGGGGCAGTAGTTGAGGAGGACAGAGAGATCATAGAGCAGGATACTGAACTCATTAAGGAAAGAGGGAGAATGTCTAAGGGGGCTGGGTAGATAACAAATACCAAAATCTTCATTTGATGATAAATTATGTATTGAATGAACCTCAAAAGAGAGCTTGAAAGCTTGGGAAAGAGGGAGATTATAAGTAGTAATGAGGACAATAAGGAATATTCTGACTCCCCAATATGAGCCAAGAACTGTGAAAGAATGTTGGGAAGAGTATAAGTGAAAGTACAACCGATCCTGGAAATGGTGACCAGGAATGCTGGGCCATTGGAAAGGAACTAGGTGTCAATAAGCATCAGAAAATGGAAGAAGAAAATAAAAAGTTTGTGTTAGTTAAAATCACCTGGGGTTCTATTTGGAAGTTTAAGATGAAAGTTAAATTGGGCAATGTACCTGGCACATTCTTCCCTGGCTTTGGAGGCAGCAGTCTCCTGGAAAAGGGAGCCGTTGTGCTTGAAGAATGGTGCATACTTTTCAGTGTCTGGCCCAGGGTAGATACGTCGATAGCCACCTAGGTGGGAGTTCTCATACCTCTCTTGATCCAGCAATGCCGCATTTGTTGACTCCAATTGTTCTCGCTTGTAGGAATCATGCCTAGTTAAGGGGAGAGAAGGGGTGGGGTTGAGAGAGAGAGAGTTTGATTCAGAGTGTAAGCCTGAAAGGCATTTCTCCCCAACTTCCAACTTGTCATTTTGAAACTTTAGTCAGAACCACCTCAAAGATAACTTCAAGTCAACCAGACCAATGTGCTTCTTAACAGAAAACCCCTCTGTGATCCAATCCTAGTTGAGATTATAAATTCATCCACAGTTGGTACAGCTGAAGTTATTTATTGTAACAGTGCCAATCTACTTAGCTTTTGACAGTTTTTCCTCCCCAATACAAAGGGTACACCAGAAAACACATGTTCTGCTACTTTTTATGTTTCAGGATAGCAGCAGCATCATTCATGGCTTCGTTTTCTGTGTTACTAAGCTTTATCATCAGAAATTATTAATTGTGCCAAACTGTAAAAAAAGAAATAAACAAGACCCAGTGCCTGCCTGCTAGGAATTTCTACTCTTAGAAAGAAAACAATGGGGTAAGCTAAATTCATGGTTTAACAGACATAAATAACTGTACACAAAAAAACATCAGAATACCGGGATTCTCGGGATTCTCGTGGCTGTTGATGACTTTGGAAAAGTCGTTCCTTAACTCTCCGCTTATCTTCTTCTAGCACCTTCTTTTTGTCACAGCCTCGTAAGTTGATAAGGTTCATGGCATCACCAAGAAGTGCATCTTTCACTTCCCGATCAAGGCATGAGTCTGTGGTGAAGCTTGGAGAGTGATTTACCTATCAGGAAGAATCATGATTTATCCCCTGCCTAAGTCCCCCCAAAGTGCTAGTGATCATTTGCAGCTGATAAATTAGGGATAACTGAAATATCATTAACAGAGATATCTCTCTCAGTGGCTAAAGATGAATAGACTAAACCTATGTTGTCTAATCTACAAACAGGTTGTAATAAAGGTCACTGCAAATTTCACAAATTAGGACAAGGCAAAGAAATCATGACTATATCTTGGACCAGGGGGGGTTCACTGCTTTGGTTCACCCAGGGACAGAGGTCTCAATTTGACTGTTCCCTTGATCTTGGTTTTCCAACATCCTGGGGACTATCCTCACCTCTAGCAGCCAGGGCTTCAGCTTGTGGTCCAGTAATATATCAAAGCCAAGGATCTCAAAGCAGGCACAAGTACCACTACCCAAATACTGTGGAAAGCAGGTTCGATAGTTGTGTCGAAGGACGGAATGAGCGGAGATTACAGTCTTGATGATGATGTCCTCGATATCCCCCCACAGTTCTCTTGGCTCGTAGCTGTGGTCCCTCAGCCAGGTATTGAGTGTTGACAGCTTCCTGTGAGACCCAGTACTCAGAAGACTAATACCCATGGCTCTTGGGTCTTGCCATAGGCAGGAGACTCTCCAACCCCATACCCTTCTGGTTTCAAAGAAAATTACTCTTTAGAGGGAAGATTGGAATCTGAGTATGATTTCTGAGTTGGAGACAAAGATTCATGGGCAAGAGTCCAGAGAGCCTGAGATAGGAGAACTGTTCCTGAATGTTAAAGAGAAACCAGACTCCAAAGAGGACCCTCAATTGCCTGGACAACTGAGACTTTCACAGTGCTTGTGCAGGGCTGGGCTGGGCTAGGCTGGGCTGGGCAGGAGAAAAATGGAAGTTGGGGAGATAAAAGGAGAATTACCTCTTACTGCCTATAGTCTCATCCCGGACAAAATTCTCATTGTGTTTGTTGATGGCATAGTTGGTCAAGTGCATGCAGACATCGTCCTGTGAAAGGACAAATTCTGTATTCTCAGGTTATCATAAGGAGGTATATTCCTAATCCCATCCTGCACTCTTTCCTACATTCCACTCCTTCCCAAGGTTTTTGCCATATTTCCTTTACTCATATATCATGGGTTCCCGAATGACTTTTAAAATTCACCAAAGGACCCTGCCCTCATTTAAGTTCTATGTTTCCCTTTCCTTGGGTACTCTCCACTAGGAAGAAAGGAGGTCTCAGTCAAGAGGATGACACTGAATTCTACTAAACTTATCTTTAATGGGGGCAGCTAGGTGGCTCAGTAGAGAACCAGGCCTAGAGACATTAGATGCTAGGTTCAAATCTAGTCTCAAGACACTTCCTGGCTGTGTGTAACCCTTGACAAGTCACTTAACTCCCGCTGCTTAGCCTTTACTGCTCTTCTGTCTTGGAACCAATTCTTATCCTGATTCTAAGACAGAAGGTAAGGGTTTAAAAAAACCCAAAGCTTTAATGGTTCCATCTCACCTCAAGCTATTTTTTTCAACTATGACATTTCCCAAAACTACTTTTGGGAAAAATTCTCAAGTCAAAATTATGAATATTTCCCTCTGGCATCCTTTCTTGAAATGAGGCAGGAATTAAAAGTTAATTTTTTCCTAGCTTCTCTAGCTGTCGTTACAATATTGTTGTAAGGACTTATTGAGAAGGGGATGGAGAAACACTAGAGCACTGCTGAGTGTATGTATATATATACATACATACTTTTCTATTTCAGGGATCCCTTTTAAGTCCTCATACCAGATTGTTGATGCTGGGTTCCATGTACGGCATGGTAGCAAAGCGGGCTAAGCCTTCTTCATACATGAAGACACGAAGTGGGTCACAGGATGTGATCAGGACATAGATTCTCATATCAAACTTGAAGCCATCGATGAGGAAGGGCTGAGAAAGAGTGACCCCCATGAGGGAAACAAGCAGTAGGAACTAGAACTGAGGAAAGTGGAGAGTAAAAGGGTGCCCAAACCAGTCCCCTCCCACTGATTCTAGGAAGATGCAATCAGATTCAGTTTCTTTTCAAGAAAAAACTAGTATCAAGGGTTTATGAGAGACCAATGTTCTGGATTCTAAATCATACTCACCTTAGATATATACTGCTGACAGATCATATGCTCTCCTGGTTTGATCTCCCGAGGATTCCGGGTGATGAAGATACCCCGTCCCTGGCAGCCACTGTCTGGCTTACAGATATAAGTACGAGTTTTCCGCTGACGTCCATGGTTCTGAAAGTCCCCATAGCTGTTTGGCACAGTGGCAGTGGTCAGAAAGCTTCTAAGGCATCATGGTCACTGCTCACCCATAGGATCTTCTGAGCATTTCCCATTATTCACTGTGTGACCCTCCTTCAAACACCCATTCTCATATCAGTTTTCCTTTGGTCAGTTGAATTCCCCTCCTAATTTTTATCCCATGTACCATTCTGATATAGCAATAGGAGTCTGAAAGGGGCACAGACAACTACATTCTACCATCAGTCTATCTCAACATTAGGCCAAATTTCACTCACTCTGCAGGGAGGCACCAGGTCCGGGGGAAGATGTTATACTCAGAAGGATAGAGCTTATGCATGCGGTTGAGATTCCGGGCCAGCAGATCTTTGCGACAGATTTCTGTCATTCCTGGAAAGTGGTTGATTTTCTGAAAAAGACAGAGCCAGCCAGGTTCATTTAAACAAAGTGGGCATTAACTCCCCAGATTTAGACATTAGCAGAAGCAGTAAAGGAAAATGGTGAGAACACAGATACAGAGTACAGCAAAGGGAGCAGTGCCCCAAGAGTATTATGAGAAGACGTCCTTTAAGGTAGGTGTCTCTTTCAGAAACTTTCTAAAGGAAGAACCCATAAAGGATATGCTTGTACAAAAATATTTATAGCTGTGCTTTTTGTGTTGGCAAAGAATTGGAAACTAAAAGGAACGGTTGAACAAATTGTGGCATATGATGGCGATGGAATAATATTGTACTATAAAGAACAGGATGATTTCAGAAAGAACTGGCAAGACCTACATGAACTGATGTGGAGTGAAATAAGCAGAACTGGGAGGACATTATACACTATAACTGCAATATTGTGGGATGATTAAATGTGATAGACTTTGTAACTAACAACAATATAATGATCTAGGACAATTCTGAGGGACTTATGTAAAAGAATGCTATCCACCCCCAGAGAAAGAACTACTGGAATAGAAATGCAGATGAAAACATATGACTTATCTCCTGTTTATCTGGGTATATGATTTGGGGTTTTGGTTTTATAAGATTATTCTCTTACAAAAATGAATATGGAAATATATTTTGAGTGATAATACATGTATAACCCAGTAGAATTGCTTGTCAGAGCTCCAGGAAGGGGGAGAGAGACAACATGAATCATGTAACTTTGGAAAACTTATGTATAAATTTGTTATTGGAATAAAATAAAGATTAGTAAATAAAAAAAGAACTCATGCTGCCTAGAGCATATGATAAGACTAGGGAATGTCTGGTGAAGGGGCCTAGATCCATTATAATCCCTTTAACATATATTACTCTAGTCCCTCTAGCCATCTTCCAATATACTGGTCCTAAAATGGACTGGTTCTGTCAGTATATGGTAAAACACAGAGCAGATTATGAATTCAGAAGGAAACAGGAAAAGAATACCATAGCTAAAGGGATTTTATAATACCACCAATCATCTAAGGAGAAAATGGTATTCAGTGTGCCAAAAATAATGCCAAGCATTGGGAACAGGGGTAGAGTGATAATTTGGGACATATAAACAATGAAATAAATGAAACAGATGCTTGGATTTAGAGGTAAAGATGGATGTAATAAAAATAGCTAGAATTTATGCAATATTTTAAAAGTTAACAAAATGCTTTACTGATATTTCATGGCTCCTAGTATTTGCCTAATGTTTCATCCATCTCTCTATCTGTTCTCTCTGTGTCTCCCCATTCAAACCTCATTATGATGTACAGAATCCCTGGTGAACAAAGATTCATTCTCCAGAAGTTTCTGGAAGAGGTCTTCTTTGAAAAACTCTAATCTTTGAGGTACTGAACAAAGGAAGAAAAATGGTTTCCTAGTTATCCTATGGGGGTAGGTACTCTAATGGGACCTTGGTCCTCTTCCCTTAGGGACTCTTCCTCCCAAGGAGTTAATACCTGAAACCTCTTCATGTCCATAACACGCTCCAGTGAGACAGAACAGTCAGTCCAATAAACTGTCCATTCTTCATCTTCCCCCACTTCCTTCAGGCCACAGAGCTGGGCTGCTCGTCGAACTGAAAAGGCAGAAAAGTCCTGACACCTGACCTTCAAGGTACATACCATGTGAGAACAGAAAGAAGAGACTATGGCCACAGCCCAAATCTCAGTATGTTGAAGAATAAAAATACTTGCTATGGGTGAGGAGCAGATTATCTAACCTAGGATGAGGGGAAGAGTATTTCATACTTTAACACATGATACTCCTGTGTTGATTATTCTACCAGAACATTTCACTTGCAAGATCTTTCTGCAGCACAGAAATAAAAAACCTGGCTTAACTTTAGTCATCTCTGACCTATCCCAACCAGTGAATTAAGTCTTAATTCTCCAGAGTTGTCCCCAAGAAACAATGACTTCTACCTGAAAACTTGCAGATCTCTATTATGCTGATGGTTTCTCTGACCCCCCCCCCCCCAACCCATCTGATGAAATCCTGAGCTTACTGAAGCTTAAGTCAAACACCATATCCTTAATGAAGTTTTCCATGGTTTCAGTTAGAGGTGACCTCTCCCTCCTATGAACTATGTCCCTTTTTTTGTATTTCTCTTTTAAATTTATATTCTGTATTATAATTACTTGTCTATTCCTTTCTTCTCCTACACTTTAAGCAAAAGACTGTGAAAGGGAATTCTTTATTCTCTTTGTCTAATTTTTCAACTTAACCCCTATTTATCACTTCGTTAGCCATCAAGTAAGAGAATTCACAAGTCACTTACTTGAAGAAGAGAATTTACAAGTCACTTACTTGAAGCAGTAAAAGAATTCATAAGTCACTTACTTGAAGAAGTAAGAGAATTCACAAGTCACTTACTTGAAGAGCTCCACCCTTTTAACCTAATCAACCAGAAACTTATGAATCCTTTGATAAGAGTTGACACTTTTAGAGGGTGAGAAGTGGATCCCATATACACTGCCCCCTGGGCGGTGCTAGGCAATTTGGAAGCTGTGATTGGCCCCTGTGAAGAGGGGGAAGGGACAAGAAGTGACTATAAAAAGTCCTGAAAGGCTTCAGCTAAGACTGGTCTCCAGCCTGAATTTGGAGCTTGGAGGACCTGGAGGGTTAACAAGATCTGCTGGGCTGAGCCAAACTGGGAGCAATACTTAGTGTGATAGGTTAGACATCTTTCTCTATCCTCCTTTTTGTATTTCACTACTTTCACTCTTTCCACACCTCTTTGTAAATAAAAGTTACCAAAAATCATTTTGACTTAGGTTATAATGTTTTTGAATCAGCAACCACAATATTAATTTAGAATTCTCACATGTTTAGTCAAACCCTTAATTTAATTCCTTACAAGTCAAAGACCATTCTTGGATTTTCCCCAGTAAATAGCCCAGTATTTTATACTTAGTTGCTTTAATGTTATTGAATGATTCAGTAGACCTTGAAAGCTGAAGCATACCAAGAGATCAAGGTTATAAACCAATGCTGATGTTAGCCAATACAACTTAGTAGAAACATACCTTCTAAGCTTAACTATGTTCCACAAAAGGAAGCTCACTGCTAACAGACCATGTCTTTTTGAAACTATGATGGGTATTTATAGTAGCAATATGCATACTGGGAAGGCTCTCTTTTAGAAAAAAGGAAAAGTTCTTACCACTTTCATACTTGCAATTGGTCAGGTTGATAGTCAGGAGCCTACAATGGAGGAAGGTAAGAAATCAAGTGAAATTTTAAAACAGGATAGATAGGAAAATTGAATCCTGGGGTAGCTGAGTGGGTAGATGTGGTCTCCAAATAGGACACCTGAAGAGCTAACCAAAATCTGTGTGATTCTCTTTTACCAATAATGAAGCCACTGGAGAAAGACCAGAATGCCAATGAAGGAAAATTCAGATTTGATCACTGCTCATAACTAATTAGTTACTTAAGCTTGTTAATTCTACTATGGCCACATCATTTGTTTCATCTGCCACCTATCCCTCCACTACCATTAATCACTTCCTGAGGACAGGCCCACATCACCACCTGTCTAGACTATTTTAATAACTCCTTAATATGTGTCTTCCCCCCTCTTTCAAATCATAACACTGTCACAATAATCTTTCTTATGCATTGGTCTGATCCCACTACACATCTACTCAAAAATCCTTAGGTTCTCCATTGCGGACCAAATAAAGTTAAAAGTTCAATTCGATAAGCATTTAAATTGAACTGAAAAAAGCTTGAACTCATTACCTGGCATTTAAAGTTCTCCTTAATCTTAAAATTACTAAAATTTCCTTGTTTTATTTAATTTTACTCCCTTGAACTCTCTTCTAGAGAAACCGGGCTACTCTCACCACTCAAAATCAAGACTTTGCTCAAACCATTTCCAATGCCTAGAAATACTCCTTTTTTTCCCCTTTGTCTTTTGAATTCCTATCCACTCTTCAAAGCCCAAATCAAGTATCTGTGTCACCAATTTCCTGGAGTATTTCAGTGCTGGGCACAAAATAAATGGTTATTGTATTCAAGCAGTTTTTCTTCTGAAAATAAAGATAATAAAATTAAAAGTCAGTTAGGTTTCTGTCTTCCCTGTTACTTCCCTAGAGAGGGTAAGGGATAAATAGCTGATTTCAAGTCACCTTACTACAGAAATCCCCAGAAGCCTAGCAAGTACGGAGAGGTTGTGGGGAACTATTAATTACTTTCGCTTCCGACGTCTCCTTTTCCTCCCAATATCAGAGTCCTCTGGCTCAGATGGGGCTGCTACTTTCTTCGGAGACTTCTTGACAGTGGAAGCGGGGACCCCATTCCCACCTGCCTCTGTGCTGCTCTGTTGCGAAGCATTAGAGGGGTCTGTAGCCTTTTTAACACTTTCCTCCTCTGACTCCTCTTCCTCGCCATAGTCTTCCTCTGATTCACTGGTTTTGCTGATAGCAGTCTCCATATTTCTTCTAGATTCTGCAGCAGAGGCAAAATACCCAGGGCAAGGGATTAGTAAGGACTGCCCTGGCTCTGACACTTGTCTCCAGCTGTCCCATGCCTTACTTTCTCTATATGCACACAGAGGGACACGGTATAGATTCAGGTAGACAGATATGTATAGAGGGACGCCTGCTTGCAAACTGAAGGATGGGACCATTGCTGCGCGCTCTCTCTACTCCTGGGAGCCAGGGACCAAAAAGTGCTGGGAAAAAGGGAGCGGAGACTGTGGGGCGCCTCCCCGCGGCCGACCAGGGCAGGGGAGGCGAGGAAGGGCCGGACAATTTTTAATAGGAAGGGCTGAAACAAAGTTAATCACCAGAGCCTCGGTGGGGGGCGGTCCCGGCACAGCTGCTGCGCCCCCTAGAGCCTAGAAGCGGCCTGGCCGAGCACTCAGCCCCTCCCCTCGCCCAGCGCTCGACTAGTCTTTCCGACTATGGGGGTCGACCACCTCGCCCAAGGGGACAGGCTGATCCTGCTGATCGGGAGGGGAGCCGGCTCCCCTCCCGGGGCTCTCACCTAGCACTGAGACCCCGGCGGCGGCGGCGCCTCCACAGGCTCGCAGCGCCGCCGCCGCCGCCACCGCTGCCGTCGCCATGGACACGCCTTGGAGAAGCATTCTGGAGGGGCGGGGCCTCTTCCCTGCAGCCACACCCACCCTGGGCTTCGCCGCGGCCATCTTAGGCGGGGCAGAAAGACACCTCAACTTCGGGGCCGTCGCGACAACAAAGGGGCCTCAAGCTACCGCCTCGCGAACCCAGTCTTCCTTCCGAACTGCCTACAATGCACGCTAGAACTTATAGTTTCTAGGGAGCCAAACTCCAGAACGTCACGAAGGTCCTGAAGCGGCTCATTGTATGAATCATCAGAGCACTCGCGGCCCTGGCTGCTTAACGAACTTTGGCGGGAAGAGCCCAGGCCTGGGTAAAGGCTCCTTGTCAATTACTTGGTCAAATACGGGGCTGCAGGAGGGAAGAACTGAGCTCCAGGCCCTTTCGGAGATCCTTAATATTGTGCCTTTTGCTTAACTTCACCCCACCTAAATCTCCAGAAAATCAGTTGGAAAGCAGTCTCAAATGTGGAAATTGCTGTGAGGGTATATTGGACAGAATGATTCCTCCTCTCTGGATGGAGACCACTTAAAATGCGTGTTGTATGTGTACATATGCATATATATATACATGTTATAGACATATAGATGTATTACTGCAACAAAATTCAAGAAACATTTATTAAGCATCTACAGGTGCAGGGTACTGTAAAAATAGCTGGTCTCTGCCCTCTAGGAACTTATATTATGAACGAATAAATAGGAATACAAAATAATGGTGAGGAGGGAGAGTCCACAAACTAGGGGTGGGAGATGGGTCAGGAAAGGTTTCACAGAGTTAACAACACCTAAAGTACAGGAAAACAGAGAAGTGGCCATTAATGGGAAAGTATTGCAGGCATTGAGGGAATGGCTGGAAATGTGAAGTTGGGAACTCTGAGCTTAAGAATAGCAGTTTAGTAGTTCAGTTTGGCTGACATGTAGAAGGCATGTAGGGAATTAATATGAAATAAGTCTGAAAGAAAAGTGAGAATGTAGAGGGGCTTTGAATGCCAGACCTCTAGGGAGCTTGTACTACCCTTTACAAACAATAGGGGGCAACTGAAATTTTTTTGAAAGTTTTCATGACTTGGAAAAGAAACCCTCTAAAAGGCATAATAAATTAGAAAATAAATATCATTCTGGGGAAACACCTACTATTCCAGGAGGGACACCAGAGCTTCTTGAAGTTGTAAAAACTGGGATGGAGGCAGGAGAGATTGCTGAATGAGATTCACAGCTGAAGCTTCAGTCAAACTGTGGAAATCCTGGGAAGTTTTAACAGGAAGGTGTCCTGCCAGTTCACAAAGTGCCACATTGAAAGCCTCCCCTTCCTTAACTCCAAATCTGGACTTCCGGGCCCAAAGGATGACCCGGATACCAGAATAGGTCAATGAGGATGGTGGGTTTCCAGGCGGGGCCCCTCGGGTCACAAATAAGTTATGTGCAATCTCCTGGTCAGCCAGGTAGTTGGTGACTTGACAGACCCTGCCTACCAATGCCTCCAACTTTGGTCCTGGCTCATCAACAAAAAATAGGAAGCCAGGGGCTGGGAGTCCTTCTAGTAGGTGGATATGACCATTGGGATCTAGTGGCTGGCTTGGAGCTGTCTCTACTGGCAGTTTGTGGGCTAGATAGTAGCCATGCAGATGTAAGTGGTTGACAGAAGCCAAGCCACCTAGGCTGTTGAAGCCCACACGGAAGCCTGGGTGAGTGCTAAGCATGACAGCCTCTATCCCAAATTGTAATGGGTCTGGCATGAGAATCTGTGGTAGCCCTTGGGTGGGCTCTGGCACAAAAAGCACATGTCCCCATTCCAAGGGACTGACATTGATAATTACCAGGACCTCAGTGCACTGGAGAGCCATTGGAAAGCCTGGATCTCGGCACAGGTGGAAGAGGATTTCTCCTGGTTGGATCTTATTGAAATGGAACTGCTGAGGGTCAAATGCCTGCCTCACACTCTGGATGTTCTGAGGGGGTCTTCTCTGTACACCTCGCTCCACATTCAGCTGAGCCACAAAACCCAGAGGGCCAGGTAGGATTTGGGTCTGCAGTTCCCCAAGGCAGTAACGAAACAATCCTTGTTCCATCCGTTGTTTCCAAGATGACTGGAGGACACAATCAAAGCGAGACAGCAAAGGGGGACACAGTTCACCAGACTCACTAGTCTGCCACTGTATCCCTTTCACTCTCAGCTCCTCCTGGCGATACACAAAATCTAATACTCCCAGCCCAACCGAGAGTCTTGACTGTTCATCACAGCCATTGCTCAGAGGTGGTAAATTTGAAGGTTCATTTATATTCTGTGGTACAGCCATATGATAATGGTACAAATCCCAAGTTCTACCAGGCAGGGTTTCCTCCAGGTCACCTGGAACACAATAACAAGAAGTGAAGGAACATAAAGTAGGATATATCACATTTCTAAGGACTTTAAAATTGAACTTTAAAACTTTTTTGGCTCCTTGATTTGTTTTTTTTTTTTAATTGCTTTTAAAAATAACTTTAAAAAAAAAACCCACAACCTTTTACCTTCTGTCTTAGAATCAATAATGTGTATTGGTTCCTAGGCAGAAGAGTGGTAAGGGCTGGGCAGTGTGAGATTAAGTGACTTGCCCAGGCTTGCAGAGCTAAGTATCTGAGGCCAGAATTGAACCCAGGACCTCTCCTTTCTAGGCCTGGCTCTCTAGCCACTAAGCCACCTAGCTGCCCCCAAAAATAACTTTTAAATTTCTGGGAAAATATTGCTTAACATCTACTTTTCTAAAGACAACTTTTCCCGCTCCTGCAGTCTCTATATATAACTGTATATATATATATGCCCCATAATATGTTGTAAGATTAAAATAGCCAATAACTCCAAGTATATTTTATAAGATTTATTAATAATCGCTTGAAGTAGAAGAAATAAAAAGACAAATGTAAAAGCCTGAGTAAAGAGAAGTTTTCCCAGTCACATTAGGGGTGGGAGGGATGAGAGCCCGGGTTACACACAAACTTTATCTCCAAAATGTTAGGACATAACCTGAGAATGAAAGTGGGATGCTAGGATTCAGAGTCCAGGGGTGCAGATTCTAATTACACAACATATAATATTATAATCTCTCAAAATGTATGCAAGGCCAAACATACACAAAGGAAAACTGACTTGATAAGGATTATAAGGCCTGTCCTATAACATCTTTTTCATCTGCCATTGAACCAATCCCTCTGAAATTTTTACTTTTAGTGCCATGTCCCTCTAGTGAGTCAGGAAATAGAAAGAGGGAGGGTTAAATTTATATATGTTTCCTGATAGCAGGCTCCTAGCCATCTCTGGTTAGTACAAATCAATTAGTTGAAGCTTTGGGACGTTGTCTTCTTCCTAAACAAGTCAGCAATGAGGCCTGAGAATCTAGAAAGTAGTGGAGAGGACAAGGCCATGGTTGGATGCCAAATAACTGATTCATCAAATATTTATTTACCCACTCTAATATGCAAATTTGAAAGATACAATGAGGAAATAAGCAATGGTCATTGTCCTTCAAAGAAAAAACTCTTGTCCTTGGTTTTACAGTGTAGTAGGGGATATATAAAACATTTACAGAAATTAACATTCACATATTTTTACCTTACCATGTAGATGGTGAATTAAGTTTTCAAAGAGCACATACATATCAATACTTGAACTTCATAACAGTCCCATGAGGTAGCTAGGACAGGTGTCCTCATTTTACCAAATAAGAATCTGAAGTTCAGTGACATATAATAGAAGTCACAAAGCCAGTAAGTGGTGGAACCAAGGCATAAACCCGGGAGTGGTTAGAGTGCTTGGCCTGGAGTCAGGAAGACCTGCATTTAAATTCGACTTCCCTTAACCTCTGTTTGCTTCAGCTTCCTCAGTTGTAAAATGGGGATAATCATGGCACCCTACTCGTGGGGCTGTCATAAGGACCAAAGGGTAATTTGTTGTTGTTGTTCAAGTTGGTGCTTGGCTCATCGACGGCACTATATAAATGCTTATTTCCTCTCCCCTCCCCTTTTTGACTCCAAATAAAACTCCATGGGCAAACCAGAGAAATTCCGTTAAAGATGTCGGAAAAAAAGAGAATGGGGAGGCAAGGGAGTTTAGAGGAGGGAGAAATCTACTTGTGGGTTGAAGACTATCAAATGAAAATTTCCTGCGTGCCCACCCTCCCCTCAGTCTCTCCTTCTCCTACTGAGGTTCCAGATTTCAATCTTCCCAGCACAGATGCTTCCAAATAACTGTCGACTACATTTTTCTCCCTTCCCCTTCTGCTTTCCTCCAGAGAGTAAGTGCACCGCCTCTCTCCCCTCGCTCCCCTCCACTTCTCACCTTGGATTTTCCCTCAAGGCTGTCCAAGGTGGCACAGGTGCCTTTTCCCGAGGAGAGGAAGCTGGCAGTCTGACTTCCTGAACGCTTCGGCGGTCACGAATGCGCATGCGTCCCTTTTAAAGGACAGGAGTAACTATGAGGTAGAGAAAAGATCCCCCACCTCCTTCTTGAGGAGCTAGTGGGCGGGGCATAATGCCCCGCCCCGTTTTAAGAGGCCTAGGCAATCCCTTCCTGGATTCTTCTCCCCGGTACCCCAACTCAGTCAGGTTTTAGAATCCCAGGATTCAGGGCTGGAAGGGACCCTGGAGAAATTATCTTGTCCATTATCCTCATTTTACACAGAGCTTCGATCCTCCTGAAATGATGCACTGTTTTAGGGGTGATTTATTTCTCAGCTCCTGGCTCGAACCCTCATTTCAGGTAAATGCTCTCTTGCTAGACCGTAGAAGACACACACACATCTAATACATACATATCAACAACATTACAGTCAGACATAAAGCAACATAAGTACAAATTAGGGGATCAAGTTGAGAAATATTCTCTGAACCCATCTCTGTCTCCCACTCTTCTAGTAAATTAATTTATTTCTCCTTTAATCCCCAGTAATCTCTGGAGAAGAAACCAGAAGAACACAATCACTCCATAATCTCGAGGTCCCAGGAGTTAAATAAGGGTGTCACTCTTCTGCCCCCTGCAGAGGGTCTTTGAGGAAAATGGGCTGTACTTGCTTCGGCAGTATGTATACCGAAGAAAGTGGGCTCAAGTCGCCTCTCACCTAGGCTCCGGAATCTCAAGGTCAGTCAATAAATATGAATTAAGCTCCTGCTATGAGCCAGGACCTGTGATAAACGCTGGAGAGACAAAAAGAAGCAAAATTTAGCGCCTGCTGTCTAAATGGGCTCACACTCTATAGAGGGAGACAAGCTGCCAAATATTTAAAAAGAAGCTACATACAGGATAAATGGAGTGGGGGGAAATAAGAGAGGCAATGAAGAGGGCTTGAGAAGGCTTCCTAGAAGATAGGCTTTTAGTTGGGGCTTAAAGGAAGCCAAGAGAGGTCAGTAATAGGAGTGGAGGAGAGAGCCTTCCAGGCATGGGCTACAGCCAAAGAAAACTCTTTGACTCAAGAGATGTAATGTCTTGCTCGTTGAACAGCCAGTGCCATTAGATCGAAAAGTACGAGTCGGAGAGTTTAGAGTAAGAACAGTGAAAAGGTAGGACGGAGATAGGTAAAATGTTTTGAACGCCAAGCAGAACTTTTTGTATTTGCTCCTGGAGAGGTGATAGGGAACCACTGGGTTTTATTGAATTAGGGAGGCGACAAGAGTTTACTTGCGCTTTAAGAAGTGAACCGGGAATAGTTACCTCACTTCGAGAGTGAGGGTCCGGGAGTCGGGGTGAAGCAACTAGCCCGCTCCTTTGTTTAACCGAAGAGTTCCCTTGAAAAGCAGTAGTAGTTTAAAACCTCCCGCTTTAAATGGTGTAAGCACCACCAATAAAATTATATGATCTTTCCAGTCTCATGCACGGTCCTCCGGGAGATGTAGTTCAGAGACTCCCAATGGCTAGGGTTTCTCGTCCCTACGTATTGTGGGAAATGAAGTCCTGGGTTCAGGCCCACTACAACCTGGCGAGGAAACTGAGTCCCAGAGACCTGTTCGTTCAAGATTCGCGTTTTCTCCCCAACATCCCGCTGCCTCTCTCTCTTCTAGGCGTGGGAATGAAGGGCCGTCTTCTAAGGTGCAGCTGCAACAGGTCCCATGATTCCAGCTCAAACTCTCTTAACACCCCTTGGCTAAACCCGCCTCACGCCGGATTTTGGTAACGCTCTCCTTGGATTTCGCCCAGGGAATTAAGAACTGGCCCTCCGGCCCTTTAAGAAAGAGGCGGAGCCTATCGGCAAATGAGGCGGGGTGGTCGGAATTGCCTCCGTTGCCGCGGGGACTGGGCGGGCGGCCGGGGCGGGTGACGCGGAAGGCGGAAGTGAGTGGGAAAGTTGTTGCTGTCCGGGATCGGAGTTGGCGGAGTCGCTCGGTCTGGACCCGGAGGGTGTAGCAAGGCTATGGGCAGTTCGACCAGCCAGCTCTCCAAGGAGCTGCTGTCGGAGTACCAGGTGCGGTGGAAACGACAGATCTGTCCAGGCTTGCTTCTGGCCGGGGCAGTGCTTTCCCCGGGCAGGGTGGGCGGCTTTGGGCCCTGGACCCATGGGCATGGGGTTGGGGGGCGACGGCCCTTGGCCATGCACGGCCCGTCTCCCCCTCCACTCCACAGCCTAGCCCTTCTCTTCCTTCCCCTCCCCATTGATTTTCTCCTACCCTTGAGGGATGGGGGGCCCCGAGAAGGCTCCAAGTGCAAGGTTCCTTCAGACTGGTGGGGGGAATGCAAGCAAGGGGGTGAGGGGAGCTCTTGTCCTGCTTGTGCTGATTGACGCCTAACGATCAACTCTCACTTTCCTTTCCAGGAATTAACGTTCCTGACGAAGCAGGAGATTCTCCTGTAAGTACCCCTCCAGCCTCCACACTACTCAGGAGGCAGCTGGACTTAGCAGATGGATTTATGGCCAGAAGACTTGGCCTGGCTTTGCCACTGAGTGACTGTGTGACCTTAGGCAAGTCACTTCCCTTCCCTGAGCCTCAGTCTCCTCCCCCGTATAATGAAGGGGTTGGACTATACTATCTCCGAGGTCATCTAGTGCTATGATGAGTGTTAGGACTGAAAGAAACCTTGGAGACTGAGGCCACTTTCCTCATATTACAGAGGAGGAAATTGAGTCCCAGAGAGCTGAAGTGACTAGTCCAAGGTCACACAGTTACTCTGTTAGCAGAACTGGGACTAGAATGTAAGTCTTCAGACTCCAAAGTTCAGTGCTTTTCCCTCTATTGCATGCTGCTTTTACTCTCCCTTGCTATGCCTTCTCTTTCTGTCCTGTCCTGAATCAGGTCTCATGCACGCTGCTGGGTTGTCAGCCATAAATAAACCTGTATTTGAAGCTGGCCCAAAGTGTTCCAGGAAAAGAGAGGCTCCAGAAGTGGGATATTCAGAATCCTCTTTGGCTTTGATCACTGCTTCTTGTGTTCCTTGCTTTTAGATTTCTGCCCTTGCTGTCCAAGGGGTGGTGCTGTTTCCGAGTAAAAAAGTGTGGAAATTCAAGCACTTCTTCAGCTTGGAGTGTTTGTTCCAGCTCTGACTATTTGTGCTTGTTTTACATGATTAGAGATCTAGGTTGTGGGATAAAGCTTTTTCAGAGAACTTATCAATAATGGAAGTTCCAGACCCTTCTTGGCCGGGGCAGCCTGAGGGAGGGGCAAGGAGCTATATTGACTAAGCATCTGGGAAAAATTTTGATGAATAGAATCTAGGGTGAGCCTTAAGGACTTTGGAAGAGACTGTGATTCTTGGTGCAGACAGTGAAATGGGGATAATCCATTGGTCTGTGAGCTCCTTCAGAGCAACTACTGTGTTTTCCCTTTTCTTTTTATCCCTCGTGTTTAGTTAGCACAGTGCCTGGCACATAACAGGGACTTAATATATGCTTGTTGACTGACTGACTGCTTCCTACCACTCTCTAGCTGTCCATATCCTTCCCATTTTTCAAGAGCTTCCTGTTTCCATGGAGGCTTCTTTGATGACTCTAGCCCACAGTAATCTCTTCTTTCCTTTGAAGCCTCATTGCTTTTTATCAGTACTATTATTTGACCCCAGTCGTATACTTTGTGATAGCTCTTATATTTTGTTGCCTTTGGTTCATAGGATCCTGTGACTTTTTATCTGTTTGTTTGTTTTTTTAATTCCAGTGTCCCTACATCCCTCCTCTCCACTTTCCCAAACTAAACAGTAGGCTACTATAGGGTAGCTTTCCACAGTGCTAAACATTTAATAGAAACTATAACTTCAAGCATTGTATTTGTTTGGTTGGTGGATTGAATAAATATTTATGAGTTGCTTGAATGAATTTTGCTTTTCTTAACAGGGCCCACAAGACATTTAATGAGCTGCTGCCTCCAGAGTCTCAGAATGTGGTGGACTCTCTGACGGCCCAGGTATCCAGGGTACCCACCGAGAAGGTCCTAACACTTCCAGAGCTCAAGGTGATACCCCTCTCACAGTGTTTCATTCAATAGTTCATTACTGTCACTTTGGGGATCTCTGGAATATTTCTCAACCTGTTAACCCCTTCTTATTCCAGTTTTTCTAGTGATATAGGCTGTCCTCTGTAGTTCCCAGGGCAGGGCTTTAGACAAAGTACACATATAATCAGAGTGTAGTGGTTGATTCCCTATCAGAAACCCAGTGTCCTTCTGCTTACAAGAGCTTCTCTTGCTCTAGGCCAACCCCTTCAAGGACCGTATTTGCCGTGTGTTCTCCACAGCACCAGAAAGAGACAGCTTGAGCTTTGAGGACTTCTTGGACCTCCTCAGTGTCTTCAGTGATGCAGCTACCCCTGACATTAAGTCCCACTATGCCTTCCGCATCTTCGGTAAGGACTGAAGGACTAGGGCATATACTGAGTGGAAAGGGGTAGCATTATGGTCTTTTTCAGCAGGAATAATTTTTTGTCTTGGTCTTTCCTAACTAGATTTTGATGATGATGGGACCTTGAACAAAGAGGATCTGAAGCAGCTAGTGAACCGCCTTACTGGGGCAGAGGAGGACACTCAACTCAGTCCCTCTGAGATGAATCAGCTCATTCAGAATGTAAGCCTGGACAGTATAAGGAAGAGAAAGGGAGAAGAAGGGAAAGTATTTGGGGCTTTTGACTAAACTTCTATCTCTTATCCCTGGGCAGATCTTAGAAGAGTCTGACATCGATAGGGATGGCACCATCAACCTCTCAGAGTTCCAACATGTCATCTCCCGTTCACCTGATTTCACCAGGTACAACCAGGGCCACCTGGTGATTTAGGCACCCTAGAATCTTGCTAGAAGAAGGAGGGCAGGAGGAGGACGCGTTAGATAAGTGGCTTTGGGTTAGGGATGACCAGAGTCAACCCCAATATCCTCTGGGACTAAGCCAATTCCAAATGGTTTTTTTTTTTTAAACCTTACCTTCTGTCTTAGAATCAATACTGTGTAGGCACTGGGGGTTAAATGACTTGCCCAGGGTCACACAGCTGGGAAGTGTCTAAGGCCAGATTTGAACCTAGGACCTCCCATCTCTAGGCCTGGCTCTCAATTCACTGAACCATCCAGCTGCTCCCACAAATGAGTTTTAAGGGAACACATTTACCAACTTCTCTCTGAGTTTACTTGATCTGGGCCTCATTTGCTGACCTGTGCTTACATGCCAATTCTACAGCGGATCAGTAACCCCTATATCTTCATCTCTTCCAGCTCCTTTAAGATTGTCCTGTGATGGGTACTTGCAGTGTCTGGCTGCACCAACCTCTCTTTGAGAAATTCTCTTCTATGCAGTGACCTCACCTGCAGTGCCAACTCCTCGAAAATGGTCGCTATGCCTGGGCTAGCCCTGGCGCTTGTATGAAGCAGTCCAGTCCCCTGGGCAGGGAAGGTACTTCCAAGCCATGGCCTCTCCTCTCCTCACTGCCATTATGACAACACTGTTCATGTTTATACTAATCAATAATAAATATTTGGAAGTTTTGCTCATGCATGTTTCAGTGGGTACATTGGACCAAGCTTGAGGCAGGGCAGAGAGGTCTCTTATAAAATTAATAAGAAGAAGACTGAGGGACTAATGGAAAATTTCTGAACTACAGTAGAGTCAGGTCATACATAGTTCTTTTAAAAGTAGGAACGTGCAGGATACAAAATGAACTTCTTGTTCTGTGTTTACTTAGAGAAGGGTGAATTATTTGTGCTCAGCACATTTTTCCTATTAGGCTATCTTTTGCCCAGTACATGGAGATTGCATCCTAAATTGTAAAAACTTAGACTGCTGATGGTCTCCATCTCACCTCATTCTTGTAACTTAGTTACAGAACAAACTAACTGTTAAAATTCCTAACATCCCTTTCCTGTCTGAATCTTGCTTAGCCATGATAAATCGACCACTGACCACTGCCCCACCAGAAGAAAGTCACTGAGATGAAGTAGCTTAATGAAAGTGTAAGTAGAGGCAAGCCTACATTAAGAGAAATGGAAATGGATAGAAGATTGAGCTTTCTCCTGAAGCTCTCTCATGCCCAAGGCAGTCAGAGCCAGTTTTTAATAACAGCATTCAGGGTGAGAGGAAAGGCACATTGCATAGACTTTAAAATTCAATTTCCAATTTTATTAAAAAAAAAATGTAAAGTGCATTTTATAAAAAAAGTTATACAAAACAGACTTATATGGCCCCTGGACTGGGCAGTGTCAATGTCCCTTTGGGCAGAAAGAGCACAAGGGGCCAGAGAATTATCAAGCTTGAGGAAGTTAGTTATTTAGGGAAAGTAGGAGGAAGTCCAAAAGGGCCAAAGGACAAAGGAGGGTAGGGACACAGTGGTTCTTTTAGATTATCAGGAAGGGAAGACAGTAAATCTAGTCTTTGATGTTCAATGTGAATTCCATAAAAAATGGAATGTGCTTCTATCCTCTCAACACGGGGAACAAACCAACCTTAAACCAGCCCTCTAGTGTCCCAAGAGAGCCACTACTAGTCCTGTGGCTGGACAGGATATGGCAGTGACACAACCACCCTCCTGTTGTCCGTGGCCTGATTGTTCTATGGAGGTAGGGAGGAAGCGTGCCCTAGGTTGGCTTCCAATCTGTCAGGGGTCCTTGGCACAGCAGAAGCCAAAACTCCTTGGAGGCCTCTGTGTTGGCCCTAGGCCTCTGCAATGACTTTGGCAGCAGAACGTGAGGCGAACGAGGCCCGTGGAAGAGGAGATGGATTTCCCTCAGGCTCAGGCATCCATATTATTGTTCTAATGCATCCAAAATGCCCCATGGAGATTGTGTGTAAGGGAGGAGAGTCTGTGAACTGAATCCCTTCCAGACCAAGGCTGAAGAAGAATTCTGTCTGGGTCACCTTTCATTCCTCATGCTTGTTTCACATTTTCTCTTTTTTTTTTTTTTTTTTTTTTAAAGAAAAATGTTTTCAGAAGGGCTCAGGAGTCAGAATAGTCCTGCAGCAAAGTCTGAGAATGAATGAGAGGTCACTGAGCGCCTGGACTGCCTCTAGGCAGCTTCTGGCTGCAGCTTCCCTGTACGGAGCTCCAAGGTGACCCCCCCAGGGCCAGGCAAACCCCCCATGTTTCCGTTCCTGGCTGAGAGGAGAGGCCCCACAGTCCTACTTATAGAGGAGTGATGATCCTCTTCCCTCTGGCTGGTCCTGAAGGAAGTGGGAGGGAGCTGCCCAGCTCGCTCCGCTCTCCGGATTCTGGGTGCTGTCTGATGAGGAAGAGAGGTCCGGCTGGTTATTCTACACGGAGTCACAGTCCCTCGAGCCGGGGTTAGCTGTGAGCCATCTCCTCGGTTCATACCACAGAGTCACGAATCTCAGAGCCCAGCCGTACCCGGGGCCGGGGGCACGTGGGAGACACCTCCACAAAGCTGTCCTGAATACTGAGTGGCCTCTTTTCCGACTCGGTGAAGGCCCGGAGCCCTGGAGAGCTGTCGGCCAGGGCCTGGTAACCTTTGTGGTCGGGCAGGGCGCTCGGCGGGCCTCCCCCATTGAGGGACCGGTTTTCTGAGGGAAGCATCACGGGCCGGGTCCGGGGATGTACGCTGGCACACTCTCCCTGTTTGAGGAAGAGCTTCATGCCGTCCCGGTGGCGGTAGAGGAAGAAGAGGGCGAGAAGCACGACGGCAAATCCAAACAGACCGCACATGAGCAAGAACTCGTTCCAGTAGGTTTTGTAAGGGGCCAGAGCGGCCTTGCCGTTGGCAGGGGAGCTCACCCGGGACGTGTTGATGATGAACGGGATGTTCGAGCCCTCCTCCCCGTCAGCTGCCCCCTCAGTGGCCTCCACGCAGTAGCTGGCCACGAGCTGCTGGAAGCTCTCCTCTAGGGACCAGCACTGGAAAGAGCCCAGGCCGTCCTGGCTGCCCACCAGGAGCAGGTCCCCGCTGGGCAGCACGCGGTAAGAGGCAGAGTGGTTCACGGGCGCCCCGTTGTGGAGCCAGCGCCGGGATGCCAGGTTGGAGAGCAGCCGGCAAGTCAGGGTGTTCACTGTGTTGGGCTGGAAGTGTACTTGCTTGCACGATGTCTTGTCTGCAGAGGAAACAAGAGTTATTAAGGCCGAAGAATCCGGAGCTGGAGCAGGGCCGCCCCAGCGCGTGGCTCCAGAGACTCCGGGCTGTGAAAGGGTTGGTTCTCCGTCGGTTCCGATGCCCCGACGTAGTACCTCACACTAGATGTAGCCCTTACGGGCCGCCCCCTGTGCTGTGGCCGGGCTCCCCGAGGCCCAGCGGCTTCCCCTTCTCCCCTCTGAAGGAGAACAGAACGCCTCACCTGAGAACGCAGAAGGCCGGCGGCTGACGGCAGAACCGTTGCAGAGCTGCTCCGTGTCGGCATCTTCGATGTCCTGTACCCATGGCCTGAGGACGAGAGCAAAGTCAGGACCGCTGCCGTCGGGGTTCGGGCAAGCTAGAGGACTCGGCCCTCTGGGACTCTGGGAGAAAACCCACTTCCCGGGGCTCAGGAAGACGAGTTCAGATCCTGCCTCAGACACTAACTAAGCATGATTCTGGGCAAGTCACTTAACCCCTCTTTGCCTCCGTTGTCCCATCCTATCCCCCAAAGTTGTGGTGAAGATCAAATGGGATAACAATTGAAAAGCGCACACAGCAAGCACTATACAAGCGTGAACTATTGCTAGTTGAGATCAGGGTGGAATTTGTTTCAGTGTTGCTTCCTCCAGAGCGAATGCAGGAGAATAAGAGGCAGAAGGCCCGCAGGCCTTTCCAGGGTCCCCAGAACACAGGGCCCCCCACCCCAAGCACGGCCCGAGGGAAGCGGGGGCGTTCTTACTGGGAGGCCAGATCAGGCTGGTAGTGCCTGACGTCCCTGCAGGCGGTGCCGCTCCAGGCACAGTACGGGTCTCGAGACAGGATGCATTCCCCGCAGCTCGTGTAGACGCTGCAGTTAGCCACAGACACCTGAACCACGGCCGAGTAGGAGGAAGCATAGAGCAGTCCCTGAACAAGACAAAAGGCTGTGAGAAGCGAGTGATGACAGGCTCCTGGCCAAGGACCCTCCCAGCTCTGCTTTGGAGGCTTCTGATATCATCGATGAGACTTGGGCTGCCACGGGGCACAGCAGCCAACCCGTGGGCTCCAGAGGGCACTTTTCTGGACACGCCTGGGTCCTATACAATCCAGATTTGGTAGCAGGCTTTAAATGCTCTCTCCTAATCCCAGGAATGAGGGAGAGAGAAATAATAAACTGTATCTGCGGGGGCCCCAGGACAGGGAAATCTGGGATGAATCCTGGGATACCAGGCCCACAATTCCCCTTAATCCCAGAGTGGAATCCCCGAGCTTTGCATCCCTTCCTCTCAAGTGTATCCTTGCTTACTCTCTGGGGGTCCAACAGTAAATTCTGGACAGGGTGGTCAGGTGGGAAGAGCTGGATCTCCTCGATGATGTGCACCCTCTGCCTCGAATGCACAGTTTTGTGCAGGCGGCCGTCACCTGTGGGATGACAGAGAAGCTCAGCTCCTCTTCCTACAGGAAGGCCTGCCGCTCCTCAGGCCGCCCGCAGAGCGGCCCCTTCCCTTAATCCTAGAGCCCAGGGAACTCACTCGTGCCCAGGAAGAGGACGTCGTAAGAGCGGTGCAGGCCCGCCACTCGATGCACCGAGAGGCGCTGGTAACGGGCCCTGGGCTGCAGCAGCAGCGGGTTGCTCCGGACCTGCCGATCCATCAAAAAGTGATCTTTGAGGAAGTTGAGTACCCGGTCAGGGAGCTGCAGAGAGGAGTTTATCTTCTTTTCCCGGGCACTATTCGTAATGCACTGGAGGAAAAAAACAGCCAAGAGGAAAAACGTAAGCAAAGAAGGAAATGTAAGAAAGAATAACATACAGAAGTACACCTGCAGGGGAAATGCTTGTCCATCAGGGCAGGATAAAGCGCCAGGCCTTTAAGGGGTATTTGACTTCTCAAAAATCTCTTCTAGGTCTGTTCTATGTTTATACACACTGAAAGGTCTAAGCTATCGATGGAGCTTTGACTCTGGTGCCAGGGTGAATGGACTGAGGCCAGGTGGCCTTTGCTTTCCCTAGGGAGGCTATAGAGGGCTCGGCCTCAACAACAGGGCAATGCGGTACGGGGGATACAGAGCCATAGGGGGGGACACAGAGAGGTATGGAGGACACAGAGGTACAGGGGACACACAGCAGTACATGGGACACAGTGGTAGGGGGGACACAGAGAGGTATGGAGGACACAGGTACATGGGACACAGCGGTACAGGGGACACAGAGCGGTACGGGGGTTACAGACCGCTCCTGGCCGGGGTGTAGGCGAATCCATCACTGTGTACCACTGCTGGGTCTCTCGGTTTACTTCCTTGTAGAGGCCGCTGAAGGCACTCTCCACATCCTGCATGGTGAAGACACAGATGGCTGAGCCCCCCGCAGCACCCTGGTGCCTGCAATGGAGAGAGAGAAGAGCGGAGCTTTTCACGAGGGCCTGGCTCCGACCAAAGACCCCCTCAGAGCTCTCTAAATGGCTAAGAGTCCAAGAGGAGGATCTGCAGAAGGGCCTCTCCCCTCCTCCCCCAGCTGGCTTCACCCCCCTCCCCAAACTTCCTCCTCATTGAACAACGGCAAGTCTTCTGGGTTGTGGCCAGCCAGGCATAAGAGTCTCCTAGTGCCCCTGAGGACCTACCACTGGGAAGTGAAGACGCCATAGAAGAGGGTGTCCTGCCAGTCCTTGGGGCCAGGGCTCAGCACAAAGACATCTTGGAGCACATTGAAGGGGAAGCCGTCAGATGGCCGGGAGCAAAGCAACTGGGCTTTCAAGAAAGATGTCCAGCGTCTCTGCAGTACTCTCTCCCCACCCAGGTCTCCCTGTCCGGAGAGAGGAAACAGGTTGGGTTTTGTGGAACCACGTGGGGAAGGAGAGTCTCTAACACTGCGTGGCACCCCCCTCCCCAGTTCTGACCTCCCCCAGCCTCTGAGCATCCACAGGAGGTCACCCAGAAACATTTCTGCCTGTAGGGAAGGCCCATGGGGTCTGCTGACCATTCCCGCCTCAGGCATTCCTGCTTTATTTTAGCACAATAAAGCATTTATTAAGCACCTGCTGTACAAAAGGCACCGTGCCAGGCACTGAGGATAGAGAAGAAAAACAGCCCCTGAAATGTGATGGAGACACAGAAAAACCTGAAAAAAGGTGGGAGAGCCAGAGCTAAGAGCCGGGGCGCTGCGGGCTGGGGAGGAGGAAGTACGTGCTCCCCGAGAGAACTCCGTTCTCGGCGGTCCCTGGCCCGCACCTTGCACACACGGGCAATCCGGGACACGATGGTGTTCTCAAAGAAGTCAAACTCCTTTCCGGTCTCGCTGAAGAAGAAGTAGATCTTGTCATCGTCCCCTCGAGGGTTGTCCAGGCTCTCGGGAATGTAAGCGGAGCTCACAAAGGCCGGGTCTGTGTGGGGTGGGAAAAGGCTCCGAGTCAGCCGCTGGAGGAAGCCCAAGGGGAGCCCCGTGGCCCCGAGCCCACGAGGAGAAAGCAGCACTCTCGGCTCTCAAGGGCCTCGCCAGAGTCACACTGTTTGGGGAAAATCCTCCCCCGCTGGGCCCGTGCCACCGGCTCCGCCATCCCTCCGTCCGGCCCCTCTCTCGCAGGCCCTGCTTCCGGGGGTCGGGCTCCCCCCGGGGCTATGGCTCAAGGCGAGGGGGGCATCTTCACCTTGAAGCCAGTTGAGGGAGTTTTCAGTCTTGAGGGTGAGGCGATTCCCCTGGCTCTGGGAGATGGTTGGCTCATTCCCCTGGAAGTTGCTGACTGTTCCGGCATAAAGCTTACCATCTGCCAAGAGAAACATTCCCATGGGAACAGCCCCAGAGCGGCCCCCATTGCCGGGCCTAGGGCAGCTCTCAAGCTGTCCTTTGTAGAGCGGAGCCTTGGAAAGGAACTCGAAGGTTCTTCTGTCTTAGTGTTGGGGCACATATGCTCTACATTAAGGCTGGCCCTAGGAGCACAATGGGCCCCAAAGAAGTCAAACCCCAGGGGGATGGAGCAAAAACTTGGGAAAAAGTTCTTTGCCACTCTCCCCCCCCTTTTAAAGCATCCCCATCACTTCCCAGCATCTCCCATCCTCCAACCGTCCCCCCACCTGGCCAGTAGCTCCCTTCCTTGTAGCCAAGCCATCCTCTTAAGCAGAACCAAACGACACATTGAGTGTGTCTGACCCCACGGCACAAACTCTTTCACAAGCTCTAGGGTTCCACGGCCCACAGAGGAGACCCTGGAAATGGGCAACAATGGGACCAGAAGGAGGAAGGGAATACACTCCTATGAAGCTCCTCGGCAGGGTCCCGACTCTGCCTTGCCTGGATGTTCCTCAGAACGGTTTTTCCTGAGCTCCCCAAGTGGCAGGGAACCAAATGCTCCCATTCTAAGGCTCGGAGGGATCCTCTGCCCCCAGGAGGCTCTAGACACTTACCAACCATGATAGCTGTGGACTTGTACTCTGGGTCAAACGGACAGCGACCCTTCCCATCCTCAAGCAGGACATTCCCTGCTCCATCTTGCTCCAAGCTGAAGTTCTGAATGTTCTGAGGTGAAGACAAATGAGACCATTCAGAGCCCTGGAGCAGCACCCCCGCAGCCAAGGGGCACATGAGTCAACAAGGATGTTGGGGAACAGGCTAGATTTATGTGACAAAGTCATGAGAAGAGGCAGCTGGGTACGGCAGCTAGATGATGGGCTAATAAATAATAAGCAATTGCAAAGGAATTGGGACTACTTGGATTCAAGTCTCCCATGCCAGCTGGGTGACCCTGGGCAAATCATCGGATCCCTTCAATTCTAGTGCCTTCCTCCTGTGATTATTTCCTGTTTATCCTGTCTCCTCTTATATATATATATATATATATATATATATTTTCTTGTATGCAGTCTTTCCCACTAGACTTGTGAGCTCCTTCAGGACAGAGACTGTCTTCTACGTCTTTTTGTACCCCATCGCTTAGAGCAGTGCCGGAACATAGTTTTGTTATGGTTGTTCCGTTCTTTTCAGTCATGGATGACTTTTCATGACCCCATCTGGGGTTTTCTTGGCAGAGATACCGAGTGGTTTGCCATTTCCTTCTCTGGCTCATTTGACAGATGAGACACTGAAGGAAACAGGGGTAAGGGACTTAGCCAGGGTCCCGTAGCTAGAAAATGTCTTAGGATGGATTTGGACTCAGGAAGATGAATCTGCCTGACCGCAGGCCCAGCACTCTATCAATGAACCATCTAGCTGCCCGAGCACACAGAAAGTGATTTAATGCTTATTTATTTATCTATTTATTGATTGATTGATTGAATTTCATAGTGCTCCAGGCAATAAAGACTAAGTTGTAGAATATTTAAGGATTGACAAAGGGCCTCTGGCTCAAGGGAAATTTTAGGAAGCTAAAAGAGGGAGGTTATTCTTTTATCAGTGCTGAGCATATCCTTCTAGGCCACTATTTTTTTTTTAAATCCTTACTTTCTGTCTTAGAATCGACACTAAGTATTGGTTCCAAAGCAGAAGAGCAATGAAGGCTAGGCTATTGGGCCTCAGTGACTTGTTCACACAGCTAGGAAGTAGCTGAGGCCAGATTTGAAGCCAGGACTTCCCCTCTCCCAGGGCTGGCACTCTATCCCCTGAGCCACCTACCTGCCCCTGCATGCCATTATTAATAAATGGTCTTTAGGAGTTGTTCTAACTTAAAAAACCCCTAATGTTTTTAGCCCATTTGGTGTTGAACCTTTCTGGACAGAGCTAAGCCAGGCTTTATGCAGTCAACCACCCCAAATGGGCTGTTAAGTCTATCATTCAAGTCTTTCCCACCTGGTAAGATCTCCCGTAACCCACTGGCATTGGCATTCAGGAATGTAGTGTTGCCTACATGCCATACTAAGATATAAGGGTCGGCCTTGGGCACAGGAGGTAATTTTTTTTTTTTAAATAAACCCTTACCTTCCATCTTGGAGTCAATACTGTGTATTGGTTCCAAGGCAGAAGAGTGGTAAGGGTAGGCAATGGGGGTCAAGTGACTTGCCCAGGGTCACACAGCTAGGAAGTGTCTGAGGCCAAATTTGAACCTAGGACTTCCCATCTCTAGGTCTGGCTCTCAATCCACTGAGCCACCCAGCTGCCCCCTCATGAGGTAATTTTTCAATTCTTAGACAAATCCTAGAATTTTAGGGCTGAAGCAGACAGCTCAACTAGTCTATCCCTTTTGTTTTACAAATGAGGAAACTGAAATCTTCTATGCATAGAAGACTTTCCTTGGAAGGAAGGTAGGAAGCAAGCGTTGATTAAGCACCAATTATGTGCCAGGCACGGGGCTATGTGCTTAGAAATGTTATTTCACCTGATTTTCACAAAAGCCCTGCTGGAAAGTGGGTGCTACTATGATTCCCATTTTACAGTTATGGAAACTGAGACAAATAAAAGAGGCTGAGTGACTTGTCCAGGATCATAGTTTGGAAACGTCTGAGGTCAAATTTGAACTCAAGTCTTCCAAGCCTGAATATTCTATCTACTGTTCCACCTAGCTGCATATCTGCTTACCACTTACATGACCATAAGCAAGTGACTTCAGGTCCCTGAAACTCCTTGATTTCCTCTTTATGAGCTATAAGAGGAGTGGGGTGCCAACTGTTGGAGTCGTCTCACAGTTGTATTGATGGTTTTATTTGGGGGTTTTGGTTTTCTAGGAGTGTGCTCTTACAACAACGACCAATATGGAAGTGTGTTTTGTATAACAAAAAATAAAATTTTAAAAAAGAGGGAAAAAATTGGAGAGGATGGATTAAATGGACTCTGAGGTCTCTTCCAACCCAGTTTGTGATCTTATGTTCCTCTCCCCAGTAATTTTAAGAACTGGAAAAAACCAACTTCCCTACATGAAATGACCAGAGCTGAAGGCACTGGGCAGCTTTTTAGAGCTCCTCTGGCCCATCTGAGAATGGAGGCAGCCCTCATGGGGCCTGCGGAAGTGGGGTGGCTGGCTAGGGCTGTCACTTACTATGTAGGCACAGACGGGGCTGAAGGCAGCCGTGCCACAGGTGTACAAGTGGGTGCTATTGAGCTGCTGGAGAAGCTTGATGTAGTTGTGACAGTCCCTCTAGGAGGAAAAAGCAACCGTTAGCATCCTGCACACTCCCCTCATTCCCTCTTTCATCATCACATACAAACACTGCGGAGTCCCACAGAAAAAATGTAGCTCCGCTCTAGGGGTCCCAAGGAAGACAGCTGCATGAACCTGAGGGGACCTCGGGCTTCTTAGACTGAATTAGACACCCAGATGGCACTGAAGTGACTGAGACGGGGGAAGACGGAGTTCTCCAGAGCAACACCATCTTTTCGAGGTTCTCAAGACCAGAGAGCATCTTCTGGGACCTCTGGGGAGGGGAACATGATCCTCAAAGGAATTCCCAGTATTGCCTCAATCCCAACAAACTACAGGTCCCAAAACGAAGGGGTCTCAGAAATGTCATGAGTCAGATGTTTGCTGGGATTGCTACTCATGGCTCCAAGTCTCTCAAGACCACCAGAGATAAGATCTGCTCCCCTCTAGAAAGGAACACTCCCCTCTGAGTCACCCATTCTTCCTCCCACAGCAGCTGGCTAAGGTAGAGGTCAATGGATATTCAATTACAACTGGTTAAAGTCCCTTTATCTCAGATCAGAAAAGGGATTAGGGCTGCTTTTTCCAGGAAGACTCTATTTGGGGGTAACACCCTCCCACAACCTGCTGTTCCTTCTTCAGCCTAGAGGCACCCCTTTGCTCCCCAATCAATTCACCTGTGAGTCCTTGCCCTTGAAGACACACTGGTGCTTCTTCTCTGGATCGGCACTCCATATCAGCTAGAAGGTCCCCGACAAAAGAACAAGGTTAATACTAAGGAAGAGGAAGGATAGGATAAAGATTGGGGGTTTGCCATGATGGTCTAGGAGGTTTGTTTTAAAAATTCCTTAATGGCACCTTAAGCAGTAAATGGCTATAAAGAATATTACGAATAATATATTAAATTACTCTGGGATATTAAATCAAAATATAGGAAATTTCTCCGTGATCTCTGGGAGTTCACAACTCATTTTGTTGTCATTACTATTGAAAGGGATCAACAGAACAACAAAAAACATTTCTTCTCTCCTTCCATGGCCTACAAATTCTATCCCAGAAGACCGATGGTCCAATTGGCCTGCCCACCACCCATTCTTTTCCTTCCCCCTATCCACTGGCCCCCAGACACCCCAACCCCTGACTCTCTTACCTTCTGGTAGTGCCCCCCGGGCAGGAAACTGCTACTGCTGGTGAGGGCAAAGAGGGCCTCTCGGGCCCCCACAAATAGGGTTTTCCCATCTTTGCTCAGCAGCAGTGCTGTGTAGTTGGTGATGCCCTCTGCTTCAAACCTCCGCACCGTCCGCTCCTGTGAGCCTGGGGAGAGATACGCTGCCATCACTAGGGGCTGCCAAATGCTCTTCATTCACTATCTACCTGCCAGAGTGGAAGAGCAATTTTTGAACTATCGGTGAGGGCCCCCATCGTACAGAATCCACAGGGAAACGATGGGGCAAGAGCAGGGACAGGGAGAATAACCACTGAGAATCACAATACGACAAATCATGGTAGGGTTGGTGTTCCTCGTGACCTATATTTTTCTGGAAACATCCGAAATCTAATTTGTACAAAAATCCTAAGCAGATCACTGAAAAGAAAAGCAAATTAGAAGACTTGGCATGCACAGCCATGAACATACCTGCCTAATGGGACCATAGAAGCAATGTAGAAGATATAAGGATTTTGGTGAAGAAGAAGCAGGTCTAACCTACAATGCTATTTTGATTGATAACTTGGAGAGAGTGGCAAGATAGCCTATGCGCTATTCATAGTAACAAGAGTTGACTTGAAGAATATATTGACCTTCACCTCCCCAGAAGAAAGATAGAATCCTATTCTGATGCTCTCTTGACTATATATATATTTTTATTTTTCATTTAATTCCCTCCCAATTACATGTAAAAAGTTTCCAACATTTTTCTTTTAAAAAATATACTTATATATGTTATAATATATAATAAATTTCCATATGAATTTTCCTAAGTTATATGATTGAACTTATCTCCCTCCCTCCCTCCTCTTCTCCCTCTAGGTGCTGGCAGGCAATTTGATTTGGGTTTATACATGTACAACATTTTTCAAAAATATTGAGTCTCAGATTCTCTCTTTCCCTCCTCACCTAATTCCCTACTTCCCTTGAGACGTGAAAGCAATCTCATATAGATTTTACACATGCAACTCTGCTGCTCTCTTAACAGTGAGTTCTCTATTAAAAATAATCATTAAGACAGGCAGCGGGATGGCACAGTGGATAGAGTGCCAAGCCTGGAGTCAGGAAGATTCATCTTCATGAGTTCAAGTCCAGTCTTGAACACTGACTAAGCTGTGTGACCCTGGTTAAGTCACTTCACCCTGTTTGCCTCAGTTTCCACATCTGTAAAATGAGCTGGAGAAGCAAATGGCAAACCACTCCAGTCTCTTTACCAAGAAGACTCCAAATGGGGTCACAAAGAGTCAGGCACAACTGAAAATGCCTGAAAGGCAACAAGCTTCTCAGAGAGAGTGTCTGTACTCTTGTCTCAGCCTCACCACAATCTGCCGTTCGATGCTCGGCTCTAGGTGCCGACGTTTAGGAAATCAAGGCAAGGCCAGTGAACAAGCATTTATGAAGTACCTACTTCTGGGCCAGGCACAAGGGATGCTGACACGGCTCTCAAGAAGCTCACAGTCTGATGGAGAAGAGACATAAAAACAACTCTGTACAAACAAGATGCAAACAGGATAAATGAGAGATAAGGCATAAGGCATTTAGGGGATTATGAAAGGCTTCTTGTAGAAGGTGGGAGTTTAGCCAGGACTTGAAGCCAAGAAGTCAAGAGGAATAGGGAGAGCATTCCAGCCATGGCGGACAGTCAGTGAAAATTCTCCCAGTCAGGAGATGGAGGGTCTTCTTCTAAGAACAGCAAAGAGGCCCCAACATGGATAAGCTGGACAGCAGACATAGGAAAGGCAGTGAGTGGGCTGGGAATCAGGAAGTCATCTTCATGAATTCAAATCTAGCCTCAGACATTTATGATTTGGGTGACCCTGGGAGAGTCACTGAACCCTGTTTGCCTCAGTTTCCTCATCTGTCAAATGAGCTGGAGAAGGAGATGGCAAATCACTCCAGTGTCTCTGCCAAGAAAACCCCAAATGGGATCAAGAAGAATTGGATATGGCAAAACAACAACAACATTTATGGGAAGGCAACGAGAATGGTGAAGGATCTTGAGTTCGTGCCATATGAAGATTAGTTGAGGGGGTATGAGGATCTTTAGCTCGGAGCAATCTCAGGGAGGACAAACTAGTTGCCTTGGGAAGTAATGGGTTCCCCTTCACTGGAGATTTGCAAAGCACAGCTGGACGACCAATGAGCAGATACAGGTTAGACTAGAAAGTCACGAGGGTCCCTTCCAACTCTAAAATTCAATTACTGCATGATAAGCCAGAAAAGGGATTGGGTCTTTTGACAAAATAGAGTTCAGGAATGACATTTATAAAATGAAGGGGTCAGATCAGATGGCCTCTAAGGTCCCTTCTGGGTCTAAAATCAATGATCCTAAAATCCTTATCCTACCTTGGCACTAAAAAGCTTTGGATGCCAACTTTGGCTGCAGAGGGGTTAAGTGATTCTACAGCATCTACTGACCCGGAGGACTTTGTGGGAAATGTTGCATGACAGAACTACGGCCCCTCTGGCTTCATGGGGCCATTCTACATTCCTGTTGGCACTTCATAGTTCCAGATGGGAGTCATAAATTTTCCAGCGCTAATTCTCTGCCTTCCCCAGCCTCTCTGATTATGGAAAGTTTTCCCAATGAGTTGATGTCTAATTACTTTTTTATTGATCAGTTCCTTGTACTTTGAACCCCACTTGCCAATCAGCCCTTGGAATGAGCTCCCTGCCCCATTCCACCTTTGTACTCTAGGAAGGGCTTGGATAGAGATAAGGGTGATGACAGGTACAGCTCCCCAAGGTATGACAATGGAAGGAGGCTCACCACACACACACACACACACACACACACACACACACACACACACACACACACACACACACACAAAACACCACCTTAATTTCTATCTCAGAATAGAAACTAAATATTGGTTCCAAGATAGAAGAGTAGTTTGGGTTGGGCAATTGAGGTTAAATTGCCAGGGTCACATAACTAGGAAGTATCAAACCCAGGTCTTCCTGACTCTCTATCCTCTGAGCTACCTACCTGGCTCCCTCAATCTTCACTTTAAAAACAATAACCACATCTTGTATTTTTTTCTCTCCTCTCTCCTCCCCCAACAATGCTCTGTCCATTGCAGGCCCTCAGGATACGCTGACTGCATAGGAATTCGATAATTTGTCCTAATTTTAAGAGAAGAGAGAATTTAGAAGTGGTAGGTTAACAGCTAGAATATTAAACCTGAAATATGAAAAGATCTGGATTTAAATTCTGCTATAGATATTCACTACCTAGTTATGTGATTCTGAGCAAGTTTCCTTATCTCTAGAATATTTCCTTACTTTCCTCAAGCAATGGGCAAACTCTAAAGTGCTATATAAACGTGCGTTGTTATTTTCTTATAGTCTAGTTCTATAAACTAAAGTGGGTGAGGCAAAGCTCTTAGATTTCCCACCAAACCCGGAAATCTTTAGTTACGCCTCTAGGGATAAAACTGTCTGAAGTATTATAGAAGAGAAACTCAGGGGGTGGGGCAGTCATTGCCACACTGGAGAAACTAAGACTGGAAAGAGGAGTGCGGTGAATAGTTCACCGTCCCTCTTGGGCAGCTGGCCAAGGTAAGCCTGAGTGAGCGAGAACCCAGGCTCCCGAGCTCTCCCTTCCTGTAAGAAGACAACTTTCTCTCCCAAGTTAGCCAGTCCATCCTTTCTTCACCAGAGGAGTAAAGAGATATATGAAACCACTGCAGGACAACAATTGTAACTGGCCCCAAGGAAGAGGGTAGAGCCGGACTCACTGAAAGATCTAACCCTTCCCATAAAGGTTCTCGGTGTCAAAAGAAGATTCTTCTCTATTTCCCCACCCCTGCCCAGCTCCGAAATTCAGACAGCCAGAGTGTCCCCATTCTCTTACTATTTTCCATCGGTTACCTCCAGCTGAATTCTGGTGGCCAGAGAAGGCTTCTCACTTCTTAATATATTTTGAGTTTCAACAGTGAATATTGGATTTTGATATTGGCCTTTCAAAAATGGAAATTCCAATTCCTGAGAGCCCTGAAGGAATCTTGGTTCTATTCTACCTGCCACAGACAGGGTCCGCCGGGTCACGAAGGGTCAGATAGGAACGGGCAGCACCACCTGCCACAGTGAGAGTCTGGGTATTCAGAGACCGAGGCTCATCCTGCCATGTTTGGAGGCTCACTTTGGGATGGATCAGTCATTACCATCCAAGAGATTTAGAGCTAGAAGAGACCTAAGAGAGCATTTGGTCCAAAAACCATTTGGTTCTATGAGTCCGTCCCTTTGGCTGCATCATTTAGAGAGGACCCTGGAGGCCATCCAAACCCAATTTCATCGGCTGAAACAAGAGGAAACGGACTCTAGGAAGATGAAGTGATTTGCCCAAGATTATACAAATAAATACCAAAAAGGATCGTTTGAACCCAGCACTCTTTTTCTCTGCCTGGATGTCTGTTTCTACAATAACAGACAACAGGAATCAAGGGAGCCTGGTCCTATGGAAGCATCCTCGTGTCTGTGGCGACGGTTCAGTGTCTCTCTCACTACCTGTTCTTGCATGTGTGTGTGCCCACGCCCTCGTGCACGTCTGTACTTGTACGTGTTCTCCATCTGGATTCTCATTTGTAGAGAGTCTATCTGGGGGTCAAGCAGCCTTTCTCGACGGTGTGTCCATCCTCACGCGTCCCTCCCGGAGCTCACGACGCGTGCCTGTGCGTGGGGGGGGCGTCGGGATCCCTCCTCTTCCCTCCAGGCCCATGGGAGCTCGTCACCGAGACCCGAGAGCCCGATACCTCGGACGGGTTTGTCCAGAACTCCCGGGAACGTGGCTTGCCTGAGGCTGGGGCCAGTTTTCCCACTTCTGCTAGGGAGGAGGTGGGGGGAGAAGAGCAGCAAGACCTGAGGATCTTGTTCCCGTCTGGACCAAAGATCTCCGTTTTGTCCTCCAGAAAAGCCCAAACCCATCCATCCTGGTGGAGTGACCTCACTTCCTCCTCTGGGAACAGAACAGAATAAATGTGGGGGAGCAGAAAAAAGAAGCGATGGGTGGACGCACCAGAAGTCCAGGGTCCTTTCTCTGTTATTTCATTAAGGACGCACTTACCTTCCTCTGTGAAATGGGGATAATAACACTTGTATTCCCTATCTCCCCGAATGGAAGCGAGGATCAAATGAGATAATGAGTACAAAACAGCTTCGTAAATTGTAAAGCACTAAACAATCATTAGACGGTATCTCTAGCATCTAACACGGCTCCTGCCACACGGCACGGCGGTAGGCAGTTAATAAATGCTTCTTTGAATGATTGACTGCAGCAATCACTGACTTTAAGCAAAGCACTTCAAGGTTGGAGAGCCTGGACAGGTTTGCAAAGAAGTTTATATATATGGATGTGTATTTATATATAGACCGTAATAATCCATAGTATCTAGAAATATTTTATCGATGAATTATATTGCATATATTTATGTAATATATGTACATATATCATATAAACAGACCCATGTTCTTATATATGCAAATTATAACACATGTACATATATTTACACAATTTATATATAATGTAATGATACTCATTATAATTTCATTTATAAATTATATTACATATACACATATTATATAAATACATGTATATATAATATAAACAGATCCATATTATATAAAATATTTTATTTATAAGTTACATTACATATACATATATTTCTATGTGTATGTCTAATGCAATACTCATATAAATATTTCATTTATAAATTATATTACATACATTTATGTAATATATGTATACAATGTAAATATACCCATATTATATAGAAATCATTTATGTATAAATTACATTATACATACATATATTTGTATAACATATGCATATAATGTAACTATACCCATATTAGATATTTTATTTCTAAATTATATTGCACATATTTATATAATATGTATATATAATGTAAATATATTCATATTATATAGAAATATTTACATGTATATTATACATACATATATTTGTATAACATGCATATAGTATAACTATACTCATATTAAATATTTTATTTATGAATTATATTATATTACATATATATAATATGTGCCAAAGTATAAAAATGCTATGTAATATATATTTATTTATAAAATTATATTCCATATTTATATATTATATAACTATATTTTAAATTATATTGTATATTATATGTAAATTACATATAACATATTATATAGGAGTTACATTATGTATAAATATGATCTGTTTATATAATTATTTCTATTACTATTTTATATAATATATGAATATTTCCATATTTATGTTGTATATTATAATTTATATTTAATACTACATTTATATATTATACATATATAATATTCATATAATATCACAATGAGTGTGTGTGTGTGTGTGTGTGTGTGTGTGTGTGTGATGTCCCAGAAGTCTTAATGTAGTTTTAAAGCTATAAATCCAACCAAGACTTTTAGGACACCCTATATCATGAACTCATTTGATCTTCACGGAAATCCTGGGAAGTATTACAGATATTACTATGCCCATTTTACAGATGAAGAAACTTGAGCTCGGAGAGCTTCAATGACTTGACCAGAGCCACACACACAGATAGTGAATGCCCAAGGCTGGTTTCAGCCCTAGATCTTCCTGAATCCCAAGTTCTGGGCTCCCTCCATCTACCAGAACACCTCACTGTAGTGATTATTAACAATTAATTCAGTCCAGGCCCAGAGCAAGCCGGCGTCTTATCTGGGGAATGCTGATGGGAGCAGGAAGCCCAGGGGCCTGGCCGGGCTCTGGTTCCCCTGGAATGGCGCTCCTACTTTCAGATCAGGTGAGGGGAGGCCTTTCGGGCTGCCCCAGAAATAACTGAGTTGGGTCCTTTGGTGACGCTGACACAGGGAGGAGGGGTGCTCCTGCTCGTCCAACCCGGGGGGCCCGGGGCCCACATCAGCAGGAAATGAGGCATCGGGCCGGCCCCCAGCCTCACCTCAAGTTTCTCCCAATCCCAG
>NC_058131.1:601268961-601367545 GCF_016433145.1 Gracilinanus agilis | reverse complement strand
CTCTCTCTCTCTCTCTCTCTCTCTCTCTCTCTCTCTCTCTCTCTCTCTCTCTCTCTCTCTCTCTCTCTCTCTCTCAAAATAAAAATAAGGGAGCTATGGTCTCTGTCTGTCTGTCTGTCTCTCTCAAAATAAAAATAAGGGAGCTATGGGAGTAGGGAGAGGTAGGAGAAGGAAATAAGGGCTGCTAACCCAGCTGCTCCTCAGCCTCTAGGCACTCAGTAGAATAACCTAATCCTCTCCTCCTCCAAACTGGAAAAACCTCTGTTTTCCCTCTGGGAAGGCAGATCTCATTCCCTAACAGAAGGAGCTGAGATATAGAGCCATTACAACAGGAGAGATAGATCTAATGGACACTAAAATATTCATTGATAAGGATGGAGAGAGGTGAGGCTGCAAACCAATGCCAAGACTCACTCAATATTCAGATCTATTCCCTTATTCCCTACGCCCTATTTTCTCTCTCTCTCTCTCTCTCTCTCTCTCCCTTCCCTCCCTGTCCCCTCCCCCATCTTCCTCCCTCCGGTCAGGCCCAGACTCTTTCTTTTAGTCTTCAATTAATTAGGTTAAGGAGAAGTCTTGGTTCAGAAGGTATGAGGAAAAGAGATGGATTTAAAAGGGGCTCCATCCTCTTCAATAGGATCTACATTTCTCCCCAACCCCAGAAACTTCTACTTAAGGAGACCAGGGATCCTACGAATAAAAATTTTTTTAGGGAGGGGGGCTGCTTAGGCAGCAGGTCAGCCCATAAACTCCTGCCCCCAATCAAATCATATTCCAATTATCCAGCCTCCTCTTAAGGGCTGAAGCAATCAATGGGGCCAGGTGTTTAAGGAGCATCTACTATGCATTCAGCACTGTTGCAGTATGCAGATGTCTAAAATGTATTTTCTCAGTTTAGGAAGCTTACAGTCTAGGTAGGGAGATAAACTAACTACCCATGAAACAATAGCAAACAATACTAGGCAGTATATAATTAAGTGTAAAATTGATGTTACTGATTTGCAAGTTGTGCAGAAATTCCAAGGGAGATAAATGAGGGTTGGAGAAAGAAAATTTAGCATTTGAGGGGACTTTAGAAGTCACTTTATATAATTTCCTATCCATGTTGTAATCCTCTCTTCAGCATCCCTAACCTGGTCATCCATATTCTGCTTCAATGCTCTTATGAAGAAAGGTTTACTCCTTCACTAGGGACTTTGTTCTATTATTGGACAACTCATCTTTGGAAAGTTCTTCCATAATTTTTTCGAGCTGAAATTTGCCTCCTTGTAACCACACCTTGCTCTTCCCTCAGAAGCATCTAAGAACAACTGTTCTTTCTCTCCTATAAGACATTTAATAGGTATGCATTCAAATCCTCCCCTTGGGTTAACAAAATCAGCTGCACAAATACAGGCAAGGGAAAGCACTGCTAGACAGGATGGAAAAGATTTGGAGGCTTTAGTAGACCAAAGGTTCCATGAGTTCAGAGTGTGATATATGACAGTCCCAGTAAAATGTTTGCACAGTCTTAGGCACTTATGAAGAGGGACATAGTTTTCAGAAAGAAGGAGGTGATAGTGTCTCTCTACTCTGACTAGACCAGATCAGGAGCTTCATGACCTGGGGCACTCTTGCTTCAGCCCCATGACCTTTTGATAAGGTTATTAGTAAAATGGAATCTAGCCAGAAAGGGGTTGACCAAGATGATTCTAAGCTTGGAGACCATGCCATATAAAGATTATTAACTTAAAAAAATTGGCAATTATTTATCCTGGAGAAGAAAGGATATGACAGCTGTCTTCGAGAATTATCCTGTGTAATAAGGAATAGACTTGTTCCTTTTGTCTCCAGAGGACAAACTAGGGTGGTGATCTCCTGAGAGGGAGATTTTGACTGTACAAGGAAAAACTTTGTAATTATCAGAGCTGTTCAAAAGTGGAATTGAGGAGCAGTGGGCTTCCCATGACTAGTGGTTTTTAAGTAGAAGCTAAAATACCAATTTTCAGAAATGTTGTAGAGGAAAGGAGATGGATTGGATTCGGTGACCCTTGAGTCCCCCTTGAAAATCAAAAATTCTGCATGAAATGTATGAAGATAGTTATTGTATCTCCCTTTAGTCCTCTCAAATTTAAAGACATTCCTAGTCCCTTAAAACAATATATGTCATTTCTATACTCTTCTATTTCTGTATTCCTAAGTTTCCTTTTCTTCTGGATTAACTATGATTAAACAGTCCTCTTTTTAAAGAGTCAATATTCTTGATGTGGTCTGACAACCAAAGGGACCAGGTGTCATATTTTTATTAATTTAATACATGCTTTTTAAAGTAGCTATATTATACTGATGACTCAAATTAAGTTTATCAAGTCAACTAAAACCCCCAATCATAGGAATTGCTATCAAATCAAGACTCCCTCAGTCTGCATGTAGGTAATTTATTTTTTGAACCTGAATGCAAGATTTACATTTCTCTCTGTTAAATTTCATATTGTTACTTTCTGGGTAGCATTCATTATAAATGCTGAGTTCATTTTGAATCTTAGCTCTGGCAGCTAACATAACAACTATTCCTCCCAGTTTTGCCATCTCCAAATATGATAAGCCTGGCTTGCATGTCCCCATCTAAGTCATTGATAAAAATAGTGACAAGGGAAGAACATAGCCCTGTAGCATGCCACTAGAAACCTCTGTCCAAGATTACATCAATTCATTAATCAGCAGTCTTTGAGTATAGTTGTTCAACCAGTTTCAAATCTGTCTAACTGTAGTATCATCCAGCCTATATCAGTCAGTCAGTCAATAAACATTTTCTAACTGCCTACTATGTGCCAGGCACTGGGCTAAATGTTGAGAAACAAAGGAAGTGAAAACATAATCTCTCCCCTCAAAGAATTCACAATCTAATGAGAGAGATACCATACAAACAAATATATACACATTACATACAGGATAAAAAGGAAATAATGAATAGGAAGGCACTGAAAATAAGCAGGATTGGGAAAGGCTTCCTGGGGAAGGTGGGATTTTAGTTGGGATTTTAAGGGAGCCAGAGAAGTTGGTAGGCAGAGATGAGGAAGGGGAGCATTCCAGGCAAGGGAGACAGCAAGAGAAAGTGCCTAGAGTTGGGAAAATGGAGTGTCTTGTTTACAGAATAGCAAGGAGGCTGATGTTACTGGATCAAAGAGCACATGGGGAGGTGTGAGGTATAAGAAGACTGGAAAGGTTGGTGGGGGGTGGGGAGGAGAATAGGTTTTAAATTGGCTTTAAATATCAAGGAGAAGATTTTTCTATTTGGTCCTGGAGGTGACAGGGAGCTACTGGAGTTTATTGAGTATGGGAATAACACAGTGGGACCTACATTTTAGGAAAATCCAAGTTGGCTATTGCAATAGCCCAGGAACGAGGTGATAAGGACCTGTACCAGGGTGGTGGTAATATTAGAGGAAAGAAGGAGGCCTATTCAAGAAACGAGGCAAGGGAGGAATAGACTTTGAAAGCAGCTTGGACATGGCAGGTGGGAGAAGGGGAAGAATCCAGGATGACTCCTAGGTTGTGAGCCTGAGCGACAGGACGGATGATGGTGGGGAGGGCCTGGGAGACAGATAATGAGTTCAGTTGGGGATTAGCTGAATTTGAGGTGTCTGCTAGATGCACAGTCCTAAATGGTAACATGCTCCATTGCAGTCAAGGTACTCTATATTATGACTACAGTATTCTCCTGCTCTACTAAACTAGTAATCCATCCCTAAAAGAAATGAGGCTAATTTGGTAAGGCTTCTTCCTGGGACACTAATGCTACTTCCTTAGGATTCCTGCATCTTTTTCTGGGCACTTAGGTGCCAAAAGGCCAGTATCTAGTTTGTCATTCTTTTGTTATTACTGGAATGACTTGTAGATGCATCTTATTAGATTGAAAGAGTCTTAAGTACAAGGACTATGTTTAATTTTTTTCCCCCTTTAAAACCTGTACCTTCTGTCTTGGAATCAATACTAAGTATTGGATCCAAGGCAGAAGAGTGGTAACAACTAGGAAATAAGGGTTAAGTCATTTGCCCAGGAAGTAGCTAGGAAGTAACTGAGGTTATATTCGAACCCAGGACTTCCATCTCTAGGCTTGGCTCCCCATCCACTGAACTACCTAGCCTTGCCTGTTTAATACTTTTTTTTTTTAACTTTTACCTTCTGTCTTAGAATCAATACTGTGTATTAGTTCCAAGGCAGAAGAGTGGTAAGGGCTAGTTAATGGAGGGGTTAAGTGACTTGCCCAGGGTCACACAGCTGGGAAGTGTCTGAGGCCAGATTTGAACCCAGACTCAGATGCAACAACATATAAATATAATTATATATATATATATAATATACACACACAGATATGAGTGTGTATATATACACATATATATATAGGCAGATATGGATATGGGCAGCTAGGAGGTATAATGACAATAATATAGAATATAAAATATAATATAGTATGGGTTCAAATCTCTAGTCCTGACTCTTAATCCATGGAGCCATCTCTCCATCACCCTGTTTAATACTTTTTTAAAATTTCCCATAATACCTAGCATAACACAAATAGCTGGCATTTATACAGAGCTTTAAGGTTTACAAAGCACTTGACATTTATTATCTCATTTGATCTTCACATCAGACCCTGTGAGGTAGGTGTTATTATTATCCCTGCTTTACAAATGAGGAGATTGTGGCTCAGTTTAAGTGACTTGCCCAAGATTACACAGTTAATAAATGTCTGAGGAATGATTTGAATTGAGATCTTTCTGAATCTAAGACCAATGTTCTATCCATTGTCCCACCTAGCTGCTCACATACATACACGGATGTAAACATTCGTGTATGTGTATTTTATTTATATATATATATATAATTATATATATATATAATATACACACACAGATATGAGTGTGTATATATACACACATATATATAGGCAGATATGGATATGGGCAGCTATGAGGTATAATGACAATAATATAGAATATAAAATATAATATAGTATAGTATATGATAGCATACTATAATATATTAAATCCTGACCCTAGAGTCACAAAGAGCTCAATTCAAATTCTTCTTCAGACTTTTAACTATGTGATTCTGGGTAAGTGTGTGTACGTATATTCACACAGATGCATGTGTATATGTATGTGTATATATGCATGGATTCCCCCAGCCCCCTTCCCCAAGTTAGTCATTCAACCTATTCCCTAGCATAATGTCTGGCATACAGTAAGAACTCAGTAAATGTTTGGTGAATTATTGAATTGACTGGTAGAGATCCAAAAGAAAACTACAGAATAAAGGGGAATATGAAGTTTTAAAACTTAAATATTTATCAGGAATAAATGTATGTTATGTTGTTATATTACATCATGTCATATTGTGTTACGCTATGACATGATGTAATATAATATAACATATTACATAATATTATATTATACTATACTAATATTATATTATATTAATACAAGGGTCCCAGCATGGTACCATCATCCCTATAATCTATATATTTATATATTTTTATTATATATTTATTTAGCATGCTCATTTGTCCTTCCCACTGGATGGAGAGAAACATCTTGGCCCTTCACTGGTCGCATCCCACAGCTGGCTCATGCTGTTCTCAAACCCACGGAGCCCTTCCACTCTTTCTCAACCACAACACTGTTTATAAAGACCTCAGGAAATGGCAGGGAGGGGAGGCTGAGGAGGGGAGTGAGCAGATTAGTGTTCTGTAGTTTTTTCCATCCTTAAAGTAGACACTCTAGTCACTGAGGGAGGAGAAGAAAATTCCTCAGAGCAATGAACTCCAAGCCCACTCAGGACCAGCCCTGACCTCCCTCCTAACTTCATAACTGCCTCCCTCACACCCACACACAACTTTTACCACCAACGAGACTCAGATGCAACAACATATAAATGTTCACAGACAGCCTCACTCATGAACCCCTATATGAAAAAAAGAGGATCAGAGAAAATAGTCAAGTTATTCTCCATCTGGTGAGAAGGGCGAATGAGCAGGCTAAATAAAAACAACAGATTCTAGGGATGATGGGATCATGCTGGGGACCCTGGTCTTATGGAAATAGGTTGTGTTTTTTTTTTTTTAAGTGTGTGTGTGTGTGTGTGTGTGTGTGTGTGTTAGTGAGGTAGAGGTGGGATATAGAATTAAAGGGGAAAAAAAAAAAAAGAAAAAGTCTCTAGGATCCATAAGTATTGGCCAGAAAAAATATGAGTAAATATAGATAAAGAGAAAGAAGGGGAAAAGATGAAAGGGCCAATAGGAAGAGATGGGAAAACAAAGAAGAGATTATGGAGAGAAGGTAGAATTAGCATAAATAAAAGGAAACGCAAATGGAGGAGAGAGGAAGGGGATGAGCCAGCACTGGGGTGTGGGGAATATCAATAAAGGTCACAGGATGGCAGGAGGCATCTTCGTAATAAATATTCATTAAACAGCCCAAGGGCGCATGGCCCTTTTTCTGAGTTGCTGGGTTCTCTGGGGGGATGGGGCAGGATTCAGAGGCTGGAGAAGAGGCTGGGTAGCCTGGATGGCTGGAGTGGTTACTCCCTTTATGAACAAAAGCCTCCCAGGGATCCTGATTCCTCTGCCCCTGTCTAGCCTCCGGTGTAACCTGCTCCCCAGACTCCGTGCTAGGAGTTGCTTCCTTCTGAGACTGTGGCTCCCATCACCGCCCCAGATGCCAAGGTGGGGGTTTGGAGATTCTGAGAGAAAAGTCCCTTCACTCTCTTCCTGCCTAACCATCCCACCAGGCCTAATGGAGCTGAAAGCCAACCCTCTCCACCCCTTCCTTCTGCCCCGAGGAAAGGGCCTGGGCTCCTCCCCACTCTCTGGGCACTTGACTGGCATCTTGCCCAGCTGGGCCTCACAGACATGCATTGGCACGAAGCCAACTCTTTCAGCTCCCCGGGCCCTGGCACCCTGCCACCTGCACCACCCCCTGCACCACCCCACCCCCTCCTCCCTAATGTATGCCAGTGTGCAGCTGTGCCCTGTACCGCCTTCCAAGAGGAGCTTACTTTGCCCTTGTGTCTCTTCCCTAGGGGCTAGGGCTGGAACTGAGCACAGCATCGGTCTAATTCTGCAAGGGAGAAGGCCTGGCTGGCACACCCACCTACTGTGTGCTTTCGAATCAACCCATGGTGGGCAGGCCTAGGGTACTGCCAGCCTCCTCCAGGCTGTGTGAGTGCCCCTTTGGCCAAGGGTACCCATCCTAGTAAATCCGATAGACTTCTTTTTTTTTTTAAGACCCCTTACTTTCTGCCCTAATAAATACTTTAGGACAGAAGGGCAAGGGTTAGGCCATGAGAATTAAGTGACTTGCCTAGGGCCACCCAGCTAGGAAATGTCTGAGGCTGTATTTGAACCCAAGTCCTCCTGACTCTTGACCTGGCAACTCCATCCACTGTGCTATCTAGCTACCCCTTGCTGGACTGCTTTTAAAGAAACTTGGATCTGAGGGGGGACAGCTGGGTGGCTCAGTGGATTGGGAGACAGGCCTGGAGTCAGGAGGACCTGGGTTCAAATATGGCCTCAGATGCTTCCAGGCAAATCCCTTAATCCAACTGCCTAGCCATGGCCCTTCTGTCCTAGAGTATTAACTAGGACAGAAAGTAAAGGTTTGAAAAAACCCAAAGCCTTCGATTTGGAGGTACCTATGGTCTCACCTGACTCCCCATAATTATAGCTCTACTTTCTCTTGACTCTTTGCCTTTTCCCCTCCCCTACCTCTATCCCTACCTCTTTTCCCTTCTAAAGTTATTCCCAGTCTTGGCATTGCTTAACTAGATTTGGAGTCAAAGGAGCTGGGTTTAAATCCTGGTTCTGCCACATATAATCTGTGTGACTTTGGGTAAGTCACTTTCCATTTCTAAGCCTCAATTCCCCCATCTATAAAATCAGGGCTTTGGACTAGATTTCCCAGTCCCAGTCAGCTCTAAATCTAGGACCCTAACATCCCCCAGGCTCAAGCTGAATTCTTCCCCATTTTGCCCTCAGGTTTAAACTTCCCCACTCAGGAGTTTCTTCCCCATTTTGTGTCGCTAAAGCTTCAGTTCTTTTAGAGGAAAGGAACCTGCCAGTCCAGCTTGGTACAATGGGTGAACTGCTTTGGGTGTTGAGGGAGCCACCGAGTCACCCCTGTTCAGGGCCAGGACCTGTTCAGACCTGAGCTGGCCACTCCCAGGGAGGAGAGCCCCCACCCCCTACCCTGAAGGCCTATGGTGCAACCATCAAAGTGCGACCTGTCCCAGTGCCAACAAGAAGCAGCCACCCCAAAAGGGGTTGTGTGCCTGCCTGCCTGCTGGGGGGATGGGGAAGGGAGGAAACAATTAGCCTGGCTGGTGCCTGGCGCCTGCTGCCCCAGAGGGGCACCTGGGGTGCTTCACTGATGCTCTGACCTCCTGCTGAACCAAAGCCACCTCAGCACAGCGCTAGGAGGGAGCAGCTTCTAGTCTGACAGAGCAGGAGAGGGGGGTCCGTGTGGACATGACTGAGAGTTGGGGAGGTAGCTTCTTGGAGGCCTTCCTATTTCAGTTCCCAGAACCCACTCTGGTGAGTTCCCACTATTTCTCAGGCATCGCTAGGGCTGGGATCTTTCTCTTTTGGTCAGCCCAGTTTTTTCCCCCTCAGGCCCTACTCCTGACCACAGACACCTGGTCATTGCATCATCAAAGGGGAAGGGCCACCACTGTACAGCCTCCCCACAGTGTGGAGAGCCAACCAGTACCTTTGCTGATCTCCAGCTCCCTCCCATTGTCCCTTTGTCCCTTCCTACATGACCCACAGTCACCCCCAAGGAGGAGGAGGGGTTCTCTGGCCCCTAAATTTTCACAGTCATCTTAGGTCACCTAGGTTGTGGTTTCAGTTATCCCAAGATGAGACTGGTTCCTGGGTAAAGCATAAATCTGGTAGAGAAAGCCCTGCCCTCTCTGGACCGGCCCTGGAGCAGCCAAGGGCACCAGGAGTGAGGAAGGCTGCCATCTACCTCCTCCGTTTCTGAAGGCTGGACAACAGCTCTGGACTCTCCATGGTGACCCCTACCCCCAGAGCAAGAATGTTCCACTTACCACCCAGCATGGTGGCCTACCCATTGGCTGCCATCAAAAGGGTAACTAGGATAGCAGGGGGGGAGTGTTCTCCCTGTGTGGAGATCACCTAACCAAAGCACTGAGTCTGGCCATTATCTGGCCAGCAACGCTGTACAAGGGCTGCCCCGACTCCATTGTGCTGCCTGGAAATGCCACTCTACCAGCCTTCACATTTGGGGCGGAATAACTCATCAAGAGTGAGTTTTGAATGCTGTTAGGGCTGCATGTGTGCCCTAGGTAGGAGGAAGTGAGATGCAGGGAGACAGAGAGATTCATGGGGAAGAATGCTTGGCGTGTGGCGCTGGGAGAAGCCAGGTTGTTTCTTGAAGCTGTCCAACATTCACGCCCATCTTTCCAAACTCTTCTCATTCCAATTTCTACAGGAACCCAAGAAAACTATGCAGAAGTGGGGGGAAAGGGAAGAGGAAGGGAAGGCACCCCAGAAAATCTTACCTTTCTTTCTACAGAGAAGAATTTCTGTAACTATCTCGTCGGCTTCTTCTCTACCTGCCAAGACCAAACAAAATCCTGTCAGTAGAGTGAGTATTGAACCTTCTCCTAGTAAAGCAAGGCAATCCACTCCATGGCTACTGATATGTAAAAGGGATATTGCTCTTTACCCTTTAGGACATTTCTTACCCAAATCATCCAGATTATCAGTATGCAAAGAAGCTTATGTACAATCAGAATTATGTCCCAAATTGCATCATTGCACCTCAGTGTGTGGTACCATAAAAAGAATGCTGGATAGATAGACAGGAGAGCTGTGTTCAAATTCTGACTTTTGTCACTCTCTTAGTGACCTCAGACAAAACTTTATTTCTCTAGGTATCAATTTCCTCACAGGGAAAAAGAGGAGAGTTGGGCTGAGGATATCTAAGATCTCTTCTAACTAAAATATGTGATTTGAAGATCTATGATCCATAGATCTTTCTCCAAAGAAACGTGTTTCACTAAGATCTCTTAGGTTCTACTTTGTGGGAATCTAGGCTCTTTCATGTCATATCATATCCAGTTTTTTGTCCATATCAGTTTTTGTCCCAACCTTTCAGAGACCTGGATGTGTCATGGTAGCTCTTTTTATTTCCAAGAAAAAAGCCTTCACGGGTTAACCTTAGTCAGATTCAGCAGCTAGAGTAGGATTGGGTAAGGAGGGCTAAAACCTGAAGACCTTTTTGACAAAAGAGTTACATCAGCACATGTTCCCATGATTCAAAAACAAAACCAGATAAAATACAATTAAAACTTTCAGCAGGCTGGAATAATGCTGCTTTATGCCCATTTCCTGCGCTGTCTTGGTTTCTGAGTCTCTTTAGAATGGTCCATACAAATACTCCTTGCTTTCTCTGCCTTGTATCCTGCCCCCTAACCTTCCAAAGAAATTCTAATATTACTCCTAGTGCCCGCTGCAGGACAGCCACCACCATCAACCCCACCACTAGCAGGAATAACTAACTGCTTACATTGATCCAGGGGTTGAAGGTTTACAAAAGCACTTTCCACAACAACATAGAAACTCTATACTATACTGACAATGTGGGCATTGAAATCCAACTTCTCTGCTTCGGGGCAACTGAGGAATTTTCCTGGCCTATACAAATGCCGCCTCAGTGTCTTTGGAAACTCCAGGCATTTTTGAGAAGTGCCAAATGATTGGCTGCTCCGGGGATTTATTAAGAGATCCGTTGTTAGGCGCTGCACTCAAGCAAGAGTCCTTGGGCACGGGACCAACACGCTAGGGAGAGAGAGGAATGCCCCCTCTTTTTTCAGCTATCCTCAAGGGTGTCACCTTGGAGCCTACAGATGAGGGCTCATGGCAGGGTGGCAGGGTGTCCGGGGATCCTCATCTTTTCCCAGAGGGGCAAGGGTTTAAACCCCAATGGAGCAGCTCTACAAGCAAGAACTATACCAGAATTCCTAGAGCTCCCCATAATTAGAATAAGAAAACCACTCTATTATGCAGATAGAGTTCTTTCTCCTCCTCAGAGGACTTTCACCTATTATCCCACAGGGTTCTCACAGTGTAAGAGAGTAGATATTATTTTTCCCATTTCACAGATGACAAAACTGAGGCTCAGAGGTGAGGCTTCCCCAGTCTAGATAAATCTTTCTAGCCCCGAAAGTCTCTCCGTCTTTGTTTCCTCATCTGTGAATCGAGGGAATGAGACTACATGACCTCTGTGGTCCTTTTAGACTTGAAATCTATGCTCCTAGGATCTAGAATTATTCCCTAGATCCATCCCCACCTTCTGTACACATGTCCAGGCCTAAAGTTCACTCTTCCACCCAAGATTAAAGAAGGCAGGGACTCCCTGAATCTTCGCCCCAACTGCCATTTTTGGAGACGGGCACAAGGAAAAGCACATTTGCACAGTGTGTGTAGCCTTCTGCCCAGCCCTCCTCAGCAGCTGGATGTGGCCAGCCCCTCTGAAAACGGCTCTCAGCCCTGGGGAGCTCCCTCCCTGGCTGGGGCAGCCCCTCTCCCCTGGCACAAAGCGCAGTTCTAATGGATTAGGAGCTTGGCCCCAGGTTGCCATGGGAACATGGGACCAGCCTCAGGCACTGCCTTAGCAACTGGGTCACACCGAGTAGCCAGCCTGGCTAAGCCTCATATTCTGCTGGGGAGAGCCCCCCTGGTGGTCTCCATTTCGGAGAGGCCCCGGGGAAAGGAGCCCTGGGCTAGCAGGCTCGTTAAATCAGCTCCTTCCCTGGGAGTGAAATCAGAGGTGGGAGAGGGGGAGAGGGAGCAGCTGGCAGCCCAGGGGCTGGAGGTGAGGGAGTAGGTGGGGGGGAGGGGGGCTGGAAGAAAAGACAAGGAATAGCCCCGGGAGACTGGAGGCATTCCCGAAGTGCTGGAGTCCCAGGGAAAGCCCGGGAGCCACCCAGGGGAGAAGAGTGACCTTTTCCCTGTCCTTGCATTCAAGTCCCTGCCCCAATGAGGGGGAAAGGCCAAGGGGGAAGGGGGAATACTCCTGCCTTGCACCCCTCCCCCCACTCCCAGGAACACGGTACCTGGACTAGCAGGAAGCAGCTTCAGACGGACGCTGGGGTCTAAGCCCTGCCCGGGGGTCTAGCTCCTGCTAGGGAGCCCCCCTCTCTGCCCTTCCCCCCTCGCTGGGGGGCGGGGGGAGCCCTGAGCCCTTTTCTTTGGGGATTCTACCAGAATTTGGCTTCCCAACAGCAATCACCAGGGCTTCTCTCTCTCTGGGGCTCCTTCCGTGCTTCCTGTCCCTGTAGAGGAGTTTGGCAGAGGCTGTTCCACCGACTAGTCCTGTAGGTCCCAGGAAATGCAGGGCCCCAAGCCAAGACTCCACCCCTTCACTCTGTTTACGGGATGGCTAAGGTGGCTCCCAGCCTCTGTACTCTTCCCCTTTACTACCTCGTCAGCCTTCCAGTTTTCAGCAGTTATTCATAATCCCCGCGCCTTTCCTGCTAGGAAAAGTGCCCTTCGGGTAGCCCAGGGGCCCTCGCTAACCTTAGTCCAGGAGCTGGCACCGAATGGGGTCTTAGGCAAAGGCTAGGAGGACGGAAGGCAAGCCCCTGGCACGGGACCTCAGCCTGGGGATTCTGCCAGGACCGTCCCTACGTGTCCCTCAGTCGCCTAGCCTATGCTTCTCCCCCATGTGGAGGCTAAAAGTCTGACGAGAGTCCCGTGAAATAAGGAAACTTTAGTTTTCCCCTGCTCTGACCTGCCCTCACCACCCTGAGCCCCCTTCCCCTCCCAGAGGTGGGAGAATAAAGGGAAACCAGGTGAGATTGGTGAAGGCTGGGGTCCTCCAGAGGAAGAGGCTCCAGGCAGACATTAATAAGTGTGGTAGAGGGGCAGCTAGGAGGCTCAGTGGTTAGAGAGAATGTGTGACCCGATGCCAGAGAGAGAACATTACAAGATGCAAAATGAACAAGTTTGACTAAATTAAATTTAAAACAAAATGTACAAAATGTACAAACAAAACCAATGTACCCAAGATTAGATGGGGAAACAACAAACTGGAGGAAAAATCGTCATAATAAATTTCTCTGATAAAGGTCTCATTCTCCAAATATAAAGAGATCTAAGTCAAATTTCTAAGACTACAAGTCATTCCCTGATTGACAAATGGTCAAAAGATATGACTAAGCAGTTTTCAGAGGAAGAAATCAAAGCTATCAATAATCATATAAAAATGTTCTAAGTCCCTCTTGATTAGAGAAATGCAAATCAACAGATAGAGAACCAGGCCTGGAAATAGGAAGTTGTGGGTTCAAATTTGACCTCAGATACTTCCTAGCTGTGTGACCCTGGGCATGTCACTTAATTCTAAATTGCCCAGCCCTTACTGCTCTTCTGATTTGGAACTGATTCTTAGTATTGATTCTAAGACAGAAGGTAAGGGTTATAGTAAAAAAAAAAAAAAAAAAAAAAAAAAAAAAAGTATGGCAAGAATGGAAAAGCACACTCCATTTGGAGTAGGAGAATTTCACTTGACTGCCAGGTTGGCTCAGTGGCTAGACTGCTGGGATTGGAGTCAAGAAGACACAGGTTCAAATCAGACCTCAGACAGTTACTAGCTGTATAACCCTGGGCAAGTCACTTAACCTTTTCCTTAATCCTCTAGAGAAAGAAATGGCAAACCACTCCAGCATCTCTGCCAAGAAAACCTCACAGACAGTATTGTTGAGCTATGTATAGTCCACTGGGTCAAAAAGAGTCAAATGTAAGATTAAACTACAACAAACTAATTTACCTTTTGAGCTTGGACATGGAGAGGCATCCGAGTGGAATGTTAACAGTTCTGAACCTGGTATCTGGAAGACTTTCATTTCAAATGCAAAGTCCAATACATAATGTGTTTAACCTCTGTGAACCTCAGGTTCCTCCTTTATTAATCTGAAGTCAACAGAATGCCTGAAGTCGTTATCTCACTGGGCTGTCATAAGGCTCAAATGAGGATCATGTAGAGTACTTTGCCACTTTGACTCAGTTAAGTCAGGAAGACCAGAGTCCAAATCCAGCCTCAGATACTTCCTGGCTGTATGACTCTGGGTAAGTCACCAAATCTCTGCTTGCCTCACAGAAGGATCCATTGGAGAAGGAAAATGGCAAACCACTCCAGCATCCTTGCCAAGAAAACCCCATGGACAGCTATAATGCCCGAACAACAACAATAAAAGTACTTTGTAAACTTTAAAACACTCTATATATTTCTTTCTTTCTTTCTTTTTTTTTTCTTTCTCTTTTTGGTGTAGGGAATTCCAGTAAGGAAATTCCCTGTACGTAGGCAGATTGAACACTCTTCTGCAATCTATAGTTGAAAAAAGCTAACTGGGCTCTGAAAGGTTAATATATTTGCCCAGGGTTCCCAAAGCCAGTATATATCAGAGGCTGGATTGAACCTGGGTCTTCCCAATCAAGAATAGCCAGCCTATAGTCCATGGTGAACCAGGCTATTCCTTTGTGCTACATAAAATATTAGGTTGCTTTATTCCTCTTGGATTGAGGCCCCTTTCTGCCCTTCATCCTAATGATTTTTAATCCTATCTGTTACTGATGATTTGCCCAATAACCTTGGATAAGACACGAGTTTTCCAGGCGTCCTTGTTTCCTTATCTTCTGAATAAGGTAATAACATGCAGGGCAGTTCCTGTAACAACCAGTTTTAGATGTCAGTGGCTTGAACTGGCCAGTCAGTGGGACTGGTTGGAATTAGAGCTGCTCTTTTGCAAAGCTGGAGGCAGGCTAGGGTTCCCAGTCCTTTTTACTTTTAAAGCTAAGCTTCAGATATTTTGTACTTTTTTTTTTCCTGACCAGGACAGAGTTTTAAGAATTTGGAGACACAGAGTCTCTAGACTGCCTGTTTACAGATAATCCCTGTTGCTCTTCATTTCTTTATTGCAATTCCATACCTCTTGTTTGCAGAGTTTTAAGATCATGTGACTATTTGACTCCCCTTCCCAACAACGCCCATTTTATAGCTGGAAAAATTAAAGACACAGTTAAATTATTTTCTCAATATCATTCAGGCTGACCCTGGCAAAGTCAACTTTATTTTTTTAACATAATATTTTATTTATTTTTATGATATGCAAAAATAATTTTCAATGTTCATTTTCCAGAATTTTGAGTTCCTTATTCTCTTGCTCCTTTTCCGCTTCCCTGAGGCAGCAAGTAACTATACATGTGTGATCATGCTAAGCATATTTCCATATTGGTCTATTCTGAAGAAACAGAGTCAACTTGAGATCACTGATCTAGTGTCAACAAGGGGCCTTAGAGGTCATTTAGTCCAACTCTCTCATTTTATAGCTGCAACTCCGAGGTCACCAGGTAAGGGCAGAGTCTGGATTTGAACTCAGGTTAGAGAGTCTAGGATCTAGAAGGGACTTTGGAGATGATCTAGTCCAGCCCCCTAATTTTACAAATGAGAAAATCAAGGACCTAGGGAATTAAGTGATTTAATTCAGTGACTTAATTAACTAAGGTTGTATAAAAGGAAGGTCTCAGAAATGGGATTTAAACTCAGGATCTAAGAATGGGAGTCAGAAAGAGCTAAGTTCAGGTCCTACCAGTGACATATGCCATCTTTGTGGCCCTGGGCAGAGTGAGTGCCCATTTGTACTGGTAGAGGGAGGAAGGAACTTTCTCATTAGGAGTTCCCTGTACCAATGAAGAGACAGCTAGGTAGTGCGGTGGATAAAGTACCAGACCAGGAATTTGGAAGACCCAAGTTCAAATCTAACTCTAGACACTAGCTTTGTGACCATGGGCAAATCACTTAATCCCGTTTGCCTCAGTTTCCTCATCAGTAAATGAGCTGAAGAAAAAAATGGCAAACCACTCCAGGATCTTTGTCAAGAATACCCCAAACAAAATTGCTTGTTGGCCCTGGGAGGGCGGAAGGAAGAGGGGAGGAAAAGAAAATTAATCATGTAAACTTGGGAAAAGATTTAAAAATAAAAATATATATATATTAAAAAGAATAACCCAAACAAGAATTGGCTGAACAAATTGGGGTATACAAGTATAATAGAACACTATTATAACATAAGAAAAGCCTCAGACACTTCCCAGCTGTGTGACCCTGGGCAAGTCACTTGACCCCACTGCCCACCTTTACTACTCTTCCACCTATGAGCCAATACACAGAAGTTAAGGGTTCAAAAAATAAATAAGCAAACAAACAAATAAATAAATAACATAAGAAAAGATGAACTGAATGATTTCAGAAAAATCTAAAGAGACTTATGTGAAGTGATGTAAAGTGAAGTGAGCAGAACCAAGAATACATTCTAAGTAGTATCAACAATATTGTACATCATCAATTGTGAATGTCTTAACTATTATCAGCAATGCAAGGATTCAAGACAACTCCAGGGGACTCATGATGAAAAATGCTCTCCACTGCCATATAAGGATCTGTTGGAGTCTGAATGCAAATCAAAGTATATCATTTTCACTTTATTTCCTTCATGAATTTTTCTTGAATGTGTGATATGTACCTTCTTTCACAATGTGATAAATAGCACATGTATAACCTGTATTAGATTACTTGCCATCTCCAGGAAAAGGAAGGAGAGAATTTGGATCATAAAATGTCAGAAGAGAAATGTTTAAAATTGTTTCTACATGTAATTGGGGAAAAAAACTACAATAAAATATTACGGGGGGAAAAAAAAGAAAATCCCCAATGAGAAAACAGTCAGATGTGCCTGAAATGATTGAACAACAACAAATTCCAATGAAATCACAAGTTTGTTTTTGGGTTATTTTTAAAAATTCAAAGATATTTTATTTCTCCAATTACATGTTGGTTTTTTTTAAGTATAAAAAGTGGTATTCAAATCTAGTTCTTTCTTTTTGCTATTCAACATCGCTTCAGCCCTGAGGAATAATATGATTTTCTTAGATCTAAATAGTTTGCCCATCTATAAAATGGGTGAGGGGACAGGGGAATGGAACTAGATGGTTTCTTAAAGTCCCTTTTCATGATGAATTTTATCAACTTTCCTTACTTTTCCTACACAGTTCAACCAGACCACTTTGGAACTTCAGAAATAAGAATCCTTGATCTCAATATAGATATTTTTACACACTTCCTCACACTGCAGATTCATGGTCCTTTTACAGAGCTAGTCCAAAGGAGAATTAATTGTGAAGAAAGTGAAGTGTGAGTTCTATACTTTTCTGTTTCTTTCTTCCTTGCTTCTTTCTTTCTTTCTTTCTTTCTTTCTTTCTTTCTTTCTTTCTTTCTTTCTTTCTTTCTTTCTTTGGAATATTTTTCCATGGTTACATGATTTCCTTCACACACACACACACACACACACACACACACACACAGACACACACACACACACCCTTAGACACCCAGCGCTATAAGAGGTAACATGGTGGGCTGTCATAAGGCTCAAATGAGGATCATGTAGAGTACTTTGCTACTGTGGCTCAGTTAAGTCAGGAAGACCAGAATCCAAATCCAGCCTCAGATACTTCCTAGCTGTGTGACCCTGGGCAAGCCACTTAACCCCCCATTGCCTAGCCCTTACCACTCTTCTGTCTGGGAACCTATACTTAGTATCGATTCTAAGACAGAAGGTTAGGGTTTTTTAAAAAAAGGCAACATAGTATAGTAAAAATTGCTAACAATTATATTTCATGTCAAGGTTTTAGAAAATATTTTATGTGCATTATCTCATTTACTCTTCACTACAGTGAAGGAGAAACTGAAGATATTAGGGGCATGTAAGTGGTGCAGTGGATAGATCGCTGAACCTAGAATCAGATGCTTACTAGCCGTGTGATCGTGGACAAGTCACTTAACTTCAATTTCCTCATCTGTAAAATGGGGATGATAATAAACAGTACCTACTTCCTAAGGTAGGTGTGAGGATCAAATGAGATAATTTTTATACAGCACTTAGCCCAGTGCCTGACACATAGTAGGTGCATATAAATGCTAGCAGTTATTATCATCTTCCATTTTATAAGTTAGGGAACTCAAGCCCAGAGAGTTTTGGTTTCTTGCCTATGGGCTATTGAGAAAAGGAGGGGGAATCCAGATTTCTCCTGATTTCACCCCACTATCCCAACCTGCCTAGACTTGGGGGTAGGGGAGGTGGGACAGACTCTGACACATATTGGCTCTGTGATCTTGGGCAAGTCACCTTTGTAAAATGGAGATAATAGAAGCTGCATTAATAACCTGGAAGGGTTATGTGAGGAGCACATATGCCAATGTGTAGGGAAGTATAATATAAATGGTTATACTACCTGCTTTCTCCTGTGATAAGAAAGAGATCTGATAAGTGAATTAACACAAAGGCATCCCCGCTAAAAGGCATACTAAATCCCACCCCTAACCAGAATAAAAACAAACAGAACTGCCCAATTGCTTAACAACTTGGATACATGGAAACACGCTTAAAATAATAATAACAATAATAATAATTTAATAAGCTTAAAAATTATTATTATTTGTCAAAGAGGCACAAAGTGTTCAGTTATCCAGCAAATGGACATTTTGCTAGAATTGCTGAATCATATAAGTTTTGTTTTTTTAAAACATTTATCTTGTATCTTAGAACTGTTACAAGTCAAGACAAAAGAGTAATAAAGGCCAGGCCTAAGGTCATATAGCTAGGAAGGGTCAGATTTAAACTCAGGACCTCCTTTTTCCAGATCTGCCTCTTTGTATACTGGTCACCCCTTGCATCATATCAATGTTGGCATTTCCACTATAAACAAAACCAAAAGAAGAAAGAAGGACATTGCTGCTAAATGTTAGCAGAATGGATCACAAGTACTCCCAAAAAGGCAAAGAAAGAAGTTAGCAGAGTTGATTTTAGCATGTGTTCAAAGACAGCAAGAAACATGATTATATTAGTAATCTGACATCAGAGCGGATCACTAAAAGACCACCATAAAAAGTCTTTGCATCGTGTATATCGACATCAGTTGCTAAGAATGAAGAAGTTTGACAATAAACTGGATAAGACGCTTCAGATTAAATCAATCTACTCTTCTGTACTCAGTGATTTCAATGTAAAGGCAGGAAAAGGGAAGGTGATGAGAAATTGATGAGAAAGCACAGTTCAGGAAGCATGAACACTTTCTTTGAGAAAAGAAGTAGAAGGTGTGGGACATGGTGAGTACCAAATAACATCACAAAAAGGAAATAGACTATATTTTAACAGACAGGAAAAGACTTGTCATTGATGTAGGATTTATCCCTGAATCAGCTGTCTCTGTACAGTCAGACCACCAACTTGTCAAGGCAAAGATCAGAATTAGTAGAATACAAGAAGAAAAATGATGAGAAAAAGATATAGTGTACAATTGAAACAATTCAGTCACGAACTCTCTAAACAGGTCGTTAGCAATAGGGACAACAGAAATAAAAATGGGCACCGATTATAATAATTTTATGTAGAAGTTGTCTTACTTTTGTTTGCTGTTGTAAATCTATCACTGCAACAAGAAAATCAAAAGGACCCAGAAAGTGTTTTAGTCAGCAAACATTTAACTTTATTGCCAAATGGAGTAGGACAATTGCCAAAGAGAATATTGGTTTCCTTTCTTTTTCTTTCTTTCTTTTCTCTCAGAAATATTAGTTTTCAATACAAACTCACTTGTAAAACCTTACAAAAATGGACATTTATGGGCAGTATCATCTCATGGCAGTATAGGGTAAAGCCATTTTAAAGAAAGCTTTGCAAGAGATCTAACTGAAGTCATCTCAGGGGCATTAAAAGACAAAAATGGAGGAATCGCTATTAGGAGAGAAATGAAAAAGATCTATAAAGATGACTAGAACATACTAGAGGTCCTAACTTAGGTCTTGGATATGCTTGTAGGGGAGTTAAAAATGACATGAAGGAGAACAGATAGGAAAAGCAGCTGAACTGGAGCAAGCATATATGCTAGAGTAGACAGGATTGTGAAGATGTGCTGAGAGACAAATATGCAAGTTATCTGAAGGAGGGGAAGTTACTAGTGGTATGTAATCAAATCTTGGAATTTATTAATACCATCCCCCCCCCAAAAGTGACCAAAAAAAACCCTACCAATCTCTTTACCTAATCTTTTATCAATATAAAACGTATTCATTATCTATACATAAACTGAGGGCATCCTTGATTAAGGTATTAATAGAAAAATCAGATTTTTGTTTTAACCATCCTTACCATTTCACAATTGACTGAAAGATATAGAGAATACAAATTCTACTGTGTCCATTGTTAGTTGATAATGCAAAAAAATTTTTTTAATTTACTAGCTCAAAAAGCCGCCTTAAAGACTCTTTTCCAAAAAAGTATCTCCCTTCCATATGTCCAAATCATTCAGGATTCCCTTGCATTCTCTTGCAATGTGTGTTTTCATTTTGGGGGTTATCTTGTCAAAGGTGCTAAGGTAGTTTGCCATTTCCTTTTCTGCCTCTTTTTATAAATGAGAAAACTGAGGCAAACAGGGTGAAGTGACTTGCCCAGAATCACATAGCTAGGAAGTTACTGAGGTTAGATTTGAACTCTAGTCTTCTTGACACGGGGTCTGGTGTTCTATCCACTGTTCCACCTAGCTGACCAAGACTCCCTTTATGATATGATGAAAGAAATACCCTTATCTGTTGACTTTCTGATCATAAACATCAGGTGAGGAATAGAACAAGCAAATACATGCTGGCCAAAGGTATTTTTGCTTTTGCTCTTGTGACAGAGGAGATTTAGCACAGTGTTCAAGATGAGGAGGAATTCTCTGTAAATGGTGAGCTCCTTCAGGTGTTCCTTTTTGCAGATGACTGTGTGTTAACACAGCAAGTGACAGAACCATTAGAGTTTGATCTGACAATCACACAGGAAAGACTAAGTGGATGAAAGAATGCCTACTGCCCAGATTATTGCATTTGAGCTATAGAGCTTGTTCATTAATGTATATCTGGGAAAGATAATACAGAGAGGCAAAGAGTTGAGACTAAAGTTAAATAGGAGGAGGTTGGACTGATTCCAGGGATTTTGGAAACTCCTTTAATTACTCTAAGCTTCCAATGGAGACAATGAACCATTACAAGTTTTTTTTTCTATTTTAATCGTATTTTATTTTTTTCCATTTACACATAAAAACATAATATTTGTTTTTTAAATTTTGAATTAGAAACTCTCAACCTCCTTCCCATCCCTGCCACCATCCTAAGATGGCAAGGAATTTGATATAGGTTACATATGTGCAGAGTGACCCATATTTTTAATATTAACATTCTACCTGCATTGCTGTTTGGAATAAATGAAATGCAATGATCTCCAAAGAATTGAAAATGGATATAAATACTGAGGGCAATGAAGAGGTATACAGTAGAGGCAAGTGGGCAACATGTAATCCACAAAGACCTTGGAAGGACAGTAGTGAAAGACATCACCAAGGAAGAGAAGATGGACTGGCCATATGTCAAAGGCAAGGTAGACAGGCATGATGTCCCACTGGTACCCTCAAAATGTCAAGAGAAAACAAGATTCCTCTTGGTGGACTTTTGAGAAGATGTGGGCCATATTCATACAGAATGGTCAGGTGTGGATGAGGTGGGTCTGGAAGTGCATTGTTGGAGGCAAACTCCAAAATCAATGAAATTATAAATCCATTTGAGGATCCGAGGGTTGAAGGGGCTATATATTATGTTGTCGATGAGAAACTTCCCTCCAACAGAGAGGACTTAGGATGAGCTGCAAATAAGGTGATATTTATTGAATATTCAACAGGCAACCTCTTGAGAATATAAAGCAAAAATTACGGTCCCTTTAAAAGGAAAATCAGTCTCTGGCACCCTAACAGCCCTCCCTCCTCCCCAGCAGCTCTCATTCTGTTCTCTAGGCATCTCGCCAAACACCCGCTCTCTAAGCACCATGACTCTCTCCTGTCACGCTCTTCTTACACAACAACTCAGCACCCAACACAGCCTCACCTAAGGTCTCTGGACGCAGACCCTGGCTCACTCAACACTACCTAAGCCCCATAGCCCAAGCTGACCTGACCTGTCAAGGTCAAGTCCTGACAGCTGACAAACCTAACACTTAGACGGGGTAATTATATTGGCACGTGGACTTATTTGTGGTTGCCACTTAATGTAGACCAATTCTTTCAGACAAAAGAGATCTTAAAGATCATCTAGTCCAACCCTCTCATTTTACAGCTGGGGAAACTGAGCCTTAGAGAAGTGAAAGGATCTGCTGAGAGTTATACAGTAAATTAGTGGAGTAGCAAAGTTTCCTACTTTCTAGGACAGTTCCCTTTTTACCACATCAAAATAATTACATTACATTTCATCAGATTTGATAATAATAAATAACTGAATGAAACAAGTTTTTCCTAAAAAATAGATTTTGACAGCTTTCTTCCTAAATAATAATTTTATTAGACATTGTTTTATTTCATTATTATGCAAAACATACTTCCATATTGGTTGTTATTGTGAGAGTACACTCAAAGAAAACCAAAACCCCAAAATAAAATCTTAAGTACATGGATGTGAAAGTATGCTTCGATCCACATCCATCCGACTACAACAGTTCTTTCTCTGGAAGTGGATAGCATTCCCCCAATAAGACATCATTATTAACATTTGTATAACCCAGTGGGATTGCTTATCGAGGGAAAGAAAATGAATCATGAGAACACGAAAAAATATTTTTAAAAAAGAAAAAGAAAGAACCCAAGATGTTATTATGAACGAGGCAGTATGGTACAAGGGAAGGAATGCTGGATTGGAAGGTGGAAGACTCAGGTTCAAATCCCAGATCTATCCCTTATAATCCCTGTTAATCTGGGTAAATCAATATCTCTGGGTCTCAGTTTCCCCAACTGCAATATGAAGGAGTCGTACTAGATGGTCTATCAGATCCTTCTGGTTCTAAATCTATGATCCATTTGCCAATGCCTTGAAAATAAAACTTCCTTTCCTAGTCTTTCACTATCTCTATCAGAAAAAGAAGCCAGAGACCTGGAACGTGACTAGTGAAAGGAGGTAGGACACCCAGGAACCTTGTAAAACTGAACCCAACAGATGGGTGTATGTTTATTGGGGTAGAAGTCGAGGCAGTGTAGGGAGATAATTTTTCCTCCCCAAAGAAACTTGTTTAGAATAATAAAGAAGAATTCTAGTCCCATGATGGGAGGTGTGTGTATGAGGAATGAATGTTTTTCAATTTGGTTGTATGTTGTTTTTTAAAACATGCAATAGCTGATCGTACTAATTAGTGCTACTATCCCAAGGCCAAAAGTGTATACAGTCCTACCACGCGAGGTGGATAATAGGCACCTCCTCTCAAACACAAGATGTGTGTGTGTGTGTGTGTGTGTGTGTGTGTGTGTGTGTGTGTGTGTGTACGCGCAATGATCCATGCCTGGGCTGGGCAGGGCAACAGGCAAGCCTGCCCCCACGTAAGCGATGAACTGACCATGACTCACAGCTCTACTCAGAGAAGTTAACGGCCTGGAAACTCCAGAGTATGAATTAGTCCTGACTCACCGACGCTAGAGCTATAAACAAGTCATTTCAACTCTCCTTTTTCTTGGGTGAAATGCCCATTATGATAAAATCCTACCTGAAATCTAAACCTTCTTCCTACTTTGGGAAACTTCACAGGTGGCTAATAGCGGGAAAGTAGCTTAAGGACTGCTTAGTCACAGGGTCATAGATTTTTAGAGATAGAAAGGAATTTCAAGGCCATTTGGTCTGAATCTTTTATTTTACAGATGAGAAAACTGAGGCCCGGAGAGATGAAGTTATTTTCCTAAGATAGGTAGAAAGGGGCAAAGGCAAGGACTCTCACTCTAAATCTGACACCCTTTTCCAGTGTTCCACCAAACCCCTTCATTAAACAGAGGAGGAAACTGAGTATATTCTCCCTTTGGGAGAATCAGTTATTTGGCCAAGGTCCTACTATAAGATAATTAGTGGTAGGTCTGGATTCCACTCCACTCCACTCCACTTCTTCCTCTTGGTCAAAAACAAAAATCATTGTGAACCTGAAAACAATTGAGGATCGCCCAAAGAATCCCTATACTTTCTTTTTTAAAAAATATGTGGTACCTAAAAGTTTTGACTAACACCCCAGGCTAAGGGCCACAAAGCTCTGACAAAGTCGACATGATCAAGTTACACACTAAACAATGTATCTTTTGGGGGATAGTTAAGTGGCTCGGTGGATAGAGAGCTAGACCTAGAGATAGTAGGTCTTGGGCACAGATATTTTCTAGCTGGGCAAATCACTTAACCCCAATTGCCTACCCTTTACTGCTCTGCTGCCTTGGAACTACTAGATAGTATTGATTCTAAGACTGAAGGTAAGGGATGAAAAAAACAACTTCAAAGCATTCTATAAATATCATTTGGTATTGGGTAGCCATTCTCTTTCCCTTCTTCTCTGATCCATTTAGCAGAAGGGCACAACAAATGCTATAAAGGCTTAATAAACTCTTTTAAGACAACATTATTACAGGGATTTATGGTGTGAAGGTTTCCATTTTCTGCCCAGCTGGAACTGGGCTCATGCCCAGCTTAATGGTGTCTCCAGGGCACCGAAGAAAGGCAGGGAACAGCAGAGGTTTCCAAGTCCCTCCTGTGGTTAGGACTCCCATCTTCCTCCATGAAGTCAGTCATTGGAGAAATCTGCACATGATGTATGTGACAGAGAAACTCTTAGCAATGTTAATAGCCTTTGTCTTAATCCATCAGGATTCAGCATCTCACACATGGATCTTCATTGGAGTGAGGATTAATAAAGTAGAAAACAGAGCGAGTAAAAGTTACCTTAAAACTTCTCCCCTGGGATTTTTGAGGTTCCCCTCAGAGGAGTCCTAAGGCAAAGTGCCAAGTCTATTTCTACTGCTGGTCTCTTGCCTTCTCATAACTTATACAATTATTTGGATGAGGGCATACGCCACAGCAAAGCTCATCATAGGTAGTGATCAGAGTGAGATCATGCCTTCAAATTCCTATTTGGAAAACTAGACTTTGATATATCAAGTTATACATCATTGGTATATACATTTGTCTGATACTTTACAGGCATGATCTCATTTGTGTCCCGAAAAATCTCGTGAGATAGGCACGACAGGTATTACGTCCATTTTAAAGATCAATCAATAAACATTTATTGTATGTCTATGTAAAAATATAATAATATTATATAATAATTATATGTACAAATGCTTATATGCCACAGGAACTGTGTGAAACAATGGGGATACAAGAAGAGTCGAAAGTGTCTCTTACACTCAAGGAGCTTACAATCTAATGATGGATACAACCTGCAAACAAAATATATAAAGCAAGTCAGGCAGGATAAATAGGAAATAATTAATGATTGGGAAGGCACTAGGATGAAGGGAGGCTGGGAAAGACTTCTTGTAAAAGATGGGACTTAAAGGAAGCTAGGGAAGTCAGTAGTTGGAGATGGAGGAGAGCATTCCAGGGAAGGGGGCCAGTCAGAGAAAAATGCCTGAAACTGAGAAATGGAATGTTACTGAATTGAAGAGTATGCATGGGGAATAAGATATCAGAAGACTAGAAAGGAAGGAGGTGGCTAGGTTAAGAAGGGCTTTGAATGACAAATGGAGTATTTTATATTTCATCTTGGAAATGATAGGGAGTCACTGGAATTTACTGATTGGAGAAGTGAGATGGCTAGACTTGCCCTTTTGGAAAATCACTTTGATGGTCAAATGGGAGGATTCGATTGAGTAGGGAGACTTAAGACTGAGTATAATTAAGGTTCAGGGAGATTATATGACTTACCCATAGTCATCCAAGTAGTAATAGAGGCTGGATTTGAACTCATATCTTCCTTATTCCAGGTTTAGCATTCTGTGCACTATATTATGGATTATCCAAGAAGCCCATGGATAGACCAATCACATGTTTGTAAGTACCAACTTGATCTTTTGATTTTATCAAAAACTGAACATTTGTTATTTTTAAATAACTTTTATTTACATTTATAATTTTATGTATAATAAACATATACATTTAAATGTATAAATAACTTTTAATAATTTAAAATAACTTCATTATCTCTTCTAATATAGCAGAATGAAAGATGGACAGAGAACCCTATTTTCAGAAATAATAAAACCTCCTATAAATGTATATATATATATATATATACACACACACATAAATATTTCTGTATACTTTACATATACTATATATACTTTATGTACTATAGATGTACACACACAAATATATACTTTAAACAAATTATCTCTAGAATATTAAAAGCTAGAAGAGCTCATAGTATCTGATTGCTTCTTCTCAACCCTAATCTTCCCTGCTTTTCTGTAGGATATGGCTCTATGGATCACCTTCTCCTAGATATTATCTCCTTTCTAGGTTTTTGCGATACTTTTCTCTCCTGGTTCTCCTCTTCTCTATCAGACCACCTTTTCTCAGCATCCTTTCAATGTTCCCAATGTATGTCATGCCTTCTAGCCATGGGCATCCCTCAGGGCTCTCTTGAGGCAGAGCATCCAGGGAATATTGTCACCTGAGGCAGCTAGGGTAGCTCAGTGGATAAAGTGGATAACCTGGAGTTAGGAAGACCTAAATTCAAATCTGACCTCACATACTAACTGGTTGTATGACTCTGGGCAAACTACTTCACCTCTGTTTGCCTAAGTTTCCTCAGCTATAAAATGAGGATAATAATAGCACCTACCTCCCAGGGTTGTTATGAGATCAAATGAGATAATGTTTGTAAGTGCTTAGCACAATTTCTGACATATAGTAGGCACTTAATAAATGTTTATTTCTTTCTTTCATGGGTTCTCTTTGTTTTTCATTCATATCTTGTTTGCTGATCTCATCCCCTCCCAGGAATTAAATTACTGGCTCTCGATAGTGAATTCCCAGATCTATATCCATCCTGGATCTCTCTGCTGAGCCATAGTCACACATCTTCAACCGCCTCTTGAACATCTCAAACTGGATGTCCAGTGTGAAGTTCAAACATGAGGAAAACAGAATTCAGTATTTTTTTCCTCCAAACTCTCCCACCTTCTGAATTCTCCTATTACTGTTGAGGAAACCAACACCCTCTCAATGTCATGCAGACATTGGTGTCATCCATGACTTCACATTCTCATTCCACATATCCAATCTGTCACCGGATCTTGTCTTTTCTACCTTCATTACATCTTTTGTATATGCCCCCTTCTCTCCCCTCATACAGTCTGGTGCCTTTCTTCAGGCCTTAATCACCTCTTGACTAAACCACTGTGGTATTCTTCAAACTAATCTCCTAGTCTTGGGTCTCTCCCTACAGAGATCCATTCTCCACTCAAGAGCTGCCACATAATTTCTCTAACGTGGGAGCCTGATCATTTTACATTTCTGCCCAAGACATTCCCTGTTGCCTCAAGGATCAATTAAAAAAAACACCTTACCATTTGTCTTAGAATTAATACCAAGTGTCAGTTCCAGGGCAGAAGAGTGGTAAGCAATGGAGATTAAGTGCCTTGTCCAGGGTCTCACAGCTAGGAAATGATTTGGACCCAGGACCTTCCATCTCCAGGCCTGACTCTCTATTCCCTGAGCCACCTAGGTGCCCCTCAGGATCAGATTTAAAGACCCCTATTTGGTTTACTTTCATAATTTTTCCAATCTTCTTTCACCTTATTCTTTTCCCATACACTATGGTCTAGCAACACTAGCCTACTTGTATTTCCTCAAAGAGGACATTCCATCTCTCATCTTCAACCCTTATAGTGTCTGTCCCCCATGTCTAGTATCTCCTCCCTTTTCTCCATCTCTTGCTTTCCCTGGATTCCTTTGGGACTCAGTTCAAATCCCACCTTCTGATGGAGGCCTTTACTGGCCTCCCAACTGATAATGTTTTCCCATTTCAGATTACTTCCTTATCCTCTCTATGTATCTTATATGTGTCTAGAGACATATAGACCTCTTCCCCATTAGAATGTACACTTCTGAAGAGGAGGAATTGTGATCTTGTTGGTAGTGGATGTTTTTTGTTCCTTTTTTAAAAATTCCCTAACACTCAGCACAGTCCTTGGCCTGTAGTAAATATGCAATAAAAACCTGTTGATTGACTGCCTGAGATAAGGAAATGAAGGCCAATAGCTTGTCCAAGGTAACAGAATTAGTGATATGGTCAATGATGCTGATAGTTTTCCTAATATTAAGCCAGCTTTGCATTCCTGGTATAAATCCTACCTGATCATAGTGAATAATAAGGTAACTGAATTAGGAAAGGCAAAGCTAAGACTAGATCTGAGATAGAGTTTTCTGGTCTTTTCTCTACATCAAGTTCATTCCTTTTTGATCATCACAAAAGCCCTGTGATGTAAATAGTACAAGTATCTTCCCCTTTAACAAATGAAGAAATTGAAACTCAAAGAAATTAAATGACTTGTTGAAGGTCTCATAGCTGATGAGAGAGCCAGGATTTCTGGTTAGTGAGTAGAGTTGTGGAGGTGGAAAGATAGAACAAGGTTTAGGGTTAGGGCCTTCTGTGGCTAAGGTACATTACAATAAGCCATAGGGGACTCAGCAGAAAGAGAGATGCTAGGGGCATCTAGGTGGCACAGTAAATAGAGCACCAGAATTGGAGTTTGGAGGCCCTGGGTCCAAATCTGGCCTTAGACATTTCCTAGCTGTGTGACCCTGGGCAAATCACTTACTTCTGTTTGCTTAGCCTTTGTCTTTTTGTCTTAGAGTTATTACTAAGACAGAAAGCACTAGTTTTTTTTAAAAAGAAAGAAAAAGAAAAGGAAGGAGGGAAGGAGAGAAAAAGAAGACAGAAAGAGAGAAGGAGAAAGGGAGGGAGAAAAGAAAGAAAGAGAGGGAAGGAGAGTGGAAGAAAGAAGGGGAGGGAGGGAGAAAGGAAGGGTGGGAAGGAGGAAAGAAAGAGAAAGAAAGAATAAAAGGAAGGAAGGAAGGAAGGAAGGAAGGAAGGAAGGAAGGAAGGAAGGAAGGAAGGAAGGAAAGAAGGAAGGAAGGAAGGAAAAAAGGAAGGAAAAAAAAAGATCTTAGAGAAGAGTCAACTTCCCTAGCTTCTGGATGTTCACACTCATGAAGAGGCTGAAGTGACACAGATTATCCAAAGCAGCAGTTCATCTCTCATCTGACTCTGGAAATTACTCCAAGATTTCTTTCCTTTTCTCCCTCACCCATCTGCACCCCAGCCCCCAAATGCTATATTTAACTTCTTGTTATGGCTTGCTCAGACCCATATTTACAGTTCAGGTTGAATAGTTTGGTTTGATCAGAATCATTGTTCTATCAGAACCACCTGATCTTGTGGAAAACACTCTGGACTCAGAGCCAGGAGATTTGTTCTGGTCACAGCTCTGTTACTCACGCTAACTGGGAAACCTCCACCAAGTGACTTCCCCTCTCTGGGACCCAGGTTCCTCATCTATAAAATGAGGAGTCTGAACTATAGATGACCTTTAAGTCCTTACTAGAGATTCATTTGACCTCTCTAAACCTTGGTGCTTTCCAATTGACCTTTGGGCACTCTTAAAAATACCCTCCATATCCCATCTGCTGCTAAGTCCTGTCAGTTTTGCAACATCTCCCATACGTGGTGACCCTTCTCCCCTCTGTCCCTGCCGCCATCTTGATGTAGCCTTCCATCACTTTACACCTGGGAAATTGAAACAGCCTCTGGTTGATCTCTTTGCCTCAAATGTCTCTCTGCTCCAGTCCATCTTCCATTCAACTATCAAGGTGATTTTTCTATATCTTATTTTCCTGTTAAGGAATTCTAGTGGCTCCCTATTACCTCTAGGATCAAATTTAAAGTCTACTGCTTAGGGGCAAGTAGGTGACTCAGCAGATAGGGAGCCAGACCTCCAGACAGGGGGTCCAGGATTAAAATGTGGCCTCGGACACTTCCTAACCGTGTGACTCTGATTAAGTCACTTAACCCCCATTGCCTAGCCCTTACTGCTCTTCTGCCTTGGATCAACACATAGTATTAATTCTAAGACAGAAGTAAGAGTTTTTTTGTTATTGTTGTTGAAGTCTATTGCTTAACCTTCAAAACTCTTCCCAACCTATTTAAGTTGAGATAGTTCTAGCCATAGCCATCAAGTTCCCAGGGTGTGAGTTAGGGTGCCAGGCAGTGTTTAAAGTCCCATCCTGGTCTCTGAGGGAAGCAGCATACTATATCCAAAAAGATGCAACATTTGGGCATCCAAATATATTCCAGGTGTGCCTCCTAGTAAGACCGTGGCAAATTACTTCTCTAGGTCTCGTTTTTGTCATCTGTAAAATGAGAGAATTGGATTAAACAACATCTAAAGTCCCTTCCATCCAAGTCTCTGCTCCTCTGACTCATAGCTAGGCAGCTCAGTGGGTAGAATGTTGGGGCTGGAGTCAGAAAGACCTGAGTTCAAAATTGGTCTCAGATACTTACCAATTGTGTGGCCCTGATCAAGTCACTTAACCTCTGTTTGTCTCAGTTTCCCCATCTGAAAATGAGGATAATAATAGCACCAATACCCAGGACTGTTGGGAGAATCAAATGAGAGAATAATTATAAAGCCCTTAGCTCAGCACCTGACACATAGGAAACAGCATTTACATTTAGCTATTATTATTTAAGCTCATTGCTTTTTCCATGACACTACACAAACTTTTGAGAGATGCTTTGAGATGGTTGAACGTATATATGCATATGTTCACACACACATACACACGTGTGTGCCTGCACACTTTGTAGGCCTGGAGCTTGTGGTTTGTGGCAAATATTTGAGATCAGGTGTTTTTGTAGAATGAGTCTGGCAGTGTGCCTTCTTTGGGCTATTTCATGAATTTGTTCAGCCTGAAAAAACCTTCAGTTGCAATGGTCTGTTTTGTGAAATGTACCTGAATACTATGAATTCCTGGGAAAGGTAAATACATTTCTGTCTTGCAAATTAGAGGATTTCATGCCAAACAGGGCAACCTCTTTGTGGCTACATTTGGTGGCAGAGCCATGTGTGCAGTTCCCTCAAAAGCAAGGTAGCCCATACTTGAGGGCTCTAGTGTGTAGGGATGTGTGTCTGAGAGCAGCCAGAGCCCACCACTGGCCTGGAATAGTGTTTCTTCTCCCTGTCTACAATTGTAGCAGTGGAGTTCTCAGGGGAGGAAGGATACCTGCCCTCCTTTCTGGCTACCTAAGGGTCCCTATGTCTGGCTGGAGGCATCCCACATTGCCCGGTGGGAGAAGGCAGCTTGAGGTGAAATCTAGGAGTAGAGCCCAAGGATGAGGAGGGGGCTGCTCCAGGAGGACTAAAGAAAAAGAGAGAGAGGCAGAGGTGGGAATGGATGGATGGAAGGTGGTAAAGCTACAATGATAGGGAGAGAGAAAACATCTGGGACCTTTCCTTCCAAAATACCTGAATCCAGACAGGCTGGTAGCTTTGTTATCTCAGGAAAGAAAGGAAAGTCTTTCCAAAAAAGGAGGGCTCCAGGCACAACTCCTTAAACATTAAAAAACATTTTTGGGGGGACTGGTCCTGTGACTTCCCTGATTTAGGGAACTCCAGATGAGAAAAATCCCTTAACCAATGCAGAGTTGAACTATTCTACAACTTGTAGTCTTAGAGAATGGCCTGAAGCCCTTAAAAGTTCAATGATTTGTCTTATTCCTCTCATTTGTATTATTAGAGGGACTTATTTTCATTCCTTGTTGACTTCAGAAGTCAGCTTCCCATTAACAACTCCGCTCTGCCCTCCAGTTTGCAAATAATATTTAATTAATAATTGCTTGTTGAATTTGTTGAAGTTTGATCCTGGGCTTTGAGCTGGTCCCTTTTTGTGCTGTGGAGCATCTTGGTCCCCATGGGAACCAGAGGGTCCTATTCTAAATTTCACACAGCCTCATTGGGAGAGAAGGTGTGTGTTCTGATTGGTGGAAGTCCCTAGGTCAAGCTCCCACTGGTCAGTGGATTTCCTAAGTGACATTGTCTTGTGTGAAATGGGGAGAAATCACCCCTGGGCCCCAATGCTTGCAGGGGATGGGTCAACTAAGTTGTTGGGGCCAAGAGCAACCTGAGCCACCCGGAAATGGGGCCCTGAAGTCCTAGGAAGACAATGCCCGTGAGCCATGGCACCTGGAGCCTTTGTTCATGCTTAGATTTTCCCAGGAGGCTGCAGCTGCACCCACATTGAACACCTGTGAAGAGTAGGGGCTCCCACGGGATCCTGTTCTCTGGAAAGAGGGTGTGATTCAAACTCCTGTCCCTATGCCAGGCAAGGAAACAGGATTGTGTTTCCCCAACAAGATTGTTTATAAGGCAGGATCTCCCTGTGCCAAGCATTGGGTACTAGGGGCTCAATAAATAGGAAGATATAACTATATGACTATAGAGAGTACTGCTTTGGGAGTCAGGAAGACCTGAGTTCAACTGGCCATAGACACTTAATAAGCTATATGATCCTAGGCAAGTCTTTTAATTCTCGTTTGCCTCAGTTTCTTCATATGTAAAATGGGGATAATAATAGCATCTATCTCCCAGGGTTGCTGAAAGGATCAAATGAGATAATAATTGGAAAGTACCTGGAATCTAGGAAATGATATATAAAGTTAATAATTATTAACAAATGTTTGTTTCCTTCCTCTAAGTAGTCACCTTGCTGAAAACATGATTTATCACTTGTTTATTTGCGGTTTTAGTTCTATAAGATTATTTGCCTACAAAAATGAATAATATGGAAACATGTTTTGTGTGATAATACAGGTATAACCCAGATTGAATTGCATGCCAGCTCCAGGAGGGGGGAGGGAAGAAGGGAGAGAGACAATATGGATCATATGACTTTGGAAAACTTATGTGGAAATTTGTTATTAAAATAAAAATTTAAAAAAAGTAGTCACATTGCATTTGCTCCAATGCTATTGCCATTACCCAAAACATGTTGGGAAATCCTATTTGGGGAATTGCCTTCGGAGATAGTTTATTAGCCACATAAGAAAATCATTATTGTAGTCACACTTTATTTTGATCCAAAATGTGCTCAGTTTTATCCCTTCTCTTAAAAACCAGTTGGGCTTTGAGTGCCTTCTGGCTTTCCCAAAAATCAAATCCATATTAAAAGGAATATTTAACATTAACAAGGGTATCTAAAATTCATCCTGCGGGCTCTAATGGCAATTCCAAAAAAAGAACTACAAAATTATTTGGGGAAGTTGCCCTGGTATGAGATGGGCCACTAAGACTCTTTGGCCTCTCTCTAGTTCCATATCCCGAAAAAAAGCCATCACAACATTATTGTCAATGAGAAGAAGACTTATTGGAGACTACTTTTGTAAAAAAATAAAAATTATACATATATAATATCTGCCTTATAGGTAAGGAGTTGTGTCTAAGCCAAGCCCAAGGACAAGATCAGACACTCAAGTAAGAGGGTCTGTCCTATTCAGATCAGATGGATTAGGAATTGCTGATTTAAGGAACTTTTTGGTAAGGAAAGTCCTTCTACCAATATAGTCCAGCAGCATCTCAGAAATGTATAGCCTTAAAGAGTAGCCTACATCATTGAGAAATCATGTGACTTGCCCAGGGTCACTTGGGATGCTCTGTGTCAGAGGCAGGATTTGAACCGAGGTCTTCTCGGTACCAAGATTAGGTTTATGCCCACTGCCTCATATTCAGGTCATATCTGGATTTCTGTGTTCAGTACTGAGTATCACATTTTAGGAAGCAAGGTGACAATGCATCATTGGACTTAGAACCAAGAAAACCCAAGATCATACCCTGCCTCAGACACTTACTAGCTATGGAATCCTGGAGAAGTCATTTAACCCACCTGCCTCAGTTTCCTCAACTGTAAAATGTAGAAAATAACAGCACCTATTCCATAGTATTTCTGTGAGGATCAAATGAAATAGCATATGTAAAGTGTCTTGCAAAGCTGAAAGCCCTAAATAAATGATGACTATTATTATTATTTCTACTATTATATTAGGGAGAACATTGACAATTTGTACCTCCTTAAGGGATGATAGCCAAGATAGCTAAGATCAGTTATAAGAATTAGAGCTGTTGAGCCTGGTACTTAGATCAGGTTTAATTTGGGGAGAAGATCAGGGAGTGGTTTGCTATTTCCTTCTCCAGCTCATTTTTATAGTTGAGGAAACTGAGGCAAACAGGGTAAAGTGACTTGCCCATAGTCCCACAGCTAGTAAGTGTCTGAGGCCAGATTTGAACTCCTGAAGATGAGTCTTCCTGATTCCAATGCCAGTGCTCTGTCCACTGCCCCACATAGCTGCCCAGATGGAGGATACTGTAAAGATGAAATCCACCTCTGATGTTTTTTGGGACATGGCTGAAGGAAGCCTTACCTATCAGGATCAGCTGAAACTTATCTCAAGGAATTGGCTATATATTTGGGAGATTATGAAAAATTAGATAATCTACAATACAGTCAGAGAATGCTCACTGGTAGAATTCAAACTCCTACTAGGCAGAGGGAGTTTTATATTTGTCTTTACAGCCCACCGTGGTGCCTACCTAGCACAGTGCCTCCACGAAGTAAAATACTTAATAAATGTCTGTTGTATTATTGAACAAGATAGTCCATAATTCCTGGCAAGGGGACTGATCCAGACATCAGTTTGCTCTATAAAACGTGGATTATAATATGGGGAGGAGAAGTGCTCCCAGTTCAGAGAAGGGGAGTCTTTAGGAAGCCCCAGACTGGGTTGATTCTAGAAGGTTTGGTAAGATTTGGGTAGAGAGAGAAGAAGCAGAGAAGACATTCCGAATGCGAAAAACCCTAGAGAATCTGTGACTCGGGAATCCAGAGCAGACCGTTAGCTTAGAGGAGCAATGGGAGCTAAACCGGGATCAGAATGCGGATGACCTTGAATGACGACTGAAAGGCTTGAATCTGAAGTCTTGAGACTTGAAGGCAGCTGGTCCAGAGTCCACGCGGCACTGCCTCCATCCTGGCAATGACCGGAGATGCTCCGAGGGGGCACGGTGACCCTGGGTCCGATCCCAAGAGGCGCTGCCTGGGCTCCTTCCCAGCTCCAGCGCTGTGTTGTGGTTGACACGTTCTGTGGTTTTCTTTCTTTGGTTCCACCCAGGGCTCCAGCCCAAACCACAGCATCCCCCAAGGTCATGTCCTAGACATAACCCAACACGAGCCACTCCCAGACGTTTTCCATAAGTGAGCCAACGCCGCGGCTCTGGGCTGTCGGACAAGCGAGGGCTTTGATGGACCTCTAAGAGAACCCAGAAATTGCAGATCACAGGCAGAGGTTATCTCCACTGGGGAAGGAGGACGAGGAAGTCTGCTGGAGGAAAGGGGGCCGAGAGCTATTTTTCTGACATTGTTTCAGCCTAGAAGTAAGGAGGGATCTCCCTCTAGTGACTAGTTGTCAGACAGCACCGCGGGCTTCCTCTCGGCTTAACCTCCTCCCAGAGGTTTGGGGGATGCACACGTACAGAGTGAGAGCAGTGAATCTCTTGGTCAAAATGGATAGACATCGTCCTCCCTTTCTTGGCAGAATTCCAAATTTCTTTCCAGAACGTTTGGACCAATTGACAACTATGGTACCAGATTAATGAGCCTGTCTTTCCACAATCCCTCCAACACTGATTTTCCAGATGGGGAAAATTTCACCTCATTTTTATAAAATAGAGAATATATACAAAATAGAGAATATGTACAGAAAAGTTCTGTGTAAGTTAAATTGCTTTAAAACACCTAAATTTGTCTTTTTTGGGGCGGAAGATACTATAATTTATTATAGAATTCCATATTATGGGATAACAAATATGAAAAATTCAGAAAAAAACTTGGGAGATTTGTAAGACTTGATGAAGCAGAGCCAAAAGAACAATAAAGACTAGGACCATAGGTTACAACAATAATAAATTTTAAAAAACAGTGAAGGCAGCAAAACTCAGGTCAAATACAATGGACAAAGTTCCAAACTATTAAAAGAGAGACAAAATATAATTAAATAGACTTCTTACCCATGTTTTATTCTTATTCTTTCTGACAAGTTCTCTCCTCCTCTTTCACTACCCCTTGTGCTGGTTTCCAAAACAGAGGAACAAATATGTTAGAGTATTGTGGTTAAACTTTTTTAGAATTATTATTTATTTTATTTTATTTATTTGCTATCTTTTGTCTTTCTAACAGTCATTTAAAATAGCCCCTCTTGGTGTGACCCTGGGCAAGTCACTTAACCTCCACTGCCTAGTCTTTACCACTCTTCTGCCTTGGAACCAATACATAGTATTGATTCTAAGACAGAAGGTAAGGGTATAAAAAACCCTTTTTGTATATGATGTGGGGTTTTGGTTTTAAAAGATAATTCTCTTACAAAAATGAATAATATGGAAATAGGATTTGAGTGATAATATATGTACAAGCCAGTGGAATTGCTTTTCAACTCTGGGAGAGGGGAGGGAGACAAGAAGAATCATGTAACCATGGAAAATTTTTAAAAATAAAATTAAATTTAAAAGAGAAAAATAAAATAAAATAGTCCCTTTTGAACTTTCCATGACAAAGGGACATGAGTAATGGTGAATGTGGGGTGGGGAAGATACAAGCAAATGAGCTTTTATATGCCAGGCACTATACTATGTCCTTTTCAAATTACAACAACAATAACAATTATAATAATGGCTAACATTTATGTAGTGCTTCTATGTGTCAGGCACTGTACTATTTTATTTGGTTCTCAAAGTCACCCAGTCAGATAAATGTTACAGTTGGGAAAACAGAAGCAAACAGGTTAATGTGACTTGTCCAGAGTCACACAACTATTAAGTGTCTGAGGCTCAATTTAAATTCAGGTCTTCTTGACTCGTGCTCAGTGCTTTATTTATCGCAACATCTAGTTGCCAAATTAGGAAAACTGGTCAGTAAAGTGACTACTTTGACACTGTATACAATATTCTGTCTATGTAAGTCTTCTCTGCCATGATAAAGGGGAATAATGTTTCACCATCTGTTCTCAGAACTCTTCCCTGATTTTTCATTTACTCAGATTTCCTGACCTTTTAGTGATCTTTTCTTTGACACTTATCACTGGATACATTGTTCTCTTGGTTCCATTCCTCCCACTTCTGCATCAGTTAATACAAATCTTCTCACATTTATCTGAATTCTTCATATTTGTTATTTCTCACTGTACAATATTTTATTCTATTAATATGATGCAAAAGAATGATTGATTTAGAGACAGGTAACTGGGTTCAAATTCTGAGTCTACCATTTACTATTTGTGTGACCTTGGGCAGGTTATTATGTTTCTCATGAGGAAGTTGAATGAGATGATCTCAAAGAATCCTTTCTATTTTCTTCCTTCCTTCCTTCCTTCCTTCCTTCCTTCCTCCCAACCTCCCTTCCTTCCTTTCTTTCCTTCTTTCTTCAAGAATAAATTAATATTGTGGTGGGTGAAAGATGATATGACAGAAAAGTTTGGTCTTCTATGCATATTAATTCATTAAACAATGCATGACAATTATTTGACAATCCAGAACACTTCCTTAGTCTGACCAGTTCCCAAATACGGGGGAGCCAGTCCTTTACACATTAAAATAAGGCCAATTAATTAAAAGGAAATCAAATGGCTGAACAAATTGTGGTATCTGTTGGTGATGGAACACTATTGTGCTCAAAGGAATAATGAACTGGAGGAATTCCATGTGAACTGGAACGACCTCCAGGAACTGATGCAGAGTGAAAAATGCAGAACCAGGAGAACATTATACACAGAGACTGATACACTGTGGTAAAATCAAATGTAATGGACTTCGCTACTAGCAGCCATGCAATGATCATGATCCAGAACAATTCTGAGGGACTTATGAGAAAGAATGCTATCCACATCCAGAGAAAGAACTGTAGGAGTAGAAACACAGAAGAAAAACAATTGCTTGAACACATGGGATGATGGGGAGATGATTGGGATGTAGACTCTAAATGACCACACCAGTGCAACTATCAATAATATGGAAATAGGTCTTGATCAATGACACATGTAAAACCCAGTGGAAATGCACGTCAGCTATGGGAGGTGTGGTTTGGGGGGAGAAAAAGAACATGAATCATGTAACCATGGAAACATTTTCTAAAAAAAATAAAAAAATGAATAAAACAACTAAAAGGAAATCATTATCAGGATACAACATGTGATAATCTGATTTCTAATTTGAGGAAATATTAGAGATTTTAAAAGTTTGGAGGGGAAGGTAAACAGTTACTATCAATTCCCTAAAATCGGAAAAAGAAGTATCCCACTCCCCAACCCCCAAGTATCTGTGAACAATCAAAGGAACTTGGAAATAGTACCTGATTGATTAGGGCCAGATTTCATATAAGATATATGGGTTGCTTAAGATGCACAATTGTGAGAAAACTTGTCTCAATCTTTGGGTCTTACTGGGTTTCTGGTCAGTGTAACCTAGATCTTTAGTTAAGGGTCTCTAAGCAGTAAGTAGAGGTGGTCCAGTTTCCCAGACATACAAGGCAAGGCTCAAACAATACAATACGATTTCCTCACAATTCCCACAATTGAATAACATTTTCCCACAAGGCAGAAATTGGAACAGACCCATAATTGAATAGAAAGAGAATTGAGCTAGCTCCAAAATTGAGTCACAAGATGGATCAGTGTGGTTCACTCAGTTCCCACAATTAACCACTTGCTGTCCTTATCCCCTCAACTTCCTCAATATCCAGAAAGACCAGACAATATCATATCTCCACCAACAGTGAATTGGGTGTCCGTTTTGCCACAGACTACATCGACTCTTCCTGTCTTTTGTCATCTTTGCTAATTTACATGGTGTGAGATGATCTCTCAGAATTGTTTTAGTCAGTATTTCTCTTATTCTTTTTTTTTTTAACCCTTACCTTCTGACTTCATATCAGTTCTAAGATAGAAGAGAGAAAGGTAAGAGCTTGGCCATTGGGATTAAGTAACTTGTCCAGGGTCACACAGCTAGGAAGTGTCTGAGGCCAGATTTGAACCCAGTTCTCCCATTTTAGACCTGGCTCTCTATCCACCGTTTTACCTAGCTGCCCATCATCTATCTTATTCTTTAAAGCATGTTTTTAGGCAGGAATTTGTACTTTGTAATAATTCTTTAAAAATTATTCAACCTTTGATTACTTACTTATTTAGAAATGGTCCTTCCTATTATATTTCTGTGTCAATTCTCACTGTTTCTCTGTCTCTCTGTCTTTCTGTCTTTCTCTCTCTGTTTCTCTTTGTCTTTGTCTCTGTTTCTCTTTTTCTGTCTTTTTCTCTCTGTGTTTTTCTGTCTCTGTTTCTCTGTTTCTGTCTTTTTCTCTGTCTTTGTTTCTCTCTCTGCCTTTCTCTTTCTTTGTTTCTGTCTTTGTTTCTTTCTGTCTCTGTCCGTTTCTCTCTCTGTCTGTTTTTCTCTGTTTCTGTCTTTCTGTTTCTTTGTCTTTCTCTCTATTTTTCTTTGTCTCTCTGTCTTTGTCCCTATCTCTGTTTCTTTCTGTCTTTCTATTTTTTAAAACTCTTACCTTACATCTTAGAATCAATACTATTGATTCCAAGGCAGAAGAGCATTAAGAGCTAGGCAAGTGATTTTCCCAGAGTTACACAGCTAGGAAATGTTTGAATCTAGATTTGAACCAGGACTTCCCATCTCTGTGCCTAGCTTTCAATCCACTGAGCCACCCAACTTCCCCTCACTATATATTTTGGATATCTTACTTTTATCAGTAATATTCAGGTCAAACATTTCCCCCACTTTAACATGTGTTTCCTAATTCTAGCTTCATTGGTTTTATTCAAGCAAAAGTTTTAAAATTTTTCTGTAGTTAAAACTATCTATCTTATCTTTTATTACCTTCATCCCTTATTTAGCGAAGAATTCTTCATGTAGCCCCAACTATGGTTTGCCAGTTCTGGAGGGCAAATTAAGGCAACAGCCAGTATAAACTGTAAACATAGAAGGAAGCTCTCCATGGGGTAAGACCCCAGCTGTTGAGAGGGGGCCTGCTGACTGTCAAAAAACTGCCACAAAACCACAAAACCATGGTTCTTTGCAGCAGAACTACTGCCAAGAGGAGGTATTGAATCCAGCAGAGATCAGGCCTGGAGAAAATAGCTGAAGATGAGGAAGACTGCCAGCTTTAGATTCAAGAGAGAATAAGCTTGGGTGTTGAGAGTGAGCTGAGGTGGACCAGAGGTTCAGCCGATCAACCTGATGCTGTGCCCAGCAGGGAGAGAGGTTAGGATACTGTGAGAAGATCCCAAACACCAGGATCCTGCACTGCCAAAAAGTATGAATTGCCTTGGTCTTCCTAATGGCAACTCCGGGGAAGCCATGGAAGAGAGAGCATCATGGTTGGATAGAGGGATGCTTTGTAGTTACCATTCTCACTAAGCCCTCTCAGAAGATGTCTTTGTTCTTGCTTAAAGTCTGTTTACGGGATGGGTGACTATTAAAGGAAAATGTACCAAGTGATGCTTATTAACTAGAGGAGAGGGCAGCTAGCTGGTACAGCAGATAGAATGCCTGGACCGGAGTCAGAAAGACCTGAGTTCAAATTTGACCTCAGACCATTTGTTAGCTGTGTGACCCTAAGCAAGTCACTTCACTGTAGGTGCTTCAGTTTTCTCATCTGTAAAATAAATCGGAGAGGGAAATAGCAAACCAACTAATATCTTTGCCAAGAAAACTCCAAATGAAGATCAAGAAGTCTCAGATACAAAATAAATCCATAAACAACAAATAAATAAATAAATAAAACAAAATAAAAACAAAAATGAATTTTAAGAAAGTTTTTTTAATTAAAAATAAAGATGTCTCAGATATGACTGAACAGCTGTAGGAAGCATATTCACTGTTTTAGGGGTGAGGACCTACAAAGTGCCCTGGACTTTGAGTTAGTGGTTGCCCACTTAGGATCCAGCCTGAAACCCGTGAGTGCAGATTGGTGAGTACTCTGGATTAGGGGCTACACGTCTAAATGAGTTTTATTTTTTAATGAGAAACCTATCAGGCAGCTAAGTGGCTCAGCGAATAGACAGATAGGCTTGGAGTCAGGAAGACCTGAATTTGAATCTAGTCTCCTATGATCTGTGTGACCCTGGACAAGTCACTTACTTAACATTTGTTTGCTTCAGTTTCTTCATCTATAAAATGGGGATAACAACAGCATCTACCTTTCAGAGCTGTCATGAGGATCAAATGAGATAATAATTATAAATTGCTTAGCATAATGCCTGGCACATAGTGCTATAAAAATGCTGCCTATTCATATTAATAAGCATTTAGTTAAAATTTCCTGAGCTCCAATAATATATCTTTTCAACTGTTTTGGGTGTGTGTGACTAATCCAGGGTTTTCTTGGCCATGATATTAGAGCAGCTGGCATTTCCTTCTCCAGCTCATTTTGCAGATCAGGAAACTGAGGCAAACAGGGTTAAGTGACTTGCCTGGAGTCACACAGCTACTAAGTGGCTGAACACAAGAAGATGTGTCTTCCTGACTCCAGGCCCAGGACTTTATCCACTGCACCACCTAGTTGTGTTATATGTTATATATTATGTTATGTTGTGTTATATTGTTATGCTATGCTGTGTTGTATTATGCTTCTATGTTGTATTATATTATGTTTTCTTATGCTATGCTGTGTTGTTATATTTTTTGTTGTTTTATTATGCTATACTATGTTGTTGCTTTATATTGTGCTATATTATGCTATGTTATATTGCATTATATTATGCTATATTACATTGTGTTATATTATGCTATGTTATATTGTATTATATATGCTATGTTGTGTTATATTATATTATGTTTTATTTTTCTATCTTATGTTGTGTTATAGTTTGCTATTATGTTGTATTTTATTATGTTTTCTTATTCTATGCTATATTGTTATTTTATGCCATGTTGTATTATATTTTATTATGCTATGCTATATTGTGCCATATTGTTATATTATATTGTATTATGTTGTGTAATATTATGCTGTTATGCTGTGTTGCATTGTTGTTATATTTTATTATATCACATCCTGCCCTATCCTGTCCTATCCTACCAGTAGTTCAATGGATCAGTATTCAGCCACAACACCTTGATGTGTGAGAGACCCTGATGGACAGATTCTTAGAGCCCTCATTGCTGTGATTCAAAGTTGAATTGAACATTCTGTTTCCCTTGCCATGTGTACCCATACTCTCATTTTCTGCACACTTCTGTTCCAAAAACCTCTACAGTTTTGCCTCTCCTTCTACTTTCCTTTGTCATGGTGCCCTCTGAAACTCCTGATTGTTAAATTTCTCTTCATCTTAGCTCTGCTTCACAGTCTCTCTTCTGGCAATATCAGGAATTTCTCTAGGATACAAAACTTTGGTGGCCTTTTCCGTAGTCCTCAGAGGTTCTTTTCTCCTGCCTTTAACATGCTAGACCACGAATAGAAAGAGGCATTCTCCCTTGTTTCTCGTTGCCTCTCTACCCTTGCTACCATTATTCAGCCATCTGTCTTCTTTTAAAAGCAGGGAGGCAGAGGCTTATCTGTTGGCCAAGAAGTTCTCCAAAGTAACCATGATTTACTGTTGACACTCTATATGTAATAAAGGCAGGAATATGGGCTAGGTGGGTTGAGATCAATAACCTTGCCTCTTTGGATGATCTCCCTGTCATAAGTCTCTTCCCATTCAAATATATCCTTTGCTGAGCTGCCAGTGATCTTTCTACAGCACAGATCTGATCATACAAGAGCCCCAACCCCTCATGCCACCTCCCCTACTCATAAAACTCCAATGGCTCCCTGTTCTCTTCAGGATCAAATCTAAAATCTTCAGTGTGGCATTGAAAGCCCTTGGGACTTCCTAGCTTTCTAATCTTCTCATACTTTATTCCCCTCTGTGTATTTCAAGATTCAGTAACACCTGCCTTCTCTCTGTTCCTTGCCCAGGACACTCCATCTATGGACACTTCGTCTTTGTGCCATGTCCCCCAAGGAATGCTCTCCTTCATCCCTCTGTCTATTCCTAGTTTTCCTGGCTTCATTGAAAACCCAGCTCAAATTCCCCCTTTGGCATGAGGCTTTCCCTGCTCCCCTGACTGTTGGTGCCCTACCTCTGTTTCTACCTCACATCTACTCTGTATATATCTTGTATGTACCTAGTTTTTTACATGTCTCCCCCATTAGAATGTATGCTCCTTGAGGACAAGGACTGTCTGTATTTTTTGTTTTATTTTACTTAATTAAATTATTCAACTACTTAAAATTAATACTCACTTGAATTACTTAAATACCTAGCATTTAGCATAATGCCTGGTACATAGCAAATACTTATTGACTGACTAACTGATTGACTAAGCCCACCTTCCAACCCCTTACACACTCATTTTTGCTTTCTAACTCCATAGATTACAATATTCACTTTATCTATGTAGCTCCTTCTCTGGGCTATCCTCTACTAGACTCCACTCACTCTGGCTGGCCAGGCTCTACTATTTACAGCTATTAGAGAATTATTACTCCTTCTTTTGGGGAGTAATATAAGTAATTGCTCTACAAATCATTAATTTTAATCAGGGATTTCTCTGATTATCTCTAGCTTTAGTTCTAGAATTGAGGCTTTGGTCTTGCTGTACTTTTGGGTGGGATGGCTACAGGGATATGCTGGAGCCAAAGAAAGTCAATTGTTAAATTTTAATTGTGAGCATTTGCACGTAAGAAATTGATTTATTATTTTGTAACTTGCCTAGATTTAAGACGGTGATGGAGAATATATTAATGATGTGGACAGCTGGATGTTAAACATTGACCAGCATACCCCTGAGTGGTTGGCTCTGCTTGATCTTATTTTGGATCCCTTGGATTCTTGCATCAACCACTTCTTGGGGTTCACACCCCCATGGATATTTGAGATTAAGAGCATTGAATCTTCTGTAGCACAGAATGCTAGGGATGTTAGTGCCCCTGGGTGTTTACTATGGGGTTCTCTGGCCAACCTGGATCTTTTCAACCTCTCTGGGTCATTCTTCCAGTCCTACACACAAGATGCCTTCAGACAGAACCATGAAGCTTTCACATGTCTCTGGCTGGGGACACTAAAATGCTGGACTTGTTTATTTATGCTGGTGCTAGCTTGTTTGACCCTCCCTTTTTCTATTGCCCATGGACTTCTGGATGGCTTTTTGAGTAGTTCTGGGGTGGAATAAATAATTTACTGAAATTTTCATTGGATTTCTTTATCATAAGAATCATCATTCCATCTTGTATGAATTTTAGGTTTTTGCTAGAGAAGGTATGTAGAAGCTAGGTAGCCTGCTTGTATGGACTGTAGCCAGCTTGGTCATAAGGCTTGACTACTCCTCAAGGAACAGATAAATAGATGGTTTTCTATTCCTTTTGTTCATGAGCTCTCATCAAGTGTGCTCCTTCAGTACTGATTAACCAATCAATATGTCCTCAATATCAATCAATCAGCTGATAGCTTTTATAAAACAATATTTACTAAGAAGATACAACAAAGATGGAAATATAAAAATACTTCCTCATTTGAGGAGGCACAGCTTCCCTTTTGTACCCACTTAGTTTATGGGAAAACTAATGTTAAAAATTATTTTTATATGTAATTGGGAAAAAAAGAAAATGCTAAAACATTTTTAAAAAGAAAAAAGATACAGAGAGGACAAGTAATTGTTCAGGGTCACACAGTAAATGTTGGAGCTGGACTTTGACTTCTGCTGATTCCAAGTCAAGTGCTATTTATACTATTACACGATGCCTCTAAAAGACATACATATACACACATTCGTATGTACATAGGCACATACATGTGTGACTATATACTTTATTTAAATATTCACTTTAAAAAATTTGGGGTAGCTAGGTGGCTCAGTGGATTAACAGCCAGGCCTAGAGAATGAAGGTAAAGATTGAAAAAAAAGAATTTAAAAACTTTTTTTGAGTTCCAAATTTACTTCCTACTTCTGGTTCCTCCCCCAACCATTGAGAAGGTAAGGAATATGATATCAATTATACATGTGAAGTCATGCAAAATATATTTCCACATTAGCCATATTGCCCCCAAAAAGAAACAAAAATAGGTGAAAAAAATCTGTCTCAATTTGCACTCAGAGTTCATCAGTTCTCTCTCTGGAAGTATATAGTATTTTTTACTCCTTTGGAACTGGCTTGAATCATTGTATTGATTAGAGCAGCCAAAGCTAAAAGCGTTTCTTTTGTTGAAACATAGGATCCAGACTTGGACTCTTGATATTTAGCCTAATACTTTTCTACCTGAAGACCTGAATGATATTAGAGTCCAGTCAACAAGAATTTATTAAGCACCTACTATATACCATGAACTGAACTCTGAGGATTCAAAGTTAAAACCAGTGCCTGTGCTCTGGGAGTTCACTCTCCAATGGGAGAGACATATGGCAACAATTATATACAAACAAGCCATACACAGGATAAATTGGAGATGATTTTGGATGGAAGGCATTATTAACATTAAGAGGGATTCCAAAAGACTTCTTTTAGAAGGTGGCTCTTTACCTGGGACCTAAAAGAAGCCAATAAGTGGAATCCAGAAGGAAAGTGTTCCAATGTAGGAAACAACTGTCTAGTGAAAATGCCAGTTAGATGGAGTGTTTGGTGTGAGGTCAATGTTACTGGACCGCAGAGTATGTTGAAGGGATTAAGGTGTAAGAAGGAAAGAAAGGTAAGAAGGGGCCAGGATATCAAAGACTTTGAAAGCCAAATGAGATTTTTTATTTGATTCTTGAGGGAAAAGGGAACCACTGGAGTTTTTTGAATAGAGGGAATGCCATTTAGACCTGTGCTTTAGAAAGATCACTTTGAGAGCTGAGGTAAAGATGAATTGGAGCAGAGAGCAGTAGGTTTTTTAAAAATTTGTTTGTTTTAGAAAATAAACATTTTATTTATTAATACCCTATAATGTAATTGTATTAATGCAATGTAATTAAATGTACTAAAATTCACTTTCAGAAATTTTAAGGATGGGATTTGTGCAAGGGGGATGGGACAAAAGGAGCCAGAGACAGTTGGTGACAGTTGCTGATAGTTGAAACCAGAGAGAATTCTGGGAGATTCTCCAGAGAGGAGGGGAGAGAGAAGAAGAGCTTTGAGTGGAGAACTGAGAGAGGGAGGAGGTGGATATCCCAGCTCGGATCCAGTCCTGAGGGATTCCTGAGGATCTTTCTTTGGAAATTGAAACCCTGATTTCCTGATCAAAGCCATTCCATTGCATCTCACCCATCCAGACTTCATTCATAGAGTTAGCTAAGTTTTTGGACTCCATTTTGGGAGCAATCTCTTAGTCTCCTCCCATTACCCAACCTTGCTAAGAGACCTTCTTTCAGTCAAAACTTACAATTATAGAAAAGGATAGAAACAGAAGGAGAAGGGGTGGGGGAAAGAAGCTTAGGGGTGGGAACCCCAAAGGTTCCCACCCAGGTGATGGACCCCATAGAAATAGAGAAGAAGGCACCCCAAAATCCCTCTGCCCTTCACCCCTTTCCCCAAACCCTGAATTGTGAATAATAAAAGCCATTCATCAGTCAGATAGCGTTCCAGAGTGCCTGAGAGACAACAAGGGAGAAGGGAACCACAGCTTGGTCTGGCTGCCTCCATCTTGAAGCCAGACCACCCGCTGTGAATTTAACTGATGGGGGGGAGGTTTGTGTGAACCCCGTCCTTATTCAGAATCAGATTGGGGTACCACATACCATATCTTATAGGGAAGCCTCGCCCCCAATTCCTGTGGGGTGGCACGACCATCCAGGTCACCCAGTTTTGGGGTGACACCCCCTTAAAGTCTCCCAGTGTATATTCGGCCCCAAGGGAGAGCTAGAAGAGAGACTCCCCATACAGACTTCTTCTATATCCCTTTGATCAAACATTGGTTATTGGCTCTCTTTATTATTACAAAATGGAAGATTTCATTTTCTTTTTTTCCTCCATTTTTATTGTCATGCAAAACACACTTCCATATTGGTCACTGTTGTAAGAGCAAAGTCAGACATAACAAAAACTCCCAAATAAAACCAAAAATATACTGATGTGAAAGACGACTCCCTTTACCTGGAGGTGGATGGCATTCTTTGTCATAAGTCTTTCCAGATTGTCCCAGCTCATTGCATTGCTGAGAGCAACTAAGTTTTCACAGATAGTTATTGTTCAATATTGCTGTTAGTATGTACAATTTCCAGGGAGCAGTGACTTTAAGGGACACAGGTCCAACCAAGAAATGAATCTTCCCTATACCCATATTCCCTCACTATACCGCCCTTTGCCAAAGTTGACTCCTTTTGTTTTTCACATTCTTGTAACAATCATTTTAGCTGCTAAACATAAACTGTGGGTGAGGATATGATCATAGTCCCTCCTTGTCCCTGTACCTTCTACCTGATAAAACCATCCTTTACTAAACACAATTATTTTGTTGTTGTTGTTGAGTTGTTTCCAATTATGGCTAACTCTTCATGACCCCATTTGGGGTTTTCTTGGCAAAGGCAATGGAGTAGTTTGCTTTTTCCTTCTCTAGCTCATTTTACAGTTGAGGAAACTGAGGCCAATAAGGTTGCCATGGGCCTCATGGCTAGTAAGTGTCTGATATTGCATTAGAACTCAGATCTCTCTGACTCTATCAGTGTTGCATGTGATTTTTAAATGTCTTCATTTCAGAATTAAAAGAGCACTGGACTTGGAGTCAAGACCTAGAGTTATGATTGTTATGATAAAAATTCTCTGGAGACCATATCTTAATTTATAATTATTTATTAAATAATAAAAAGCAGGCCAGAGAAAGAGAAGGAATCAGTCATTTATTGCCAGAAGCTCCCTTAGCCTGCTCCCCAAAGTCCATGCCAACAGTACACCCATTTGGTCTGGAATTACAAGGAAAGAGACCCTATTTCCTTTCCCTACTCTAATTTATGCTCCTGATATCCCTTTCCCCAGCCCCTCTGATTTGGAGGACTCTGACCTCAGTCTGGACAAGAGGTGACCAGGAGTCACTACGCAGTCTTTGGAATGGCCATACAGCACCAAAATAGCATCTCTTAGCATGGTAGACAAGAAGAGGGAGGACTCTACTCATGGCCTCAGAGAGATATGCTTTAGAAGTTTAGAACTCTTTTTTTGCTTTAAAATCAAAAGGGTTGTTTTGGGGGACCACAAAGGGGGGACAGATTGACATTAGATTTCCACATGAAAGGCATATACATTCTCTGGGTCATTTATCCAATAAATGAATTTTTATGCAATGGATAAAAATACCATTGGAGTATGAGGATCCATCTATTCTTTTGCTAGACTGTACTACCTGGAAAGGAACATATAAGCTTGTGATCTCAGTGGTTTTAGATACCAAGAAATTAGGTCTGTAGATTATGAGAGTGACAGACAGTGCTATGGAGGAGGTTTACAGGAATGACCTGTTCTTGGTCTTGATGGGCATTCCCAAAGCAGCAGAAATCTCTGATTACCTGTGACATGAATGGTCACTTCATAGGAATAATGGGTATACACATTTGGAAGTGGGGAAGGGTGAACTAACTCTCCTTTCCAAGTGCATGGAAGAGAGGCTATAGTATTTAGCATGATGACCAATGGAGCTCCCCTTGGCTGTGGGGGTTACAGAGTTGTAGAAGCATGAGTTATAAAAGAAGAAGAAATATATAGCTGGAAGAAAAGACCTGATTATGGCTAACTACATTTCAGGCCAACAGGATCATAAGAAAAGAATGTCAAGAGTGGGAGGGAGATACCACCTGCCAGACCTTATGCAAGATGACATGGAGATAAATGAGTCATTGACTATAAAATTACCTAGTTTTAGAGATAAACACAGCTGGCAACTTGGCTAGTCTAAAAGCCATTCAATTCTTGAAGAGGGTGAGCTAGATTAGACAAAAGGGATAGTCTCTCCTAAGGAGAGATTCCACATTGGAAGAAATTTAGTGAGGCTGGGCATTAGGGGTTGGTCTGATCTTGGCACTCAAATTTCCTGTTGGGATGTAATGAGGAACTTGCAGATCACTGATCAATTAACAAAAGGGGGTATACTTAGCCCTAATATAGCAAGAATATATAAGCATGACAGGTGAAATATGAAATAACTGAGGAAATAAAGGTTGGAGTTTTTGAGCATATCAAATGATTAAGCAATACATGCCAATAACATAATAAATCAGGAGAGGTCTTGGTACCAAACTCTGAATATAGGGCAAGACGGATTTTTATGCATTAAAAGAAAACAACAAACAGCATATAATCCCCGAGAGGTCCAATAAAAGGGAAAAGGACCTACCTGTTAAAAAATATTTATAGCAGCTTTTTTTGTTGTAGTAAAAAAAAAAAAAAGGAAATTGAAGGGATGTCCATCAATTGGGGAATAGATGGACAAGTTATGGTTTATGATTGTAATGGAATACTATTGAATTATAAGGAGTGATTAGCAGGATGATTGCAGAAAAAAACTGGAAAGATTTAAATGAACCGATGCACAGCGAAGTGAGCAAAACCAGAACATTGTACATAGTAACAACAATATTGTTTGATGAACAACTGTGAAAGACCTAGCTATTCTTAGCAGTACAGTGATCCAAGACAATCCCAAACACTCATGCTGAGAAATACCATCTGCCTCCAGAGACAGAACTGATGGAGTCTGAATGCAGACCAAAACATACTATATTTCACTTTCTTTTTTTTTTGTTGTTGTTGGAGATCTCTTCCACAAAATGACTAATATAGGAAAATGTTTCACATGATTGTACATGTAAAATCTATATCAGATTGCTTACTGTTTTAGAGAGGGGGAGAGAGGAGGGAGAGTGAGAGGAAGGAAATTTGGAACTCAAAAAAAAAGTTAAAAAACAAACCAAAATAAGATATAAACCAGGATACCAGATTAGATAATCTGATTTCTAACTGGAGGAAAGATTAGGGGTTTTCTGAGTTGGGAATGGGAGAGCAAACAAACATAACTCCCAGAAATCAGAAAAAAGAGATGTTCGGTCACCTCACTTCCCCCTACTCAAGTGCCTGTATGCAATCAAAGGAACATGGAAACAATAACTGACTGACCTGCCTGGGGCCAGTTTTCAGATAAGACATAGAGATTGCTTGAGATGTAGAAGTGTGAGAAAACTCTTTGCATCCTTCTTTGGGTCTGCCTGGGTTTCTGATGAGCATAACCCAGGTCTTTAGGAATAGGCAGAAGTGGTCCAGCTTCCCAGCCACACAAGGATGGGTTTAAACAATGTAATAGTTTTCTTCCACAAGCACAAGGATTCAGTAGCACTTGGTCTCTATAGATATTATCCCTCATCATCTCCATCTAGAAAATAGTCAACAGATTAGGTAGGATATGGTGACTCAGTTAGTTTTCAGATATGCACCAAGGTCTGATCTGAAACGAGTGGGACCTTTTATATCTTGTTGTTCAGTTGTTTTTCATTCTTGTCTGACTCTTCATGCATGAACCCATTGGGGTTTTCTTGACCCAGATACTGGAATGGTTTGCCATTTCCTCTTCTAGCTCATCTTACAGATGAGGAAACTGAGCCAAACAAAGGTTAAGTGACTTGCCCAGGGTTACATAGCTAGTAAATGCCTGAATTACATTTGAACTCCGGTCTTCCTTTGGTGCTCTATCCACTGTGCCATCTAATTGCCCTTTTATACCTTAGGTGACCAGAAAATTAAATCTGTGTAACCAGAGGCTATTGGGAAACTGTCAAAAGAGGTATCTTGTCCCACACCTGGGGCCAATAAAGTCCTGAATTTACCTAGCCCACAGTGGGGTGGGGAATCCTAGTAAATACCGCTTCTATTACACTGGATAATAAGGAAAAAAAAATTTTTTTGGTGGTTTCTTTTTGTTTTAATTTAACTCAGTAAGGGAAGCCCTGGTTGATATAGGACAGATATTCAGAAATGTGATGAAACTGGTGTGTGTATCACTCTATCCATGGGAGTGCTACATAGCTGCCCCAATACCACTTTTTAAGGCCAAGTTATTAAAGAAATAAATGTATGTTATTTATTTATTTACCAATTACATGTAACGATAAATTCCCAAAGTTATATAATGCAAATTGTTTCCCTCTCTCTCTTCACTCCCCCCTTCCAGAGCTGGCAAGCAGTTCAAACCTGGGTTATACATGTATTATCATGCAGAACATATTTCCATATTGTTCACTTTTGAAAGTAAATAATCTTGTAAAACCAAAACCCCAAACATAAACCCAAATATACAATTGAAAAATCATATACTTTCATCCGCATTCCAACTCCAACAATTCTTTCTCTGGACATGATAGCATTTTTTGTCATAAGTCCTCAGAATTGCCTGGATCATTGTATTGCTGAGAGTAGCAAAGTCTATCACACTTGATTGTTCCATAATATTGCAGTTACTATGTATAATGATCTCCTGGTTCTGCTTATTTCACTCTGCATCAGTTCATGAAGGTTTCCCCAGCTCTTTCTGAAATCATCCTGTTCATCATTCCTTACAGCACAATAGTATTCCATTACCAACACGTACCACAATCCGTTCAACCATTCCCCAATTGAGGGACTTTCCCTTTAGTTTCCAATTCTTTGCCACCACAAAAAAGACTGACTATAATTATTTTTGCACAAATAGGTTCTTTCCCTTTTTGTATGTATTTTTTAGATATTTCTGTGTTATAAGAAGTTACCAATATCCAAGCAGGTTGTGCTTTTGTAAGCCCATTTGTAAACTAGTTTTTTGGAACTTAGAACATGTTTTCCCATAGAAGGAACACAGATTAAACCCATAATTTCATTAGTATAGGTAATTCCCACCTATGGAAACTCCCTCTACAAGTATAGGTTGGCTGGCACTTTTTCTGCTGCTCATAGTCATACAGAGTTTAAAGTACTGAAAAGTTAATTGACTTGTCCAGGGGTTATGACTTGAATCTAGTTCTTCCTGATTTTGAGGCCAAATTTCCATCCTTTCTCTGCCATTAAGGCTCTCTTAGAAATAAATGGTCATTAGATACCTAGGTTAGCCCACCAATCTGGGCACCTAGGTGTAGAAGTAAATAGAATTCTAGGATTAGGCTCATGAAGACCTGAGTTCAAAGTTGGCCTCAGATACTAGCTGTGTGACCCTGGGCAAGTCACTTACCTCTGTTTGCCTCAGCTTCCTCATCTGTAAAATGAGCTAAGGAAGGAAATGGCAAGCCACTCAAGTATTTTTGCCAAGAAAACCCCAAATAGGAACACAAGGAGTCAGAAACAACTAAAACAACTAAATGATAACTAGACCATCAAAAATGGTAGAATAGAGTATAAGCAATATTGCTATGATACAGTAATGAAAACAGAAAAAATTGATTAAGAAATTAATAATTTACTTGAATATTGGCATTTGAGAGAAAATAAGATTAATTAGAGGAGAAGGACAGGGTACAAGAAAAGAGTCTGATGGGGTCTTCTAGTGACCCTTTTAAGATTGATAGCACTAATTTTTTATAATATATAATTACAAATCAGAACAGGTAGCTTTTCTTTTCCTGGGTATAAGTGTATCACTAGCATTGTTTTTGGATTAGCATTGTTTTTGGATTATTCATGAAGGACAGGGAGATATTTTCCTGAGTAAACTTGCTGAACAAGAGTCAGTAGATGAAAAGGAGAAAGGTGTTTATGTGTGAAAAAGTGATTGCCTAAGGTGAAATGGAACTGAACTGTGAGTAGTTAAAAAGAGAAAAAAGAGGGAAACACATGAAATGACTTAGAAACATTAGAAAGCAATACACCAGTAAAATGCATATTGAAGATACAGAGAGTAGAGAAGCTCTTACAATAATATATTTTAATATTTATTTATAATATACTATAATAATTTATAATAATAAAATATAATAATTTAATAATAAATTTAGATCCAAATTTATAAACAGGTAAGAAAGACTGATTGGTGGAAAGGAAATGGAATTGGTGGGGTGGGCAGCAGCTAGCTGACTCAGTGGATTGAGAGCCAAATCCAGAGATAGGAGATCCTGGGTTCAAATTTGGCTCAAGACACTTCCTAAGTATGTAACCTTGGGCAAGACACTTAACCCCCATTGCCTAGCCCTTACCACTCTTCTTCTGCCTTGGAACCAAAATATAGTATTGATTTTAAGACAGAAGGTAAGAGTAAAAAAAGGAAGGAAGGAAGAAAGAAATGGAATGGAAATCTTCTTGGGCAAAGGTGGAAAAAAAACAAAGAAAATATGTATTAAAGAATTTGCATAATCACCATAATAAAGTAAAGGAAAAACAACAGGGAAAATCTTCAGAAACCTGATCAATGCCATGAAACGAATCCTTCAGAGGACATGCCTCCCTTCTCTTAGCAGATAGAGGGAATAACCTCAAGGTGTGAAACTAGACACGTTATGGGATATGGCCAACATATATTTTGCTTACTTATATTTTGTTACAAGAGATGTTTCTAGAGGGCAGAAAGGGGAAGTACATTGAGAAATGATGGTGTTAAAAATGTCAATTTTTTTTTAAAAAAAGAAAATTACTCCCAAGAATTAGCCCCAAAATACAGAAGGTGTTTCTGAGGCTTGGAGCAAAAGGGTAAGGTTTCCATAATAGTATTCCCTTGGCATGCTGGTGGCCTCCTCCCAAAGCCACTGTTCTCCTTTCCTAGCTCTGGATGACCTTGCAAGCACCTGACAGGGTTTAGGCTATTAACAGCTAACCACAATGTACTGTATGTGCATTCCAGAGATATTCCAACCTAAAATTGGTAGAGAGGAGAATGTTAAATAGCTAAAAGTGAAGACGTTGAGATCACCTGATCTGGCTCCAGATTCAGGATCATCACTGAGATTTGTCTTGGGCTGAACAAGGAGGAGGGAAGGGGATGGGGTCAGGAAGGCTAGTAAGAGAATAAGAATAAGGAAAAGAGTAAGTATTATCATGGATAAAACTTTTCTAACCCATAGGATCAGGTACTGGTAGTAGAATATGAACTGAATATTAGGTTTTTAAAATCTTTTATCAAATCCTAAAAAAGCTGGAAATACATTTAAAGGTCCTATCTATGGCTGGGGCAGCTAAGTGGATCAGTGGATAGGAGAGCTCTGCTTAGAGATGGGAGGTCCTGGGTTCAAATCCAACCTCAGACACTTCAGAGTAGTGTGACCCTGGACTAGTCATTTCATCCCCCTTGCCTAGCCCTTATCTCTCTTCTGTCTTGAAACACAGTATTGTTTCTAAGACAGAAAGTAAGGGTTTAAATAAACAAACAAAGTAAAGATCTGGCTCAATTCCTCCCCAATTTCAGATGAGGCAACAGAAACCCAATGACCCAGAGATAAAGACTTGTGTTGAAATGCTAAGACCCCCCTAGGCAAAATTGTGAGTTTTTCTCTCTTTTCTGTACTTGGCTCCCTTTCCTTTATAACCTCCCTCTGGCCCAAGGCTCCTGGAAATGTACCCAGTTACCTGGGCAGCAAAAACATGTTCCTAATGTTTTCTCTTTTGTGCTGTCCCCTATCAAAAGTTACCTGTCCCAGGCTGGTGTGTTCAGTTGATAAACCAATATGAACTAAGGTGTTTACAACTAGGATAGTTCATCTGCATGAACATGTTACCACTCAGAGATAACATTTGCATTTTAACAGATGCCAGCAAAGCTAAGTGACTAATGTTGGAAATTTTAAGCATTGAGGCAATCCCCCGGAGGGGAAATGTATTTAATCCAAAGGACCTTTTATCGCTCCTCAAATCATACCATCTGCATTCCAAACCATTCCATCTAGAGATAGAACTTGCAGAGCTAGCAGACAGTAGTGTAGGTGCTGAATCAATGTTTATTCTTAGTCTATGAGTTCCTCTGATTCCTTCTGGAAAGGAGGGATTGAAGGGGAGGAAGGACCAGAGAAAGTAAAAATGGAAGGAAGACCACAGAAGATAAAATGTTTGCTGACTAAGATTCCTTCTGGCTCAGGGTGGAGGTTTAATAAATGTTTGCTTTTTACCACAACCCCCAATCCCCTTTTTGGTGTCCCCATGTAGCAATGGATTTGCAACAGTTAAATTTTTGTAATTTGGGACAATATAATTTCTGTTGCTTGTTTTTCATTCTTTGTTGTTCACTGGGCAGCTAGATGGTGTAATGGATAGAATACCAGGCCTGGAGTCAGGAAGACTTGAATTCAAATTTGACCTGACACTAGTTATGGGACTTTGGGCAAATCGCTTAATCTTGTTTGCCTCAGTTTCCTCATGTGTAAAATGGGCAAGAGAAGGAGGTAGCAAACCAGTCCAGTATCTTTGCCAAGAAAAACTCAAATGGAGTCACAAAGAATAGGACAACATGGAGAGGACTGAAAAACACTGTTGATTACTTATTTAATAGTTCAAATTTAAATTGCTTCATTTGTGCCTATATCTTTTTTCTCATTATTCTTTTGTAACATGTAGAGTGGTTTGGTTAGCAGTAGAGCCTCATTTTATATGACCTTAACACACTCAAATTCAGGTATATGCAATTGGCAATGAAAAAAAATGTTTTGGACCAAACATTAGCTCCTGCATCAATCAGTCAGGAGTTCTTATAATGTCATTTCCAAGTCAGAACAGTGTTTCTCTTTGCTTCATTAATGCTATTTAGTTATTAATAATGGCCCCAAAGTACAAGAATAGTGATTTTGGAGCTCTGATAAATCTATGAAAAGTCTCATAAAGTGCCTATGTATGTTCATAATAAATACTTATTAAATAATGGGGCTGACTATTATGCATAGTTTTCTACTTATGAGAAAGGTCTTACAACATATTAGTAGAATAAAACAACATCCTACTACACTCATATTTGCTCCCCTTCTCCTACTATTGACTCATTTTTTCATTGCTAGGGGAAGTTGTAATAAAAGGATCTATAATTCTCTTTATTTTTATTTTTTAGCTTTCAGCCCCCCAGTCAGAGAGAACTCTCTAGCAAAATACCACAAGGTATTGTGTCCCGTTTAATAGCCCCTTCCCAACTGTATTCTCAAATAATTATACTCAGACTAGCAAATGCCTGTAGTTAACACCATTTTTTAAGAGAAAATTTTAAAACAAAGAAAGGTAAATAGACTTTTCTCAAGCACAGGGGAAAAGGTTTCAGGCTCCTATGAGGGAACCCAAGAAGGAAAAAAAAGATAGAGAACTCTCAGGGAGGCACCTTATGGCCAGTTGACCCACACAGCCTCACTCCTGAAGTCAAAATCCTATTCCCAGGGGGCAGCTGGGTAGCTCAGTGGATTGAGAGCCAGGCCTAGAGACGGGAGGTCCTAGGTTCAAATCCGGCCTCAGACACTTCCCAGCTGTGTGACCCTGGGCAAGTCACTTGACCCCCATTGCCTACTCTTACCACTCTTCCACCTATCAGTCAATACACAGAAGTTAAGGGTTTAAAATACAAAAAAAAAAAAAAAAAATTAAAAAAAAATCCTATTCCCTTTTGTAGCTATCTCAGGTCTAACTCTGCTCATTTAACCTTCCAATCTTAGCTTTTTCAGCTAGAAAATGGAAATTATAATAGCATTGACCTTATAGGGTTGCTGTGAGAATCAAAAGCAATAATAACACATGTAAAGTACTTTGCAAACCTTAAAGCATTATATAAATTCTGACTATTATTATTGTTCTTCTCTGAACTATCTCCAAAAACACTGCATAAATTGGGCTACTTTAGTACTAAATTGGAATATGGGGAAGTATTGCAAGTATAACCAATGTTGAATATAAGTGCACTAGCTCATTATTTCCATATACCATAATCCTATTTCCATATCCCAATATCATCCTTATATTTCAAGATAAGAGATATTCTATAATACTAATCTGCAAAATAAGGGGTTTTGATGGGGAGGGGAGTTGAACAAGATGATCTCTAAGGTGTCTGCCAGATCTAAATCTATAAAGCTTTTCAAGAAGGAGAAAGGGGATATATAGAATTACCATGGAGGTCGAGGGTGGGAGATTGAAGGGTTTAGGAGGTGGTAGTTCAGCAACACTATATCCTTTCTCATTCTAGATCTACCTACTATTATGGTTAATTAAGAGCTAATTAATTACTTGGATTAATTAGAGATTCTGAGTAAATAGGAATAGAGAAAGAAGACTGAAGGGTTACCTTAAGAATCCAGCTAGAATCTTCATGGAGGTTCCTTAAAGGAATTCCCAGGAGCCCTAAGGGGTCTGTTGAAAATAATGGACACACACTTGGATATTGGATACTCTGAGGGTGGAGGGTTGGATCATTCCTCTGGAAAACCCTGGAAGAGCTGGTGATAGTTGGTTTTGGAAGACACTTGGATATTCGGGAAAAGTTTGTGGAGGAGACCAACTGTGAGGAGAGACTGGCTGGGTTTTTTCTGTGTCACTACAGAGGGAAGTGGGCCCAAAGCAGGGTCTGGAGAGAGCTAGCTGCAGGGAGCCTGACAGTGGCTGGGTTGATCTCTAGCTGGAGAAAGTAAAAGGAGACAGTGGATTTCTAATATTTATAAGAAGATAATTAATTAGGATAGTTTAGTAAGATTAGATGTTAAATATTTAGTCAGTTAAGGAGTTAAGTTAGGCTTGAGAAATCAAGCAACGAAGAAGTCTCTTGAGACAATGGGTACTGGGATATAGTTTAGTATTCTTAGATTAGGGAATTTATCTCAGTCCTATGTTTATCCTTTCCTTCCTTTCCCTGCTCCTTTCAATAACCTATTAAAATAGGCTTCTTGTTATAAGCCGTCTCCAGCCAGTTTCCATTTACCAAATCTTCACCCAAGCCCTAACTGCTGTAACTAAATCTCAACCAATATCAGCTGATAGGCAACTGTCAAGATCAATAATAATTGGCCCAACAGATACAATATCAATTTACATCATTACACCACACAGCTACCTTCTTGGAGTCCAGGCTACACTCCTGTAGGATCCCACATTTAGAGCTAGAGTCTGTCCTTTCACCTTACACCTTCAGGAAACTGAAACCTAGAGATATTTTTTTGAGTCTTGAAGTAGTAAGCAGTAAGGCTAGAAACTGACTCCAAGCTTATGAAAAAGAATGCTATCCATCTCTAGAGAAAGAACTGTTGCAGATGAAAACATATGATTTATCACTTGTTTATTTGGGTATATGATGTGGAGTTTTGGTTTTATAAGTTTATTCTTTTACAAAAATGAATAATATGGAAATGTGTTTTGAGTGATAATATAAATGTAGCCTGGTAGAATTACTTGTCAACTCAGGGGAGGGGAAGAGGGAAGGGAGACAACATAAATCATGTAACTTTGGAAAACTTATGTGTAAATTGTTATTGGAAAAAAATAAAGATAAAATTTTTTTAAAAAAGAAATTGACCCCAAGTCAATTTCCAGTACTAACCCTATACTCACACCATTATATCACACTCTATGATCTTATCCTTTTTCTCCTCTTCCTCATTTTCCACGGGTGTGTTGTCCTCTTACCTCAAGTATGACCTGAAAGGCAGCATAATTCAGTGAGAAAAAACAAAATAGGGGGCAGCTGGGTAGCTCAGTGGATTGAGAGCCAGGCCTAGAGACGGGAGGTCCTAGATTCAAATCTGGCCTCAGACACTTCCCAGCTGTGTGATCCTGGGCAATTCACTTGACCCCAATTGCCTACCCTTACCACTCTTCTGCCTTAGAACCAATACCCAGTATTGGCTCCAGGATGGAAGGTAAGGGTTTAAAAAAACAAAACAAAACAAAACAAAACAAAATGCTGGATTTGGAGTTGGAGAACTTGGGTTTATAGTTCCAGTACCCCCACTTACTAATTTAATATGTGTGTAATTTTGTGCAAATCATTTTCTCTCTCTGGAATTCAGTTTCCCATGTTCCTTCTTTCTAACTTCCATTCCTTTTCCCCCGTCTCAAATTCCTTAACCTTTTCCTTATTTCCTTTCTTCCTTCCTTATTTTCTTGTGTTTTTCTTTTTTTGTTGTTAAGATGTAAAAGTTGCAAGGTTTATGAGTAAGTTGCAAGGTTTATGAAAGTCAATAAATGAAGTACTTTTCCTTCATCCTAGTTAATTAATTAATTTTTGGAGTTACCATTTTATATACATATAAAATGTATAATATAAAAATAATTTAATACATAAGATTTGTTATAAACATAATAAATATGCTTACCCAAGAGAAACAAATTCGTACATTAGCTATGTCCAAATATCTGTCTCATTCTTTTTGTTCACCTACCTTGTACCCCTACCCAAGAAGGCAGGTAATACATACTGGTTGTACCTATATTTCCCTGTTCATCATGTGAAACAAGATACATATTGCTTATACTAGAGAAAAATTCATGGAGGAAATAAAGCAAAGAATGGTTTGTTTCAATCTGCATTTGGACTCCACCCATACCTTCTATGGCAGTGGATATCCCTTTTCATCATGAATCCCTTGAAGTTGTCTTGAATCCTTGCCTTGTTGATAGTAGTTAAATCATTCTCAGTTGATCATTGTACATTATTGCTGTTACTGTGCACAACATTCTCCTGGTTCTGCTTGCTTCACTTCACAGAAATCTTTCCAGGTTGTTGTTTTTTGTGTGATCATCTTGTTTGTCATTTGTTATGGCGCAATAATATTCCATTACAATCATATACCACAACTTATTCAGCCATTCCCCAACAGATGAATATCCCTTTGGTTTCTAGTTCCTTGCCACCACAAAAAGAGCTGCTATAAATATTTACGTAATATTTATTGTGTCTCTTTTAAGAGAATGAGTAGGGGGCAAGGGGAGGTGGAAATGAGAACAGTTAGGGGGATGGAGGGACATCTCTAAGGGTAGTTAAATGATGTATTTGCAAATGTAGAAATAGTAAAGAATAATGGTTTGTTGTGAAAAGGATGACATCTTAGGTTACTGGGACTGTGTTGATTAGATTTATTACTGGAACATCTCTGTTTGGTACAGCCTCTAATTCTTTGTAGTCTCAAGCTCTAGGCATCTTGTATCTGCCATGTAACATAGGGAAACAGAGAATCAGCTTGAAAATGCTTTCTTTCCTCTCATAAAGTCTAGCATGGTGTTTTGTGCTTAGGAAAGTCCTATTAAATATCTGATGAATGGTTGAAAATGTCGAGTCCCAGGTTGGTTTCCAGATTCATGGTCCCCAAATTGGGTGATATAAAACAAGACATTCGGTCTCCCAACTTAATATTTGTCATTGTAGCATCATTTAGAACAACGGTTGGCAACCTTTTTGGCCGTGAGAGCCATAAACGCCTGCAGAAGGAGGAGAATGGAGGCGGAAGGTGCTGGAATATGGGGCCGGGGCTGAAGGGGACCCTGGGGCACATCCTGGGGCTCTGAGGTGGAGCCAGATATGGCTCTAGACCCCTGATTTAGAAGATGGAGTGATAAGACAAAAGGTAAGAATTAAAAAAAAAAAGATAGAATGAACACTATCATGTATACTATACAATAATGGCAAAGAAAGACATTGCTTTCTCCTCTTTCTCCTTCCCTCTTAGGGAGAATTTGTGTGCCAGCCAAAAAAACATGCTGCACTGGGGGACCGAGCTGTCAACATTCCATAGTCTGTAGGTATTGTGGAGGTAGTATTCTGAGAACTGGATGCTGCAATCTTGCACCAACTCCCTCTGCCTCTGGGAAAGGGGGTGGAAAATCTAAAATACCCAACCCGGATGGAAAATCATCTCTACACTGGAATATGATGGAGAAAGTCATCCCATCCCTCAACAAAAAACTCCAGAAGCCCCAGATGGCAATTTCTTTATTCCTGTTTCAGTTAGTGGAAACTCTCAAATGATTTTATGATAGAATCTTAGCCCAAGAAGGGAGCTTTCAATTCAATAAGCACTTTCTGAGGAGCTACCATTTGCAAAGTCCTACTGTAAGCATTGAAGGGGATTACAAGTCCCAAGTAGATAGTCCTTGCCTTCAAGGGCTTACACTCAAATAGGAAGGGTAAGACACATGTATAATTAGCAACTGAGGCAGTAGAGAGTTTTATAAATGGTAGGAACAGTACACCATAGACATTCAAAGGAGAAAGAGAGAGATCACTGCTGGCTGGGGACATCAGAAGAGGGGGCTGATCTATAAGATGGTCCTTATGAAGAGGAAGTTTCTATTATAGGTCCTGAGAATATACAAACTCGAGATGAGACAAGGTAAAACTTTCAGTCAAGTTGAAAACTTAACATAGTAGAGAAAGTTTGTTATACCTAGGTTCAAATTCCACTTCTGAGGTCAATGTCCTTATCTGTACAGTAGTAGCAGTACCTAGGGGTGTATGGGTGTTCAGAGAGGAATGACACCTCTGACGGCTTGTGGAACCTTCTCAGGGCTACTCATCCACCTTTGGGGTTCACCTTTCATTCAACTCTCCCCTGTGGCTCCAAGAAAACTACAGTATGTGCAGAGGTCACCCCCTGGTAAAGCTGTCTTGGGCTAAACCAGGTTGAGAATAACCGACAGGTCTCAAACCTGTGGGTGAGTTAAGGAGTTCAGTGTAGCATGCAGAAACTTTTCCTGGCAGAATGGGCAGATGAGAACGATTTGTTCCAATAGTTGTGAAGGCGGCTGAAGTAGGCTCTGTAGAGTTTGCTCAGCATGGAAGATGCCAAAGTCACCTGCTGCATCCCAGGCCACCCCCAGTTGTACTGAGTTTTGTCTTGCCACTGGACTTTGATTACTTTGGAAGAGAGAGGGAGGCTGATCACTTTGTGCAACTCTGCCTCACTTAAAAGCAATTCACTTATAGGTGAAGGCATTGCTCTCTAATGTCATTGGTCCCCTTCAAAAACAAAGGACCCACAACAACATCACTGAGTACTTTACAAGGTTGTTGTGAGGATCAAGTGAGAGAATGTATGTGAAGCATTTTTGTAATGTGAAATTCTGTATTAAGGTTAACAATTGACAGGGAGCTAAGAAATAAAACTCTTATTCTTCCACCAAAGGATTCCTCCCAAACTCTTTGAGGTTAGCATAGTGTTGGGAAAGTACAAACTCAAGCTGTTGTTACCAAATTGGAAAGGCTTTGAGTATAGTCTAGAACAGAATTTGTGTGTGTGTGTGTGTGTGTGTGTGTGTGTGTGTGTATACATATAGATATACACATATACAAATATAGACATACTAAATAAAAACCCTTACCTTCTGTCTTAGAATCAATATTGTATATTGGTTCCAAGGCAGAAGAGTGGTAAGGGCTAGGCAATGGCGGGGTTAGGTGGCTTGCCCAGGGTCACACAGCCAGGAAGAGTCTGAAGCTAGATTTAAACCCAGAGCCTCCTGTCCTTAGGTCTAGCTCTCAATCCACTGAGATACCCAGCTGCCCCTGTAAATATATATTTTGTGGGAAAATATGTTGTCTTTATAGTCTCTGAAGAGAATATTCAAAGAAGGGAGTGGTTAACTGTCAAATCTTATGGAGATGGAGATAGAAAAAAAGAAATTGTATTTGGTAATTAGGAAGCTACTGGTGATGTTATAGAGAGTCACTTCAATAGAATTGTGAGGCAGAAGCCAAATTGCAAAAGATTAAAGGAAGAGTGGTGCTGGCGAAATGGAGACATTAATAGCAGCCAATTTTAAAAAAAGATTTTTGGCCATGAAAGGAATGTGAGAGATAAGAGATAAGATGGTAGTGATGAGAAGGGAAAGATTAAACATGTATAAGCCACATTATAAAACAGTAGCCATCAAAAAGAAATTTTGGTACTGGTTAAAAAAAAAAAACCCAGTAGATTCATGAATAAGAAAAAAAACAAAAAGCAAAGCAACTTATTAGCCCAGTATCTGAATAGACTCAAGAGCACAAACTACAGGGAGGAGACTGTATTTGAAAAGAACTACTAAGAAAACAATAAATAAGCTTGGTAGAATATATTTAGACCAGTATTTTACACCATATAACACAATAAACTCCAAATTGTTTAAGTGATCTAAATATAAAAGGTCATGTCACACACACACACATAGTAGAAGATGGTACTATGGCTAGGTTTCATAACTAAATGAGATAATAAAGTGATCACAAAAGGTGAAATCAACAACTTTAATTCTATTCAATTTAACATTATTTTATATATATATATGTTATAACACAAATTAACAAAATCAATGTTACAAAAAAAGAAAAATAATTAAATGGTAGAGACAAAATCTTTATATTAAATATTTTAGATAAAAGTCTAATAGCCCATATATCCAAGGGAATATATAATATTCCAATAGACAAATGGGTAAAGATTTGAATGATACACATTCTCTAATAGACATGGCAAAAGACATGAGCAGTTTCAAAAAGAAGTACAAGGGTTCAAAATCTCATTTATACCCCATTTATAAATTATAATATAAATTATAGAGAAAGATCGAGAAACATCACCTTCCTGAAGAACTGTGGGTATATAGAATGTTGTGTGCACTGTCAGATACTTCCTCTGTTGTATGGGAATATTCTATGGGTTAGCTGATAGATTAGGAAATGACTAAAGTAGAAAGAATGAAATACATCCATAAAATCCTATTTATTTTTGGACTAGACTTGGTGTGGGAAAATCCTCCCTACCAATGCAGATCAGAACCTGTTCTGTCAATTTATAGTCTGAGAGAGCTGTCTAGGTTCTCATTTCCTAGATGAGGACACTGAAGATTATAGACATTCAGTGAATTATCCTAGTGCCTACCACTAGCATGAGTCAGAGGTAAAACTTGAACTCAAGTCCTTTTAATTCAGACAGCATCCACTAGGACAGGATGTCTCTCTAGTAACAGAATTTAAAGAAAAGAAAATGCACAAGCAAGTGGGGGAAGACAGGTGATACAAAGCACCTGGAGGAGGCAAGAGGAAAAGGAGTATAGAGGGATGAATCTTAGGTCCATAAAGAGATTCCTTTTCTAGAAGGAAAAGGATTGTGATAGAGAGGTGGGATGGGGGCTTGGAGAAGAGGGAGGAAAAGTAGCACAAAAGTGGGTAGGGCTCATGTTAGAGATAGTCTCCATCTCCTTAGTGAAATAAGAAATTAATCATGTGCTGCTAAAGGATAAATAGAATTTCAATGAGCAGAGATGGAAAAGTAAATGTAGGAAGTGCAGTATAAACAGTATGATCAAAGACATGGACACGGAAAAGTACAGAGTATAGCCTAGGAATAGCATGTGAACTTTACTTTGGATTTACTATAGAGTACATGTAAGGGACCATAGGGAAATTCAGCAAGGCAATTCAACTAAAATTTATTATGATTCATGAAGATTGGATTGAAAAAACAAGTTGGAGCCTCTACTCCAGAGTTTGAAATTAATTCAATGGGCGGTGAGTTCATAGTGAGAATTATTAATCCAAATGACATGATCATCCAGGTCAAGCTCTTCAATTCACAGAGGAGGAAATCGAGGATTAGAGAAGGTAAGCGACTTGCCAATGGCCAAATTCAGTGCGACAGCATGAAACTGCAGTCTTTTTTTGCCTTTTGCACAAGAGTGCTGGAATTGGAGCTGGAAATCAGTTCCAAGAGGTAGGACCTGTCTGGGTAAGGATTTTTCCCCAAAATGATTATAAGTGTTTTTCTGTGTTTCTGACTCAATTTTGGTCTTCTGATCCAGGAGCCTCGGAAACACACGGCCGTACTGAGGGATGTGCCCCAAACCAGCGGCCCCTGTGCTCCCTTTGGACCCCAAAGCGAGCTCAGTAGCTCGTATTGAGAGCTGTTCCATTTGCTCTGCTTTGATGTAGCTTATCCAAGGTCAAACATCGTGGCTCCAGCTAGCAGCATCTGCAGATGAGGTGGTGGAGAGCGCCGTGTCCACAATTTGGGGTTTGAGAAGAAAGGCAGAATAACAGAGAGATAAAAAACCATTTTTATGGGGGCAAGCAGAGGGCAAGCGCACCTCTGCTGAGGAAAAGTGAAGGGCTAAGCCACCAAATAAAAGTACCCCCTCTTCCAGGTGGCCCCACCCCCTGCCGGTCTCATTTCCAGAAACTACTAGAAGAGAAAGAAGTTTCTTCTTTGGCAGTAGATGGAGGAACAATTCGAGTCCCAGGAGCCAGTGCAGTCTGGTGGTCAAAAATTATCTCAGTACAATAATTTGGGGACGATTATTTTTGTTAAAATAGAATTTGTGATCGCCTTGATACTTGATTCTACGCTGTAAATACTGACTCTGTGGACACGCAAGCACACTTCTCCGCCATCCCCACCCCCACCCCACCCCCCGTCTCGTTTTAAAATAAGAGGCTTTGTTTTCCAGCTAATGCCTTAGGAATGAAATAATATCCAAGAATAGCGTGAGTGCTGGGGGGCTGCGAGTCTTGGGAGGAGGGCGTCAGGGCGGGATGGGTGGGGGTCTTGGGGTGAGCCACAAGGAGTGCTACGGTGGTAGGAGAGGGGGTCGGCTCTAGGCAGCCAGATCCGCGCTGGCTGCGGGTGACTTTAACAGGGGACCTGCGTACTCTGCACCCGTCCCGCTTCCTCCCAATTCCGAGGCCCGACCAAAACTGAGTGCAAACGTTTACGGCGGGTCCCTTGCCATCTCCCCGGTCCCGACGTCGCTTCCCGAATTCACGGAAGCGCGGGCTCCCCGCGCGGCCCAAGCCGGGCTCCGCCCCTGGCCCCCGAGCCCGCTGCCCAATAGGTAGCCGAGGCCGTGTGCGTCTCTCTTCCCTCCCACCTCTGCTCCCAGCCCGGGGCGCCCCCAGCCCCGTTCCAGCTTGCGCGAATCCCCCTCCCCCTCCTCAGTCCTCTCTTCTTTTCTGTGCTCTTCGGGATGGCTGGTTACCTGCGGGCTGTGAGCTCCCTAGGCAGAACCTCCGCTTCGGTCCTGGGCAGAGCCCCAGGGGCCTTGGCCCCGGCAGCCCTATGCCTGCAAGGAGGGCAGCCACGGCGCAACTGTGAGTGGCTGAGCCGGCGTTCCCTGAACCCGGGGCCACGTAGGGCCCTGGGTTGGGTTGCAGCGGGGGCTTGCTTAGCTCGGGGACGTGGCGGGTTCCAGAGGGAGGGTCTGCGGGTCTTAAAGCGCACCACGTGGGAGGGTTGGGGAGAGTACAGTTGGAAGACCGCGGGCACACATCGCGCCCGCTGGGTGGGCGCGAGGGCTGAAGGGGCCGCTGGGGCTTGTCCCTGAGCCTTCTTTCTGGCCGCGGACGTGGCGGATGGATGGGTGGAATGGGAGAGAACCTTAGACGCAGAGACTGTAAAGCTTTATGGAGTTTTGCTCTCTACTCCTCACCCCCCATTTCTCCTCCCTTCTGTTCTCTATAACCTTGCTGGAAAACACAGCGGGTGGGAACTTGAAGGGCAGCAGCAACTGGTGGCCCCTAGTTCAGGCTGTTAGTGCCAGGGTCACTCTTGCTTCCTTCTTACCCCTTCCACCCACCTTCTTCCATGGGGTCACTCTTGTTCTCTCTCTTAAACACCCCCTTCCCCTTTCTCCACGACGTCTAGTTCCGCGTGTTCCTGGGGAGACACACAGGCTGAATGGTGCAGTGGAAGGGATCCCATATTTTAGAGTTAGGAATTGGGTTCGAATTCTGCTCTTGTCTTCTCTGACCTGTTTCAGTTAGCTCTGGGGCTGTTTTCTCATCTGTAAAATGAAAGGGTTCAGCTAGATGACTCCCAGGGTTAAAATTAGGATCCAGGGATCTCCCCCCGGGGCACACGAAGGCTAATGTTTGCTGTGCCCTCCCGAGATGCTTGAGCACCGCAGGGAACGTGGCCCCCTCATTCTGGAAAGGGGGACTCGGATCAGAAGGGAAGTAGCTGCAGGCAGAAGCCCAGGGTCCTTCTCAGCAGCTGGAAGGATGGAGGGAACAGCTCAGCTGCCACACAGACAAAGGCTGCCAGGGAGCCCTCTCTGCCTGTTTCCTCTACAGTTTGCAGGCTTCTCCCTCTTCCCCTAGGAGAGCAGAATTTAGGCCCACGTCAGCTGTTTCAGGCCCAGGCTACAGGAAGGTGGGGTGTTTTTTTTCTTTTGTTTAAAAATTATACTATATAAAACTGGGAAAAGATTTCTTTTCTGGCCTTCTCAGCTCTCATTTTCTCCCTTTCTAGCGGCCAACCATCCCTTTTCTTTTCCTGAAATTTTTTACTCTTGCTGTTTGCCCCAACACTTTCCTCCTTAACCCTTCCTTTCTTTCTCCTCTGTGATTCTCCCTCCTCTGTCCCTTACCACACACACCCAAAGCCCAGGCCACTGGCTCCCTCTAAGAATGTCAGCTGTTATTAGAAATGTATTTGAATGGGCCATGGGACACTGGCAGCCTGTCCTAGTGCCTACTTTCTTGGAAATCGTTCTCCTAGTCCCAGCAGAACTCTTCAGTCAGAAGTAAGGACAGGGAAGAGGGAAGAGTAGGCCTGAGCTCTAAAAGACAGTTGTGAACTTCTTTTACCTTCCCCTCTCTCCCAGCCTCACCCTCTCCATCACCAGAAAATGAGGCTCAAAGAAGCATCCGACTGAATCTAAATTTCCCTTGCACTTTCCTGGGCCCCAGTAGGGGAAGTGGTAAAAGGAACAGGTTAGGGGCTCTTTGGCTCCTGTGTTCAGGAAATTCCTGACCCCAATTTAGCCATTGACCACTGGACTGTGAGTCAGAAGGGGCAAGGCATATGAATTAGGCCCTACCTGGAGAGAAGAGGTAATGTTTAACTGTGTGGCCCAACTGCTGACCAGAATTCCTAGTGCTTTGGGTGAGATTTCTAATCTCTCAACTAGAAAGGAGAAAAGGACATTCCCGCATCAGGACTCCATCCTGACCATCCCACAAGGTCTTCAACTTGCCCTCCTCAAACAAAAAGTGTCCTGACACTACCCTTGATCAAATCTAGTGGAATGGGGAGAATTCTACTTTCTTAAGGGCTGGGTAAAATGAGCCTCACGTTCTAAAGTCAGACGACAAGCTGCCAAAGTCTATGATGGCTAACATGCCCCTACCACTCAATAAACCCTCGTGGCTTTTTTTATTGGCTATAGGAAGAAATAGAAAATTCTCTGGATTTTGAAGACCTTCACAACCTGGCCTTTTCTACCTTTCCATTCTTCTAATTTTTTTCTTTAAATTCTTACCTTCTGTCTTATCAGTTCAAGAGCTGTAAGGCAATCCTATCTCCAGGGGTTTCTGAGATGCAAATTATAGTCTCTATCTTCAAGGAGCATCCTTTCTACCAGGCTGTCTTGGGGTTTATCCCCTAGTTTATCCCCTGAGTTAGATGAGAGAAAAGATAAGGAAGATCTAGAAATAGTTTTCTTATTGGCAATATCCAGTTTTGGTGACCCAGTATCTTACATTCTTCCAGGTATTTGACAAAAGCAGTTAAATTAGACTTGGGGCAAAGGTGGCCTGTTAGCAGAATATCCTCTTCTGCTGGGTATCTGTTTCATTGTGGCTAAAAGAGTTCTACATAAGATTCAAGCATTCATCTTTCTTCTTGATGTGACTTTATTATTTATTTGCTGAGTGATCATAGTGTTGCTTCTTTCTAGTACTACAACAAAATAGGCCTTATATATCCCAGAACTGCTGTTTGAGACTTTTCTGCTAAATTTAGATAATTCCCTCTGGAAGAAAGGGGAATAGTTCAGCTTAAACTTAGATACATAGAACTGTCTCTAGCAGTTGTTTTCCCTAGGATTCCTTATTTTCTTATCCTGCCCCTACTTTTCAGGGCCCCTTCTGGCTTCCAGGCTTCTCCTATCACAATGATCAGAGATATGGCTTAAGAAGAGGAGTTCTTCATATGGGTTCAGAGAGATTGGCTAAACATTTAGGGCCCACCCCTCACCTGAGTTCCGAGCTGATTTCTCCCTTTTGGATTGTATCCAACAGATAAAGACAGTTGTTGCTTCATCACTTGTTTAAAGCGGTCTCTTTGTGAACAAGAAATTTCTGGGAGGAAAGTGATCTCAGAATAGGGACAATTCATTCATTTTATTCATGAAACATTTTTTTAAAACTACATTTTTACTGATATATTTTGTTTGTACAGCATCTAAATTTCTCCCTCTTTCCTCCCAAAAAAGCCATCTTGTTTAACTGTTTTTAAAAGGGGGGAAAAAAGGAGTAAAAGCAATTAGCCAAATCAGTTAATACATTTTTTAAAAATCTAAACTTAAGTGCAGTGTTACATAGTTGTGGATCTCTTGCCTTTGAAAAGGTATGGGAAGAATGTGTCTTACATTTCTTTTTGGGGCCATGCTCCCAATCATTTATTAGGAGCCTGTATATGTCCTGCAAGGTGGTAGGTGGGGAAGGTTACAAAGACAAAACCAAATTGTCCTTGGCCTTTTAAAGTACATATTACATTCTGGTGGGGTGGGGATATACATAGAAAAGTAAATATAGATACTTTACAAAGTAGAAAATAAACCAGCCACCGGAGAATTTTTAAAGCCTCTTGTAGGAGGTGGTACATGATTTGAGACTTGAAGAGAGCTAAGGATATTAAGTGGTAAATGTGAGGATGGAGCAAATTGCAGACACTAGGGACAGCCTGGATGGGAGATGGAATTCCATATATAGAGAACAGCTGGGAAAACAATTTGGCTGAAGCCTAATGTGTTTGAAGGGAAGTAATGTAAAAAAATTAAACTAAGCTAGAGTTCAATTGGGAAGGGGTTAAATGCTTTAAAAGGTTTACTTGGTGGCACAGTGATTATAGATCACTAGGCTTAAAGGCTGGAAGACTCAAGTTCACATGTACTCTCAAACATTTCCTAACTGTGTCACCTTGGGCAAGTCACTTAGTTTTCTCACTTTTAAATGGGGATGCTAATGATTGCACCTATTTCCTTGGGTTATTGTGAGAATAAAATGATTTCATTTTTGTAAAGCACTTTGCAAACCTTAAAATTATATATAGCAATAGATAGATAGATAGATAGTGCTATTTTCTCCTTGAGTTTGTGTTTTATCCTGAAAGCAAGAGGGATACCCTTACCTAAGTGCTGTTTGCTTTCTTTTTGAAAATAATGATTCAAAACCATAATTCACTACACACTTCATTTTATTCAAGCCTCATTTTTCCTAATACTGCTCATTGTTTTAAAAAGTGATTAGTATAAAATGAATGGTAGAAAATCTGACCTGATCAGGGTTTTGCTTTAAGAATATCAACATATTGCAGCTATATAGAGGATAGATGGGAGAGGGGAGAGGTTGGAGGCAGAGGGAATGACAGTCTCTCCCCATCTTCAGTGAAGACGCCTCTGCATAGATTTCCTCTTGGGTAAGGAGTGGGAGGATAGCTACCTTTCCGTGGTCTGGAGTTTGAGTTCATTGATTCAGTACTCATTTTCTTCTTTGAAATTTTGTCATTAGGAATTGGAAATTGGAAAAAAATATTTTTATTGATATCTTTGTTTTTAAATCACCTATTTTCTTTTTAAAACCCTTACCTTCTGACTTAAAATCAATATTAAGTATCAGTTCCAAGGAAGAAGAGCAGTAAGGGCTAGGCAGTTGGGGTTAAATGACTTGCCCCGGGTCTCACAGCTAGAAAGTATCTGAGGTCAGATTGGAACCCATCTCCAGGCCTGACTCTATCCCAGTGAGCAGCCTAGCTTGCTTGGATATACCAGAACTTTCAAAAGTAATTTATGAATATTCTAAATTAATTAATTAAATAGATTTTTAAAAATTGTATCAATAAAAAGAAAGGGGAAAAAGCCACCTGAACGTGTGTTCGCTTAGAAACTGAGTCCTTTGAGTCCTTTGAAGCCCTGTCTGTCCTTTCCCCAGAATTCCCAGAACCCAAAGTTTCTATATGTTTCCCCAACTTTATCTCTCTTCCTGACCCTTTATTCAAATCTCTGCATGCTGGGATGCTTCCTCAGCATCCACATAAGGGTAAAAGAGGATTGTATTGATTTCCCTCTCCCCCAGCCCAATGGTTCTTTTCTCAAGGTCCAGCTTTGTTCTTGTAGATGAGCTGGCAAAGTCTATTTAGACGGGATAGGAAGCACCTACCTCCAATCCACCTTGCTTTGACCCTGAACCTTTGGCTTGGGAAGAAGAATGGATTTTGGAAACTTTAGGTTTCCCTGGGTGCTGAGAGGCTTGGACTGGATTAGGAGGGAAAAATGTCTTAGCTGGCTGAAGCCTGTCTTGGCTCTCATTTTCCAAGTTCTTTCCCACTTAGGTAATTTTATCCTAGACACTTTCCAAGAAGATGGCAGTGCTTACGCAATGCCCTGTCTAGAGATCAGGATGCCTCTCTCCCCTTGAATTTAGAATCCCCTGCACGGCCCGAATCGTCCTCCTCCTGTCCTCAGTTTCCTCTCATTTGTTCCTAATAAATCTCCATGAGGTGAGAGGGCAACGATTTCTGCCCATTTCACGGATTGGGCAACATAAGCACAGAAGGCAAAACCCTTCTAGGTCCTCTGGATAACCTTTTGCTTTGAGCTTTGGTGTGTGGGCTGTTTTGAGCCTAAGAACTCTGACATAGGGGCAGGGACGGGTCATTATCCCTTTGTGGCGGGTACTCGTCTCCCTCTGCAGGGCCCTTAGCCATAACAGTTATTGTGACTAGCGCCCACGTTTGCTGAATGACTGGCGCTCAGCCAGAGTCTGAAACCTCTGTGTCATGTCTGATGGTGACTCTCTGCAACAGAGGAGTTTTCAAGTGGGAGCTGATGCTTTTTTTGAGGGAGGAGGATAGAAGTTTTGTTTTTGATTTGCCACTGTCAAATTAACTCAGAAGTGAACTTATAAAAAATGAAAGAACAGGTAAGGCTGGGACCTGGATTCTCATCTTGGCTGGGATAGTATGGGCAAGTGGATGGGCCATTTGGGACCTCTCTCTTCTCTTCTGTGTAATCAGAGGGTTGAACTAGGGGATCTCAAAGAATCTGTCCAGCTTTAATATTCTGTGATTACCAAAGAAAGAAGAAAAGGTCTGATTTCTATAAAAAATAGAGCATCTCTTTCTGTACTCACAAAGGATTTGATTCTAAGGGAGTGCCCATCCGTCGGGGAATGGCTGAACAAATTATAGTTTAGAAATGTAACGGAAGGCTATTAAGAAAAAAAGGAAGAAACGTTTCAGAGAAACCTGGGAAGACTGGTATGAATTGATGCAGAGTGAAGCCAGCAGAACAACATTTATCATACTTTATTATTTACAACAACGTATTTTTATATTATTGTTGTTACAGTTACTTTATTATTACAATATTCTTTTTTACATTTATTATTTTTATAATTACTTTGTTACAATATTGCATTTTTATATTATTATTGTTAATTATTTTATTTTTATAATAGCATAAAAATGATTTTGAAAGAAGCAAGAGAGAAAATATTACAAAATGTAAAATGAATAATTTTGATTACATTAAATTAAAAAGGTTTTGTACAAACAAAACCAATGGAACCAAAATTAGAAGGAAAACAACAAATTGGGGGAAAATCTTTATAACAAAAACCTCTGACAAAGGTCCAATTTCTCAAATCTACAAGAAGCTAAATTAATTGTACAAAAAATCAAGTCCCCCAATTGATAAGTGGGCGAGGGACATGAATAGGCAGTTTTCAGATAAAGAAATCAAAACTGTCAATAAACACATGAAAAAGTGTTCTAAATCTCTCATAATTAGAGAAATGCAAATCAAAATGATTTTGAAAGAATAAAGAATTCTAAACAGTGCCATGATCAACCATGATACCAAAGAACAGATGACATAGAATGCTGCCCACCTTCTCTCAGAGATGTGATAACCGAAAGCACAGAATGATAAACATTTTTGGACCTGGCAGATATGGGAATTTATTTAGCTATTTTTGTTATTTTTTAAATTATTGATCACAAGGAAAAAGAAACTTTATGATTACATGACCTCTAGTATCTTTAAAAGTCTTGCTATGGTTCCTCAATGGTTTCTATGTAGATGTGGCATCAAGAAGGGTTAGGAGAAATAATAGGGGACATTTGGGTGGCTCAGTGGATACAGAGCCAGACCTAGAGACAGGAGGTCCTGGGTTCAAATCTGGCCTCAGATACTTCCTAGCTATGTGACCCTGGGCAAGTCACTTAACCCCCATTGCCTAGCCCTTACTGCTCTTCTGCCTTGGAACCAATACATATACATATACATATTTTTATTTTGAATATTTTCCCATGGTTACATGTTTCATGTTCTTTCCCTCTCCCTAAACCCCCCTAACCTCCCTTAGCTGATGCACAATTCCACTGAGTTTTACATGTATCATTGATTAAGACCTAATTCCATATTATTGATAGTTGGACTAGGGTTATTGTTTAGTGTCTACATCCCCAATAATAACCCCATCAGCCCATGTGTTCAAGTAGTTGTTTTTCCTCTGTTTCTCCTCCCACAGTTCTTCCTCTGAATGTGGCTAGTTTTCTTTCTCATAAGTCCCTCACCCTTGCTCTGGATCCTTGCATTGCTGCTAGTAGAGAAGTCCATTATGTTCAATTGTACCACAGTGTGTCAGTCTCTGTGTACAATGTTCTCCTGGTTCTCCTTTCACTCTGCATCAGTTCCTGGAGGTCGTTCCAGTTCACATGGAATTCCTCCAGTTCTTTATTCCTCTGAGTGCAATAGTATACCAAGAGATACCACAATTTGTTCAGCCATTCCCCAATCGAAGGATGTTCTCTCATTTTCCAATTTTTTGCCACCACAAAGAGCGCGGCTATAAATATTTTTGTACAAGTCTTCTTCCTTATTATCTCTTTGAGGTATAAACCAAGCAGTGCTATGGCTGGATCAAAAGGCAGACATTCTTTTAAAGCCCTTTGAGCATAGTTCCAAATTGCCATCCAGAATGGTTGGATCAATTCACAATTCCGCCAGCAATGCATTGATGTCCCAAAGTCTGCTAGGTGTGAGGTGATACCTCAGAGTTGTTTTGATTTGCATTTCTCTAATTATTAGAGATTTAGAATATTTTCTCATGTGCTTATTGATAGTTTTGATTTCTTTATCTGGAAATTTCCTATTCATGTCCCTTGCCCGTTTATTGATTGGGGATGGCTTGATTTTTTTGTACAATTGATTTAGTTCCTTGTATATTTGAGTAATTAGACCTTTGTTTGAGTCTTTTGTTATAAAGATTTTTTCCCAATTTGTTGCTTCCCTTCTAATGTTGTTAGCATTGGTTTTGTTTGTACAAAACCTTTTTAGTTTAATGTAGTTAAAATTTTTATTTTACATTTTGTAATTTTTTCTAGCTCTTGCTTGGTTTTAAAATTTTTTCTTTCCCAGAGATCTGACAGGTATACTAGTCTGTGCTCACCTAGTTTACTTATAGTTTCCTTCTTTATATTCAAGTCATTCACCCATTCTGAGTTTATCTTGATATAGGATGTGAGATGTTTATCTAGACTCGATCTCTCCCATATTGTTTTCCAATTTTCCCAGCAGTTTTTGTCAAATAGTTGGGTTTTTGTCCCAAAGGCTGGGTTCTTTGGGGGTAAGGGTTTTAAAAAGAAAAGAAAAGAAAATGATAGCTCTAGGTCAGGGATTATGTTACAGATCCCTTTGGCAAACTGGTGAGGCATATGGACCCCTTCTCAGAATAACGATTTTAAATGCATAAAATAGGGGCACAGTGGATAGAGCACTGGGTCTAGAGCTGGGAGGACCTGGGTTCAAATCTTGCCCCAGATACTTCCTAGCTGTATGACCCTAAGCAAGTCACTTTGATCTCATTTGTCTAGCCTTTGTCCTTATGCTTTGAAATAAAATAAAACAAAATACATGAGATTACACAGAAAACCACTTATTTTGTGTCATTTAGTTATGTTCAACTCTTCATGTCCCCATGCTGTCTATGGGATTTTCTTGGCAAAGATACTGGAATGGTTTGCCATTTCCTTCTTCAGAGGTAAGGCAAACAGAGGTTAAATGTCTTGCCCAGGAGTGTCTGAGTTCATATTTGAACTCTGGGCGCAGGATTCTATCCACTGAACCATCTAGCTGCCTCAGTAATTTGCGTTTCAAATTATTTTGAAATAAGTTATTTAAAAAAATTTTTTTTAAATTCAAAGACCCAAATTAAGAACCTCCAATCTGTGTAGAGACATTTTAAGCATCATTCTTAGGTCGTGGGTAGAACCACAGGGCTGGAGAGTCTGAAGAAATAGTCTCCAAGTCAGTCTTCTGCTTTTTTTAAACAAAGGAGTAAAATATTTATAGCATGTTTTGCCTTTTGTTTGCGACAATAATAGTTCCCATTTCTGTAGTGATTTAAGGTTTATTCTTTCCTCCTAAGAGCGTCAAAAGGTGGCATATGTTATTGTTTTAAACAGATGAGATGGGTTGGTGACTCGTCCCCCCAGCTAGGAAATGCCTAGATAGGACCCCGAGCCTCCCCCTCGTCCCACCACAGCGCCATCTTCACTTTCTCTTCAGGTTGTTAGTCAGGGATGCTCGCATGTTCTCAGTTAAGTGGTACCAACCAAAGCCAACCTGTTTGTTTGCTCAAGCTTGTTTGGGATAATCTTCCTAAACTGTACTCCTGTCTTTCACCAGGTGGACACTGGCTTTACCAAATTTCTCTTTAATCAACTTTAGTCATTTTTTTCAATAAGTGGTCTACTTTTAAAAAATGTTTTTATAAATTGCCTTTTTTTATCACAAACTTAAATAAACATCAGCATATATGAACATTTCAAAAAGGATAGGATGGGATTACATCTGAAATAGCTGCTAGGGATGATTTTTTAAAAGCACATCTGATAGAAGGGATGACTAGGTGGCTTGGTGGATCAGAGAGCCAGACCTGGAGAATGGGAGATCCTGGGTTCAAATGTGCCCCCAGACCCTTTCTAGCTGTATGTAGTCTTTTAGCCCCAGATGTTATTATCATGCAAAATATTGCCGTGTTCATATTTGTAAGAGAATACTCATATCATTGCATATAGGTGTGCTTGGTTTTTAAAAGAGTATATTAACAGGGCAGCTAGGTAGCACAGTGAAAAGTGCCAAGGCTGGAACTGGGAAGACCTGGGTTTGGATTTGACCTTAGACACTTTTTTTAAAAAACACCCTTACTGTGTATTGGTTCCAAGGCAGAAGAACTAATCAATGGGGGTTAAGTGACTTGCCCAGGGTTGCACAGCTAGGAAGTGTCTGAGGCCATATTTGAACCCAGAACCTCCCATCTCTGGGCCTGGCTCTTCATCCACTGAGTCACCCAGCTACCTCCTGATTTTAGATTTTCTAAGTTGTGTGACCTTGGACAAGTCACTTAACCCCCATTGCTTAGTCCTTAGCAATCTTCTGCCTTGGAATCAATACTTAGTATCAATTCTAAGACAGAAGGTAAGGGTTTAAAAAAAATAATGTGTATTATTAAATTTAACACAGTAGTAAGAAAATGGTGCCGCTTGTCTATCTCCCCTTCTGAACTTCTTTCTGCTCTGCTATGTGTGAAGGGTTTTTCGTGGACCACTTTTCGTAATGCTAGGCAGATGGCTCCATGGGACAAGCCTGCTTCCTTTGGGCACTTCAGGGCTCAGATTCCCCCTGCCCTGGCCAGAGCACCGACTCGGTTCTCTGGGAATTCACTTCCCTTTCTCTTCTGCAATGGTATCCTGGGCCATGCTGCCCCATCTCCAGACAGCCTCTGTAGGATTTTGTTCCTATGTTGACTGACAAGTCTACTTCCCCATCACAGCAGGGAGCATTCCCCCCCCCCCCAGGACTCTTCCTTCTGGCAGGCCTACAGCTTTTTTCTCTTCAGGTGCCTGTCTTGGGGGTAGTGGCCAGCCTGAGCCTAATTACTAGGGTGGAGGCATGTCCTATCCCAATAGGTAGTGATCCCTCAGGGTCATCAGAAATACTCACCAAGGCCACAGAGGTCTATGACATTGTGAGCTACTTGTCAGAATTTTGGGGAAACTCTTAATCTTCAAGGAAATTCATTTTAAGTAAAAAAAACTTCTATTCAGAGAGCTTCCTTTGTAAAGTTGGGGTTTGAAAAGTGTCTATGCAGGTGTGTGTGTGTGAGAGAAGAATAGAGAGGAAGAGAGAGGGAGGGAAAGAAGAATAGAGAGAAAGAGGGTGAGAGAGAAGAAGAGAAAGGAGAAAAAGAACAGAGGGGGAGACAGAGAGAGGAGGGGAAAGAGACAGAAAGAAAGAGAAAGAATGGGGTGGGGGGCACGGAAGAGAGGAAGAGGCACATACTTGAAAGGGAAGGGAATAAGCATTTATATTAAACTCATTATGTGCCAGGCACTGTGCTAAGTACTTATACAAAATATTTTCTCATGTGTTCCTCACAACAGCCATGCAAGGGAGATGCATTATTATCTTGATTTTATAGTAGAATAAACTGAGACAAACAGTTAAGTATGTTGCCTAGGGTTACACAGATGGTGTGAGACTACATTTGAACTTAGGTCTTCCTGAGCACCTGAGCTCTATCAACTACATCACCAACTGCTTCTTTTTTTTTCTCCCTTAAACCCTTACCTTCCACCTTAGAATTGATACTGTGTATTGGTTCCAGGGCAGAAGAGTGGTAAAGGCTAAGCAATGGAGGTTAAATGACTTGTCCAGGGTCACATAGCTAGGAAGGGTCTGAGGCCAGATTTGAATCCAGGTTCTTCTGACTCTGGGCCTGGTGCTCTATTAACTGAACCACCTTGCTGGCCCTCCACCATCTGTCTCTTAAAAGGCAACGTGGTGTCGTGGAGAGAGCACTAGGTTTGGAGGCAGGAGATATGCAATAGAAATTTAAGTTTGAAGACCATGTAAGCACAGACAGATCACTCTTTGAGTCATTTTCCTCAGCCCTAAAATGAAGACAAAGAGGGAACATGGGATGGTGGTTATAGTGAGCCAAAGCTTAAAATCAGGAAGACTTGTGTTCCAGTTTTGCTTCTGACATATACTGGAGTCACTTCATCTCCCTGTTCCCAGCTATGCTCTAAGACCAGAAATTGTAGAACAGTTGCTGCTCTCCATTGGGAAAAATTCCCTAGGAATTTCCTACATAGATCATGAAATCACAAATTTGGACCCAAACTGAGATCACTTACATTTGCAATGACTTCTCAGGGTGACTTCAAGGAAGGTTCTTTGCCAACCTCCAGGTTGCTGTTACTCTCAGAAACCCTGGACAAGTCTGATAGCAAGGGGAGAGTTTGGGGGAGAGAGAGAGGGAGAGAGAGGGAGGGAGAGGGAGAGGGAGGAGAAAAGAGAAAGAGAAGGAGAGAGGAGTCAGGGTCGGGGTGAGGGTGGGGGTGGGCAGCTAGGAGACTCAGTGGATAGAGAGCCAGGCCTGGAGACAGGTGGTCCTGGGTTCAAATTTGGCCTCAGATACTTCTAGCTGTTTTACTCTGGGCAAGTCATTTAACCTACAAATGTTGACCCCTTATCACTCTTCTGCTTTGGAACCAATACACAGTATTGGTTCCAAGCCAGAAGGTAAGAGGGTTTTTTTGGTTATTTATTTTTTAAAGAAGGAGGTCTCAGTTCTATCTCCCAGGGACAGTGCACTTGACTGTGTGTGTGATTTGATTCTAGATGCACACAAACGGATCAAGGTCGACAAGCCTGTGGTGGAGATGGATGGAGATGAGATGACACGCATCATCTGGCAGTTCATCAAAGAAAAGGTAGCTCTTCTTTATAGTTCTTTGCCTTCCGAGAATTTAGACCCACAAATGTGGGACTAGATCAAGCACTGAGTTACCCTATTCAGCCCCATGCCTTCTCCCTTCCCAGTTTAAAAAAAAAATAAAATTCACTTCCATAGTCTTGGAAGACAAATCCTCTGTCCCTCCTGTCTCTAGATAGTTGTACTTTAGCACTGTATCTTAGTACTTCTAGTTAGTTGGAATTAAAAAAACAACCCAACAATATTAATAATAATAGCTAACATGTATATAGATTTTACTATGTCCTAGGCACTATGTTAAATGCTTAAAAAATGTATCTTAACTTGCCAGGCCTAGAGTCAGGAGGTCCTGGGTTCAAAGCTGGCTTTAGACGCTTCCTAGCCGTGTGACCCTGGGCAAGTCACTTAACCCTCATTGCCTATCCATTACCTCTCTTTAATTTGGAACTAGTACTTAGCATCGATTCTAAGATAGAAGATAAGTTTTTTTTTTTTAAATTATGTTATTTGGGCCTCACAACAACCCTAGCAGGTGGATGCTCTTATTATTCCCATTCTAGATGAAGAAACTAAGTGAGACAGAGAATAGTAAGGATGGAGGAAAAAGAATGAAGAGAGTATAAAATCATGAGGCCAAGTAAAATTATTTTCTATCGTAGGAATATATATTTAAGATGAATGGGAACTTTGAATTTTTAATTTTCCCCCCTAGTTTTACAGATGAAGAAATGGAAGCCCAAAGAGGCTAAGCTACTTGCCCAAGGTCACACAGCTAGTAAGCATCTGAGGCTAGACTGGAACTTAAAAGTTCTAGTCCTCTCTCCACCATGCCACTGAATGGCATAACAATAATAATAACAACAACAACAACCACCAATGATAACAATGATAATATTCATAACAAAAACTATTAAAATGACAACAATGATAACTATAACAATAACAATGATACAACAGCAATAACAATAACAGTAACAACAGCAGCATCAGTAATAACAATATAAATGACCTGACAATGATAGTAATGATAACAATTATAGCAATAATAATGATAACAATGACAAAAATATCAATGACAATAACGATAAAAACAATAACCATAAAAATGATAACAATGATAACAACAATGATAATAATAAAATATCAATGACAATAATAACAGCTAAAACATCAATGATGGCCTCAGGCACTTCCCAGCTGTGTGACCCTGGGCAAGTCACTTGACCCCCATTGCCCAGCCCTTGCCACTCTTCTTGCCTTGGAGCCAATACACAGTGTTGACTTCAAGGTAAAGGTTTAAAAAAAAATCAGTGATAACTATAATAACAATGATAACGATAAGAGCAACAATAATAATGATTATAACAATAACAACAATAGCAGCAACAACAACAATAACACCAGCTAATAATAATAAGTTCCTCAGCCATGTTGGGGTGAGTGCTCCTGCCAGTGCCAATCCCATCTCTTCTCCCCTGCTGTGCCCACAAGGGCCTCCCCCAGGAGCTGCCTCCTAATGAAGCGCCTCTCTGGCCTTTAGTATCCTGGTTCTTAAAGGACAGGCACATTGTCCATTCCTGGGCCTGTACGTAAAGCTGTTCGGAGGGGCCAGCCTTTGTATATCCCCACCCCAGCCCCCAGCTTTGGTACTTTTTTTTTTTTTTAAACCCTTAACTTCTGTGTATTGGCTCCAAGGCAGAAGAGTGGTAAGGGTGGGCAATGGGGGTCAAGTGACTTGCCCAGGGTCACACAGCTGGGAAGTGTCTGAGGCTGGATTTGAACCCAGGACCTTCCATCTCTAGGCCTGACTCTCAATCCACTGAGCTACCCAGCTGCCTCCTCCTCCCCCAGCTTTGGGGAAATCCTGGCCATCCACACCCACAATGCCTTTTTGGAGGCTTTTCTGGAGTTTGCAGGGGCTACATTTAAGAAGAGGCAAGATGTGGTGTGGAGCACAGAGTCATCTAGGCCAACCCCCACATTTTATAGACAAAGAAAGAAACTGAGGCCACGGGAAGTAAAGTGACCTGTTTGAGGTTACACAAGTAGTTAGCATCCCAGGGAGGTTCTGAATCCAGGTCCTATGACCCCAGAACCAGTGATATTTCCATTTTACCATGTTAATGCCCAGTTTGGTGAATAGGCCATGACTGCAGTGAAGTCCCCATCATCAGTGAGCAGTCACAGTGCTGACCATCCAAATACTCGGCCCTTTCTGCTCCGGACTGACTTCCATGATGGCACTGTCCTATTTCCTTTGAATGGATAGTTGTTCTTTTATTCCCTGCCCCAAGGGCTAATGCCAACAAAAAATAATTAATGATAAATTTTGATTTTGTCACTTTCATTTTCAAATGTATCCCTCCCTTTTCTGAAAGGTTTTATTCAGAAAAGGTTAACCCAGTCAAAAGAGAGGGTCATCTATAGGTTGCCTAATGAGTTTGGCTTTGTTAGCCCAGGGCGGGATTCCACGCCTTATTTTCTAACATTCAAGTACCCTTCTGAATACGGCAGATTATCAGACTATTATTTAGAATTTTTTTCTTTTTACATTTTCTTTTTTTTTTTTTTAAACCCTTGTACTTCGGTGTATTGTCTCATAGGTGGAAGAGTGGTAAGGGTGGGCAATGGGGGTCAAGTGACTTGCCCAGGGTCACACAGCTGGGAAGTGGCTGAGGCCAGGTTTGAACCTAGGACCTCCCATCTCTAGGCCTGGTTCTCAATCCACTGAGCTACCCAGCTGCCCCTTCTTTTTACATTTTATTTTTGAGTCATTTTCTTGTTTGGTTACACATCTGGCTATACAACTCACTCTGGGAGTAACCTCTTATAAAATAATTTTTAAAAAAAAGAAGGGGGAAAACCAGTTCAGTGAAGCTAATCAATACATTAACAGAGTCTGACAGTATATATGCAGTGTTCCATATCCTGGATGATTACTATTTTTTTTCCCCCAGTAAACCCATACCTTCTGTCTTAGAATCAATACTATGTTCTTTTTTTGAAACTCTTACTTTCCATCTTAGAATCAATACTGTGTGTTAGTTCCAGGGCAGAAGAGCAGTGAGGGCTGGGCAACAGGAATTAAGTGACTTGCCCAGGAGCACATAGCTAGGAAGTATTGTGGCCAGATTTGAACCTAGGACCTCTCGTCTCTAAGCCTGGCTGTCAATCCCCTGAGCACCCTAGTTACCCTTTCTCCTTACTTCTGACACAATCTAAATTCAATTAAAAAAAAATAATCCTTAGAATCAATACTGTGTATTGGTTCTAAGGCAGAAAAGTGGTAAGGGCTAGGCAATGGGGGTTAAGTGACCTGCTCAGGGTCACACTAAATGCAATTTCTTTTGCAAATTGAATGCATATTCTCCTTGACTCCCTGTGCACGGGCCCTTTCTTTGCCTGAGTGGATGACTGTCTCTTTCTTGGCCAGCTCATCCTACCCCACGTGGACGTGCAGCTCAAGTACTTTGACCTGGGGCTCCCACACCGTGACCAGACGGATGACCAGGTCACCATAGACTCGGCCCTGGCTACTCAGAAGTACAGCGTGGCTGTCAAGTGTGCCACCATCACTCCAGACGAAGCCCGGGTGGAAGGTATGTAAGTTTCACGCATGTCTGCGTGTGGGTACCACGGCTCTGGCCTGATGTGGGGCCCGTGGGTGACGCTGCAGGCAAGGCGCACCAGACCTGATTCGGTGACTTATTCCTCTATGTGACTGTACGTAAGGTATTTCATTCCTCTCATGCTCCATTTTCTTGTATGTAAAGTAGTTATAACAATACCGTTATAGTGATTGCAAGTATCAGATTTTTTGTTCATTCAGTATTTTATTTTGCTAATTTTAAATATTTAAAATATTATGTTTTATTAAACATGCTTAGGGAGTGCTCTACATTGTGTTTTTGCTATATATCTGAAGACAAAAAAGAAGCAGCCAAGGGGATTATATATTTTTTAAAACCTTTCCTTTTTGTGCCAAGAACAACTCTGGGACAGAAGGGCAAGGGCTAGGTACACTGGGTTAAGTAACTTGCCCAAGGTCACACAACTAGGAAATATAGGAGGCCAGATCTGAACCCAGGTCTTCCTGAACTCCACTGACCCATCTACCTGCCCCAATTAGATTCTCTTGAAGGGAAATAGTTTATACTCAGAAAAGCAAATATAGGCTAAATGAATAATGGGAGAACTGGCCTGTGTCATCTCAGCCTTTGGGGCATACTCAGATTTCAGATTTGCATGTTTTAAAGCCTGGGGTCTCAATGGTCACTCTACAAAATAATATAAAATATAAAATAAAAACAAATGATTTCCTGGGAGTCCAAGGAGATCAAAATAGTTGTCCTCTGAGAAATGGCTCTTGAGCTGAGATTTGAAAGAAGCTAAGAACTGGACCCATTAGGTGGCTCATTGAATAGAAAGAATGCCAGGGCTGGAGATGGGAGGTCTTGGGTTCAGATCTGGTCTCAGACTTCCTAGCTCTGTGACCCCAGGCAAGTCAATTAATCCCAATTGCCTTGCCCTTACAGGCCTTCTGTTTTGGAACTGAGATTCTAAGACAGATGGTAAGGGTTTAAAAAAAGAAAGAAAGAAAGGAAAACTAAGAATTCTACTTGGAGGAGATGAGAAGGGAGTAAACATCAAATAGGGATAGGATTTCCAATTTAGTCTTTTAACAGGGGATTTTTAATTTGTTCGTTTTCTAGTTTTTTTAGTTGCATGACCATTTCATTGGTCTGCTTTTTCTCTATTTTATTGATTTAAGCATTTGGTAGTCCCATTTGGCTAAAAACATATAGAACATCCAGAGGCTGAATTGTTAAGGGCTTTCAAAGCCAAACAGTAGAGTCTTTTATCCTAGAGGTGACTAGGAACCACTGACGCTTGGGCAAAGGAATGACCTTTGCCAGATCTGCACTTTAGGAAGATGGCGGACATCCAAGTGCTTTTAGAAAGTGACTCTAAGTGAGTTGACTTCACTGGAAGCATCCCCTATCCAGTGGTGGTGATAGGGGGTGTGGAGGAGCAGCCTTTTACCAGACTAACTATTCCATAAAAAGAAGACGTCATTTGATCTTTCTGGAAATGCATTTAAAAAAGAAATTTATGGTTGGTCAGGACCTTTGTGGAATATCAAGTCTGGTGAGGAAACTGACGTGCAGAAAGGGGGACTTGCTTACGGCCAGATAGTGGCCAAGCCAGGACTAGAGGGCTGGCCTTCTGACTTCCCATCCGATCACACTGTTTATATTTAGGATCAGTGATAATAATAGCCATCATCATAAAATGGTCCAGCCTTTTATTATCCAGCTGCTTGCTAGGGCTCCGGTGTTCGCTGGCCTGTTTTGCTTACTCATGGTGACCTTTTAGAGTGCTCCCTCCCTATCTATCATGTATTGATTTGGTATATACTCTGGATCTGCTCATAGATGCTGCTGGCTCCTCTCCTAGAGGTTCCCTGAGAGTAGGAATTGTTTCATTTTTATCTTGGTATCCCCTTTTGTTGTTCAGTTATGTCTGATTCTTCATGACCCCATGGACTTTACTTAAAGTCCATGGGCTTTTCTTGGTAAAGATACTGGAGGGGTTTGCCATGTCCTTCTCCAGCGGATTAAGGCAAACAGAGATTAAATAGCTTGCCCAGAGTCACACAGCTAGTAAGTGTCTAAGGCCAGATTTGAACTTGGGTCTTCTTGACTCCAGGCCCTAGCCACAGAGCCACTTACTTCACTGGCTCCTTTGTATCTCCTAGTGTCTAGTAAAGGACAGGTGCTTGATAAATGTTCCTTGATGAATTAAATCTCTGTCTAGATTAATAGTGTGTGTGTGTGTGTGTGTGTGTGTGTGTGTGTGTGTGTGTGTATGAGAGAGGTGGGGGGAGGGTATCTAAATGTAAAAGCCATATTTTATTGTTCTTGGTAAATATCTTATTCATTTCTGGTTGAATTAACAGAACCAATAAGGCAACAGTTGACTATTCTGACTGCTTGATCTTTTTTCTTATTGAAGCCATATCCTCATGACTGCACCCCTCAGGCCTTAAGGATATTTTCCAGGGTTCCATAAAATGCTACACTTTTATGAACATGAGAATTTCAGAATGTTTGCAGAATCCCCCATCAGAGTTGTTATATGTACATTCCACTCTTGACTTGACTCGATTTGTTTCCTTTCCATCTAATCCATTGCCTTATATATCTCTACCCACTTATTTTTCCCATATGCTTCTTCTGCCCAAGATAGACTTCTTCCTTCCTTGCCCGTGATTCCAGGAAGTTGCCTAGTGGCTAATAAGAGCCTCATATGTCATATGGGGTATGAGAAAGAGTATAGGTGGATCTGATGATTCTTCAGGTCCTTTCCAGCTCTACATTTATAGTCTCATTCTTTTTTTTTTTTTCACTTTTTTTTTTAAACCCTTGTACTTCGGAGTATTGTCTCATAGGTGGAAGATTGGTAAGGGTGGGCAATGGGAGTCAAGTGACTTGCCCAGGGTCACACGGCTGGGAAGTAGCTGAGGCCGGGTTTGAACCTAGGACCTCCTGTCTCTAGGCCTGACTCTCACTCCACTGAGCTACCCAGCTGCCCCTATAGTCTCATTCTTTATGACACAAACTACTTAGGGCCTTCCTGCTAGCTAGGTTTGTCTAAATCGGTTTTGGCTAGAAAGCATTAGGCAGGATTGGTTGGTCTCCCATGGACACAATCTTCCAGCTGTTTACTTTGGCTTTTTCTACAGAATTCAAGCTAAAGAAGATGTGGAAAAGCCCCAATGGGACAATCAGAAACATTTTAGGGGGAACAGTATTCAGGGAACCTATCATCTGCAAGAATATCCCTCGCCTTGTTCCGGGTTGGACAAAACCCATCACGATTGGCAGGCACGCACATGGTGACCAGGTGAGCGTACAGGGGAGAGTGGACGTTGGATGAGCCCAATAGGAGGCTTTCTCTTCTTGGTGCTCAGGTAACTCAGTTCTGCCTTTCCTTCTCTAGTACAAGGCCACCGACTTTGTGGTAGACAAGGCAGGCACTTTCAAGATGGTGTTCACTCCCAAAGATGGCAGTGGTGCAAAGGAATGGGAAGTCTACAACTTCCCTGCTGGAGGTGTGGGCATGGGCATGTACAACACCGATGAGGTAAGAGTCATTTCTTGCGGTGAACACCCTCCCAAGCTTTTCTCCTTGCTTTCCTGTCTTTGGGGCCCTGCTTGCCTCTTTCCTTCCATTTTACAGATGAGGAAATTGAGGCCTAGAGACGTTAAGTTACTAGACTAAGGTCATTTAGGGAGTAAACATCAGATACAGGAGGTGAATCCTGATTCTCTGACCATATTGCTTCCCAGGCAGATCTGTAGGTTTGGTCTTTCTTGACCATAGACTGAGAGAGACTCTGAGTATATGGAACCCAAGATTGTATTCTTCCTACAGTAAACCTGACCTAGAAAGTCAAGATCTCTGTATCATAATCTGCTTTTAGGTGATAGCGATGGATGGGACATGAAGGGGAGTTGCTATTGCTTGTCCTCTGATCACCTGGAAATGAGATAAATCATGGTTCTCAGATGTCCAGAATCTTGGCTTCTAATCATGACTGTCCAGTTGGCTTGGGCCCTCGGGGAAAAGGGAATTCGTGGGCTGGTAGGGTTCTGCTGTCTGCCCAGAAGCCCTAGCTGAGGGTCTTATCTTTGTCCTTGCAGTCCATCTCGGGGTTTGCACACAGCTGCTTCCAGTACGCCATCCAGAAGAAGTGGCCGCTCTACCTGAGCACCAAGAACACCATCCTCAAGGTCTACGACGGTCGCTTCAAAGACATCTTCCAGGAGATCTTCGACAAGTAATTGCTCCTCTGAGGCATCTTCAGGGTTCTTTGTCTCCATCCTTCTCATTAGCTCCCTTTCAAACAAGGGCCGCAGCTCCCCTCTAAGTCTCCTGGCTCGGGGGCTCTCCGATGACCCCAGGATCAGGCCAGGATGCCGTTTTACTTGCTGCGTTTCCCCTCTTTGGACGCTGAGCCCCGGGCGCACTGGTTTCTTCCCAGATTGCCACCTTCCCTTCCCAGTGACAGACATTCTGCCTCCACAGGCACTACAAGACAGATTTTGACAAGAACAAGATTTGGTACGAACACCGGCTCATCGACGACATGGTAGCCCAAGTCCTCAAGTCTAACGGGGGTTTCGTCTGGGCCTGCAAGAATTACGACGGTGACGTGCAGTCCGATATTCTAGCCCAGGGTACGTCGGAGGTTACATCACAAAACCGGGCTTCTCCCAGGGCCGTGCCGCTGTGGGGCATCAGCGAGGGAGAGGAGGGGAGGGCGCCAAGTCCAGTTACCCTGTACCTGGCACTGAAACCCCTCTTGGCTGGCTCCGCCTTCCCTTTCTAGGTCACCTTTGTGCTGCTGCCCTTTATCTCTCTGACCTTCCAGGCAAGGGGGCTCTTAGCTGGGTCCTTCTCTTGGCATTCCATCTGCCATAGCCTGCTCTGCCCCCATCCTCGCCTTTCTGCTCACTTCCCCCTCCCCTCTGCCTCTTAGATCCTCGGCTTCCTTCTACACTCCGCTCAAAGGGCGCTTTCTAAGACACGGCTTCTTAAGCTTTTTGGTGTTCTGGCCCCTTTTGCCAGTCTGGTGAAGCCCCTGGACCCCTTCTCTAAGTGAGGTTCTCAAATGCATAAAGTCAAATGCGTATTAAATTTAAATAGAGGGGCAGCTGGGTAGCTCAGTGGAGTGAGAGTCAGGCCTAGAGACGGGAGGTCCTAGGTTCAAGTCCGGCCTCGGACACTTCCAGCTGTGTGACCTTGGGCAAGTCACTTGACCCCCATTGCCCACCCTTACCAATCTTCCACCTATGAGACAATACACCGAAGTACAAGGGTTTAAAAAAAATTTTTTTAATAGATTAAATATTATATATAAAAAATAGTCAGAGGGCAGCTGGGTAGCTCAGTGGATTGAGAGTCTGGCCTAGAGACAAGAGGTCCTAGGTTCAAATGTGTGACCAGCTATGTGACCCTGGGCAAGTCACTTGACCCCCATTGCCCACCTTTACAACTCTTCTCCCTAGTAGCCAATACACAGAAGTTAAGGGTTTAAAAAAAGTTTTTTTTTTTAATTAAAAAAATTTTTTTAAATAGTCAAAGAAGTTAAATTTATTAAAGTAGTAATAATTTATTTAAATAAATTATAATGAAACAAAACATTAAAATAAAAATTTAACTCTAATTTTACATTAAAAAGTAAATATATAAAATAATCAATATAAATTTACATTTATGTTAAAATGCAATGGTCTATATATAGATATATATTTTTAAAGTTCATGAATCCAGAAGAAAACGTGATTTATCACTTGTTTATATAGGTATGTGATTTAGGGTTTTGGTTTTAAAGGATTTCTCTTTTACAAATAATATGGATATTAATATGGAAATGGCTTCGAGTAGTTGTATGTGTATAACCCAGGAGAATTGCTCATCAACTCTGGAATGGGGAAGGGATGAGGGGAGGGAGACAACATGAATCATGTAACTTTAGAAAAAATTTAAAAAGAAAGTTTGGGGAGGGTAGCTGCTAGCTCTGTGGAGAGAGCCCCAGGCCAGGAGTTCAAGTGTGACCTGGGACACTTCCTAGCTGTGTGACCCTGGGCAAGTCAACTTCACCTTGCTTTCACTTAGTCCTCAGCCTTCCATCTTTGGGTTGTTCCTGGGACAGAAAGGAAGGGTTAATCAATAAAACCAAAATTCACCAGCACCAGATTAAGAACTTCTGTTCTAAGGGAACCCTTTCCTAATCTTTCCCTTCTCCTCTCCTAAGACCTTTTATTTACTTTTCTGTGTTTGGGTAGAATATAAACTCCTTAAGGGCAGGAGTTTGTTTTGTTTTTTTCCCCTCAATATCCCCAGGGCCCACCTATGCTCTCTTTAATAGTTGCTTCAGAGTCCTTTAGTTAAATGGACCGCCTAGGAAGGAGAGGCGTTCCTTATTGGCCACCCAGTACCATAGAGGATCTGGATCGGAGCCAGTCATTTTCTGGCCATTTGTGATAGTGTTCAGCCTGATTATTTTGTTTTCTTTTTTGAAATAACCCTTCCCTTTTGTCTTGGCATTGATTCTAAGTATCTGTTCCAAGACAGAAGAGCAGTAAAGGCTGGGCTATTGGTGCTAGGTGACTTGCCCAGGGTCACAAGGACAGCTAGGTAGTGTCCACTGGCTGCCCCTTTTTTCTTTCGAAGTTGCCTTTAGTGATCCTCCTCCTCCTGAGGCTGTATTCAGTCCTCCAGCTCTGCCTCTGGTGATTCATGAACAACTTTTTTTTTTTTTTTTTTAACCCTTAACTTTCGGTGTATTGTCTCATAGGTGGAAGAGTGGTAAGGGTGGGCAATGGGGGTCAAGTGACTTGCCCAGGGTCACACAGCTGGGATTCATGAACAACTTTGGATTTGAAGAGCTGGAGGCAGGATTGATGGAATCTTAGTGGGTAGGAAGGAAGGAGGAAGCATGGGGCCTGAAGGAAGGATTAAGAAGTTGTGGGGGGTGCAGCTGGGTAGGTCAGTGGATTGAGAGTCAGGCCTAGAGACAAGAGGTCCTAGGTTCAAATGTGTGACCAGCTATGTGACCCTGGGCAAGTCACTTGATCCCCATTGCCCACCCTTACCACTCTTCCACCTATGAACCAATACACAGAAGTTAAAGGTTTAAAAAAGAAGAAGAAGAAGAAGAAGTTGTGGGGTGGTGGTAGTGAGGTAACTCACTAGATGGAGAGCCAGGCCTAGAAACAGGAGGTTCTGGGTTCAAATGTGGCCTCAGATACTTCCTCACTATGTGACCCTGGGCAAGTCACTTCACCCCCATTGCCCAGCCTTTACCGCTCTTCTGTCTTGGAACTAATACATAGTATTGACTCTAAGATGGAAGGGAAAGGTTTTTAAAAGAATAAGTTGTGGAGTAATAAAACAAAAAGGGAATGTTAGAAAGTAATAGAGAACAAAAATATGACTCCAAAGTAGACATATGAAGATATTACAGCCCTGCTCCTTTGTGGAAGTGGGAGGTCTACAGGCATGGTACATGGCTAATATTTATAGACTTTTTAGATGTACTGATCAGTTTTACTGATTTTTTTTTTTCCTCTTAGAAATGTTATTTCTTTTAAGGGATGGCTTAAGGGAGATGGAAATTTTGGTGATATAAAAAAGCAAAAGATAGCAATACATTTTTAAAATAAATTTTTAATTTTAATTAATTTGATAATTTAGATAAATTGATAATTTGAATAATTGATTTAAATTTCAAATTAAAAAAATTTTTTTTTAATAAAAAAAGTGGTGTAAGCATACAGACTGGAGTAAGCATATGGAATACAAGTAAGCATTTTGAGATAATCTTATTATAGGATAATGCCAGAACAAGGAGTGCCATGCCGATGGTCTGTTGGCACCCTAAATGGACACACCCTTATTGTTCGGTCAACATTGATTAGGCACCTAGTCTGGTCCCGGGACTGGAAGGCCCCAGGAGAGCCATAGAACAAAATTTAGGTGGGATCCCGGCCCTGCCCTTGTGGACTCCAACCTGTAGTCAGGTATCAGGGCTGGTTTCTGACCTGGACCTGGGGATGGTTACCCGAGGGAAAAGGAGCTCTGCCAGGGTGGTCAGTGGGACCAGAAGGGAAGAAGGGGTAGCTGGTTGCTGAAAGAAGGCCATTTCCTTCTCTCTGTAGGCTTCGGTTCCCTTGGCCTGATGACCTCAGTGCTGGTCTGCCCCGATGGAAAGACCATTGAGGCAGAGGCAGCCCACGGAACTGTCACCCGCCATTACCGAGAGCACCAGAAGGTGAGTGTGGTTTGAGATGGGCTCAAGGACTCCTCCGGGAGCCGTGCTGGAATGGCCCTGCCCCCGCGGCCTCTGAGCACCAGCAGGGACCCAGGCCGGACGTACCCTATCCTTGTCCACACAGCAGGGTGCTGGGACCTTTGCCTTTTGTCCAGGGCTATTGTCCAATCCATTGTCCAGGGCTCTTATCCAATCCTATTGTCCAGTCCTTTGTCCAGGGTTATCATCTAGTCCTTTGTCCAGGGCTGTCATCTAGTCCTTTGTCCAGGCCTATCGTCCAGCCCTTTGTTCAGTCCTTGGTCCAGGCCTTTTGTCCAGAGCTATCATCAAGCCCTTGGTCCAAGGCTACTGTCCAGTCCTTGGTTCAGAGATTTTTTGGAGGGAAGGGTTCCTCCACCGTTCAATTCTCACATGTTCCCTTTTCCAGGGCCGACCCACTAGCACCAATCCCATTGCCAGCATCTTTGCCTGGACCAGAGGCTTAGAGCACCGAGGAAAGCTGGACGGTAACCAGGACTTAATCAAGTGAGCCTGGGTTGGTGGGAGCAGGGGCAGCGGGAGGGAGGGCGCACGTGCTGAGCCGGGCTTCTCCTTTGTCTTCTCGTCTCCCCGGTGGGAGCCCTGCTTTGGGCATCACTGAGCTAATGTCACTTAAAAAAAAACCCTCTCACCTTCTATTGTAGAATCAATACTGTATATTGGTTCCAAGGCAGGGGAGCCGTAAGGGCTAGGCAGTGGGAGTTTAAGTGACTTGCCCAGGGTCACCCAGCTAGGAAGTGTCTGAGGCCACATTTGAACCCAGGACCTCCCGTCTAGGTGTGGCTTTCTATCTGCTGAGCCACTCAGCTGCCCTCTAGTATCGCTTTTAACTACCCAATGTACTGGCCGCTTATAGAGAGCTTCCCTCAATTCCTCGATTTTCTTGTTTCCGTCACCTGAGAGTCCCACAGGCCTGAGATAGGCGAGAGCCCCCCCGACTCTGTTCTTGGGCCTCTGGGCCACAGCAGCCACCAATTCTGAGGAAACAGCCATTGAGGGACAAGGCAAGAGCAGGGCCTCGGGATGGCGAGGTGGCCACGTCACTCAGCCCCAAGCCTAGCCCTTGCCGTTCTGTCTCAGAATCGGTATTAAAGAAGGAAGGTAAAGGTTGGAGAGGGGCAGAGGGAGGCCAGGCCTTCCCCTTCTGCGTTTGCCCTCGAGGGCTTCGGTAGCCTGGGCTCCTGGGCTCCTGGGCTCCTGGCTCCTGGGCTCCGGGCTGGGAAGAAGTGCTTTGGAGCCTTGGGCCCAGGGCCAACCCCCCGTGACCTTCCCCAGGTTTGCGCAGACCCTGGAGAAGGTGTGTGTCCAGACGGTAGAGAGCGGTGCTATGACCAAGGATCTCGCGGGCTGCATCCACGGCCTGAGCCAGTAAGTGGCCTCTGGCGGCCGGGATTCCGGACGGGGGCAGAGGGAGACAGACACACAGACAGGCCTCTCCTGTACAAGAGGGGGGCCCCCTTCCTGCACGAAGCAGGGTGCCAGACCCGTGTCAGGATGGGCAAAATGGCCTTTGTGGTGGAGAGGTCTTTTTTTTTTTTTTTTTTTTATCCCAAAGTCCTTGCGACGACTCGGGCCTCTAAGTGACCGCCCAGTGCCGCCTCCTGAAAAATGACCGCGGCCGCCGGAAGCCTTCTCTCCTTGAACCTGGGTGGTCAGACCTCTTCCTCTGGGCCTGGGCAGGCCTGTCTGGGGAACAAGAAGGCCGCCGTCCAGGATCCAAAGAGCTGACCGCGTGCCCAGGCAGTGCTGGGGGGAGAGGGGGCCGGAGGGGGTGTCAGGAGACTCCCCAGAACCAAGAGGAAGTGCCCGAATGCAGGGAGGCGCCGTGAAGGTCACGCTTTGAATGCTGATACTTTAGCCGCAGGCGGGCAAGGCCAGAGAGATCCATCCGTTCTCTCTGGCCTTCGTGTTTGTTCAGAGATAAAGCCCAGGTTCTGAGGGCCGCCGGCGGCCCGGGACAACCAGGCAGGCTGCTTTTTCCATCCTTCCCCGTGGGGGAGCGAGTTCCCCTCTGGGATGGCGTCTCTTCTGCCTGGGCTTTTGGGGGTCCGGAGGTGGCTGGGCTGCTCCCAGGCGCTCACGGCCTCTCTTCTCCTTGCAGCGTGAAGCTGAACGAGCACTATCTGAACACCGGAGACTTCCTGGACACGATCAAGAATAACCTAGACAAAGCTCTGGGCCAGAACTAGGGGCTGGGGGGGAGCAGCTCCGGGGGGCCTGGGGAAGGCCAGGTTCGACACCTTTCCTTCAGCCCTCGCCCTTGCCCTCAGCATGGAGGGAACCATCCATCACCCTTTTCTCTTGGCAATGTGGAGCAGGAAGTCCGTGCTGGGGATACTTTTTATGAGCTGGCGGGGTGGTGTTTTTTGTTTTGTTTTTTCCCCGAAGGGTCTCTGAGGTATGAGTTTTGAGGTGTGTTTTGCCTCAGCCAAAGCTGTTTCACCTAACTGTAATTTATATACCGTCCTCGGAACACACTGTGCCATATTTAGCTACTAAATTCTCTTTTCAAAGCTGCCTGTCTGTCGTATTCGTATTTTAGGGGGACAGAACATACGAGCGGTGCTTCTGTCCTTTCCAGGGTCTCGTTTCTCATCAGCCTCTTGGAGTAAAGTTAGGAGTAGAGGAAGGGGCCAGATGGATGAACAACAGCATTGTTGTGGCCCTCTGAGCAGGCCAGGTCAGCCCCCTAGACGGGTGGTCACTTAGGAGCAAACGGAAGGGCAGCCAGGTGGCCCAGTACAGAGAGTGCCTGAGCCTGGAGGCAGGCAGACTCATCTTTCTGAATCTTAAAAGTTGGGAGGGGGCAGCTAGGCGGAGAGAGTGCGCCTCACTTTGGGTCAGGAAGACTCATCTAAGTTTAAATCTGACCTCAGGTACTTCCTAGTGACTCTGGGTAAGTCACTTCACCCTGTTTGCCTCAGTTTCCTCATCTGTCAAATGAGCCCAAGAAGAAAATGGCAACCCACTCCGGCATCTTTGCCAAGAAAATCCCAAATGGGGTCCCAGAGACACAACTGAAAATGACTGGAGAGTAAAATGGTTGGAATAAATCATTACTGTTTTGTGTTTTTTACAATTACAATTCAAATTATAATCATAAAGAGTTGGAATAGACCTCAGAGATTATTAGTTACTTGATATGGGAATCCTTTTACCGTGTGTGCAAAACACCTTCATTTCCTTCAACCGTTCCCCATGATGTTGTTTGCAGACGTCCATCTTTATGATCCTTTTCCACGTGTGTTGCAGTTTGTCAAAAACTCCAAAGCTATAAAACTGAGCACTGCAGAGCGGTACCTCTTCTGGGTGTGATACCCATTTAGACCATGAAGGCGGCTGCTTCTCCTCCTTCCATTACCGAAGCCCAAGCCTGGCCCTCTCCTTCCTTCCCTATTGCCACACTTCCTGCCTCACCAAGCAAGAGTGTCTCTCATTGAAATCCTTGAAAAGCAGTATCTCCTAATTTTTAAATAATTCATTAACTGACCGGCCAAGCCATCCTTTGGATTCTTAAGAACAAGGAAAAAGCAAAAATCTGTGGCCTAGCTAGTGTCTGAGGTCCAAGACCCTGGCACAGGAATCCTCTCTAATCTATAGGAATTGCTCGGGCCTTTCTAATCTAGGGCGCTGACGAAGGAATGAATACAGTATAGGAAAAATAAATTCTCTCACTGATGTTTCCCTGAATGGTCCACAGCCTCAGACTTCATTTTTCTCCTCTGCTCCCATCATTACAGAACTCTGGGAGGTTCAAAACTTGGGGCAGGACACCTGTCTCTTAGCCCATTGAACTTCTCTCCCCAACATGTTCTAAATCAGGGGTTCTTATCTATTTTTGTGTCATGGACTTCTTTGGTGGTTGAAGCCAATGAACCTCTTCTCAAAATATTTTAAATAAAATACAATGGCAAGGAATATTAATATAACATTTTTATTGCCATATATGTAATATAATATACATTATATATTTGGTAATTTTAGTATTTTAATTACTTAATCAATTATAATATTTGGTAGTTTTAGTATTTAAGATTATTAATAAATGTATAATATAATGTGCATAATATTGTATAATTATTGATTAATAAAATATTAAAATTACCAAAAGTGTATTTGTTCATGGACTAGTAGTCCCTATAAATCTAAGTGCCCCAATATGTGTTGGTCAAATGAATAAATTTTGAAACTTGGTCTAGATTATCTTCCTTTATTTCCATCTGCATCTATCCTGGCCACACTGACGGTACTACTTCATGTTTTGTTTTTTTTTTAAAGCAGTGATTATAATTGTTTTAATTTTTTTGGAGCACATTAGAAAACTAAATGATGATTGCATCACTATTCATGAAGGTTAAATGTCTCCATTATTTGTGAAAAAAACAAAAGGATGATCCATTTCTAACTCAAAAGGTAATCCCTTTTGGAATATTTCTTGCATTACACGTACAGAAAACAATTATTATTAACTTAAACAACAAAATTAGCCATGCTGGATTTTTTAAATTAAATGACAAATCTACTGCAAGTATAACCTTTGAACTTCATGTTTTATTGTTGAGCCATTTTTTTTAACATTTATTAATATTCATTTTTAACATGGTTACATGATTCATGCTCCCCCTTTCCCCTTCAACCCCCGCCCCCGCACCCCCCCCCACCCTTGGCCGATGCGCGTTTCCACTAGTTTTGTCATGTGTCCTTGAACAAGACCAATTTCCAAGTTGTTGGTAGTTGCATTGGTGTGGTAGTTTCGAGTCTACGCCCTCAGTCATGTCCACCCCGACCCATGCGTTCAAGCAGTTGTTTTTCTTATATGTTTCCTCTCCTGCAGTCCTTCCTCTCAATGTGGGTGTTGAGCCATTTTTGAGTCACGTGGTGCACCTGACTCTTTGGGACCTCATTTGGAGGTTTTCTTGGCAAAGTTATGGAAATGGTTTGTCATTTCCTTTTCCAGCTCATTTCACAGATGATGAAACAGGCAAACAGGGTTGGGGGACTTGATCAGGGTCCCGCAGCAAGTGCCCAAAGCCAGCTTTGGCCTCTGGAAAGACAAGCCCACTGCCATGGAGGTGCTTCATGTGTAATCTCTGGCAGATTTCCTACCCTCTTTCAGGAACCTGCTCCAGACCCTAAAAATGCCCGTGTATTTTACTCCCCAAATCCCCAGAGGAATCAGACTTCCCTTGGGAAAGAAACCTGATCTGGTTTTAATCATGATTAAGAGAAAGGGGAAGAGAAGGGAATGAGCCTTTATTAAGCCTAACTATAAAGCCAGGCACTATACTAAACCTTAAAAGTATTCTCTCATTTGACCCTCCCAACACCCCTGTGAAGTGGGTGTCGTTATTTATCTCCATTTGGCAGTTGAGGAAACCGAGGCAGGGATGAAGTGTCCGGGGTCACCAAGGCTAGATTTAAACTCTGGTCTTCCTGAGCACCCAGCACCGAGGGAGCCCGATGGGGAGGAAAGATACTGGCTTCCAGGCCAATTCCTGATGACTGCCTTTGTCTCTAAAGGGACTGGACCAGATAACCTCAGAAGCCCCTTCTGTAGTCTTGGCCCTGCTTCCCTTTTCAATCAAGCAGCTGTGATGGCCAAAGGCCCTGGCAAGGCAGCAGAAGCTGGAGCCCAGCCAGCGACTCCCAAGGCCTAGGGCTGGAGAACCGCCTTCACCTTCCCTCAGGGATGGTGGAGCACGAGTGGCTCAAAGGTTCTGACCCAGCTGGCGGAGGCCATGGCGTTGCTGCTGGTCGGCATCCCCTGTTCTCGCTGTCCCATCCTATCTAGAGCTGGAAGGGGCCTGAAGGACCCACCAAAATGCAGGGCTGGGGCAGACCTCGCAGGGGGCTTCGTCCAGGCTCCTCTTCTTTCACCAACAGGAATGAGGGCGAGTGACACGCTCAGAGCCGCCCAGGGAAAAGGGCGGAAGCCAGCCTCCAGCTCAGGTCCTCCGGCTCAGCGTTGGCACCAATAGCCAATCATTCAAGCATGTGGGTCTCCGAGAGAGGAGGAACCCTTTATGATAAAGCACACTTTAATCCTAAAAAATGGAAGTAGTTTCACTAGTTTATGTTTTAGTGAAAGGGGCTTCCCTCTGAACTTGGTGTCTTTTTTTTTTAAATATAATTTTATTTTTTAAATACTTTTTATTTTCATGGTTACATAATTCGTGTGATCTCCCTTCCTTTTTCCCTCTCCTCTCCCAGAGTGGATAAGTAATTCCATTGGGTTATACATGTAGTAGGTGGCCTTTAAAAAAAAAAAAAAAAAAAAAGAAACCTTTAGAACTGATCCTGGAGGGTGTTCCAAAGCTAGGCAATTCTCTTGACCCCAGGCTTTGTGTTCTATCCTCTGAGCCACCTGGCTGCCCCCCTCTTGGGATTATTTATTTAAACCCTTTGTCTATCTTAGAATGAATGCTGTGGTTCTAAGTCAGAAAAGTGGTAAGGGCTAGGCAGTGGGGGAATCAAGTGACTTGTCCAGGGTCACACAGCTAGGAAGCATTTGAAGCTAGATTTGAGCCCTGGCTCTCTATGCACTGAACCACCTAGTTGCCCACCTTGGGGTTATTTTTTAATAACAAGTTTCCACATAAGTTTTCCAAAGTTATATGATGCAAATTATCTCCTCCTCCCTCCTCCATCCCAGAGCTGGCAAGCGTTCAATCTGGGTATACATGGATTATCATGCAAAACATATTTCCATGTTACACATTTTTGTAAGTGAATTATCTTAGAAAACCACAACTCTTGGGGTTCTTGAGCGTATGTGTGACCCCAGGTCACTGGCCGTCACTAAAGCGTCCTGCCCAGATGCTGAGGGTCCAACGTCACCCCCTCCGAGAAAAAAAACACTCAAAACAGTCACGTCTCTAAAGAATATTCATTTATTTATAATTATTGCTAAGTAAACAACTCTTTAAAACAGAAAACATAAAAAACACAGTAGGGCTTTGCACAAGTGGAATTTCTAAACGGTTGTTTTGTGTACACATCAAAATAAGTTAAAATGCGATTCATACAGAAGTTTTTCAAAGTCACTGAGAGGCTGCATGCCTTTTTTCCTTGTGTGAGTGTGCGTGTGTATGTGTGTGTTTTGAAAAGGGGTTGGGGGTTCCAATACTGCACCCCAGGTTGTGAATTGTGCCGCTACCTTTCTCAGTCTCATTGGCAGGAAAGAAAGGCACTAGCACTGTGGCTTTCAAGTACAATGGGGGTGGGGGGTGGGGGGCCAGTGCTGGTAGGAGAGCTGGAAGGAGTGACTAGGGGGCAGGTGTGGGGCGGGGTGGGGGGTCTGTGTGGGGGTCGGGGGCAGCTTCTGCCTCTCTCCACCCTGTCCCACGGGGGGAAGGGGACCCAAACCTTTTCTCTCAGCGGTTTCCCAGTTCTAAAGCCAAGGCCACCTTATTTTTGAGAAGAGGGAGGAGATAACAGGATTCTTTTTGGTACCAGGGGATAAAGACAAAATGGGAAGAGGTAGTTTGTGGGGAAGGATAGCATTCTGCTTAGCAGAACAAAGTCTTCCACAGGTTCTGGCATGTGCCACCTGAAAGCGATAGTGGAAACTTTGGAGATCGGGGTGCGAGGGCTCTCCTTCCCCCGGGTGTATCGAGAGTGGACAAGGGAGCCCAGTGAACCGTGGAATTGGGAACAATGCCAGGCTTAGGGACCGCCGAGCCGGAGCTCACCAGCGGGAGGGGGAGGAGGTGGCTCTATTGAGGGCAAAGTTCGGCAGTGCCCAACAGTCACAGCAGAAAAGCCAGCTGGGAAGGAGAGCTAATGGGCCGTCTCCTTGCAGAGCTGCTAATGCCCTTTAGTGGTTATTCCCATGGCTACCCGGCTCCGAGAGGGAAGCCTCAGCCACTGCTCTCGCGCCCTCTAGGCAGTGTGATCAGAAGGCGACTCCTAGTCAGTGGAGGACGGGGCTCCGGCTTCTGCTCGCTTTGGTTAGCTCCCCTCCCCAGGCACTCTCTCTCTGTGTGGGCTACAAGAATGTCC